>NC_059343.1:18693611-19002500 GCF_018350155.1 Leopardus geoffroyi
TCCCCCAGTTCCCTCTGTGTCCAGTCTTTGTGGGCTAATCTCCTTTGCAGAAGACTACAACCATTTAGGTAGTCTGTGATCTTGCCTTTTCAGGCTTCAGAGTGGTAATGGATCCTTGCTGTGTTATCCTCAGAGTATTGGATTATCCATTGTTATATTCCCTTAAATAGTCTTTGTTAAACTCACCCCTATTTGAGCGTGCCTCTTCCCTGCCAGTATCCTGACTGTTACAAATAGGGATAGCTCTCATATTCTCCCATGGGGGTTCTCCCTAGATCCACTTTCAGCCCTCTAACCTGCTTCATGGTTAGACACCTCCTTGCAATAAGGAACCAATTTTCAGGAATACTGGAAGAATGCTCTGCAGAAAATATTCTCTATCCCCTACTTTTCTTATAATTTCTTTATTAGGGGATTAAATCTTTCGTTCTATTTAGCGATAAGGTTTTAACTTAAAAGATGCCTGGAAGAGGCATCACATTCACTGGTTTAAGAACAACAGAGGATTAGATATAGGTCCTAGACATTAAAAACACAAAGACTGTCTCTGATTTTGAGGAATTTATAGTGTAGGCCAATAACTGACACTAAATTCTTTCTTGATAGTATGCTTTGTTAGAGAAATAGGAAGGCTCTGGGCTTTTGGTGGCAATGACAAGCTCAGAGAGAGTGGAAAGGCATTATAGCTCCAAAAACAGATAAGCTAATTATCTGTCAATTTGGTCCCTCTTTTCTTCTAGCATCTTTGGATTCTTATTGGAATTTGAAGGAACCTTGATGATAATTTACTCTACGTTCCTCCTTAACAGATTAGATAACTAAGGGGCTTTCAGAGACTGTGGTTTACCCAAGTAAACTGGACCCTTGTCCTGTAGATTTTTCAAAAGGCCTTGATGAAATTTCACAGCACAATTGATGGATTCAATTGTGGCTGGGGTTGGAGATGCTTGTGAAGGAAGAATCAAGAATGTGTGATGATGAAGAGGAAATTGCGTTAGAAAGAAAGGCATACGTGGGCACTTCTCTGGGTGAGTCAGTGTAAACAGAGGCTTTTATGTGAATCTTATGATAAATGATAAGGAGGAAAACAAAGCACTTATGTTTACTGTCTTCAACAGTAAGTACTATGTCTTTTTGGAGTTGAAAAATGTAAATACAAGAGTCTAAGAATTTAGTTGGTACAGTTCCCCCAGAGCAGTCTTAGTGACATAAAAGTGATGGAACTGATATTTACCAGTCCTTGCCAGGTAGCTCAGCTATGTAAATGTATACAAATTGAATTTCGGTATCTGGTTCCATTTGGCCACATTGATATAGGCCTCATCAATTAAGTATCTTGACACCAGGCTCTCATCTTCAATTATCCCTCCACTTGTCTATATAACCTCAATATTGATATTATTGGGGAAGGCTTTGGTGAGACAAGTGAGAGTCCGGCAGCCTTGAGAGGGGACTCATAGTGAAAACCAAAAAAATACAAAAGAAGCATTCCTAGAGTGATGTAGCCCCACAGTGGATGGACAGAAGGCTGGGAGAGTGGCCAGATGAGATAATGTCTTAGAATAAGGCTACAATGATAAGGGAAGAATGAGGCATGACTTCCACGTGGTATGCTTATTGCTTTTAATTTTGTATAAAGGGCATATCTGTCCAAGAGAGGTGGCTTTTGGAAGAAGCCCCATATTGTGTATTTTAGTTAGTATTTTGCAGTGTTGAGGTCACAACGATCTAACTAAATGAATTATACCATACCTACATGTGTGTAGATACATAAATATATGTGTCAATGTTGTAGAGTTTTGCCAGATAAGGTTGCTAGTTTATATGTAATTGTTTAGGTTATAGAATTTATAGGGCCATGATAATTGCTGTCTTAGCCTTTTCCCACTCTTTGGAAGGCTGCTCCACTGATAACAGAGCAGTTAAACCTCATTCTCTGAACCCCAGTATCTCAGGAGATGCAATGAGATGGGGTGACCATGGAGGATGACCTGAAGAAGGATTAGGCACCTGGGCACTGACTTGACTGGGACATTTTTAGAGGGCACCTACCATGTACCTGATCAAGGGTTTATGGTCCTGTGTAATGAATCCTGTACCTACTAGCAGGACTTCCAGGGTTCCCATGATTTTTATAGAAAACTAATACTTCCAGGCTGTTACCTACCCCAGCACATGGACCACTGCCCCGAGGACCTCAGATTGGGAGAGAGAGATACACATCCTTTTCCCACCCTGATTTCCCAACCTTGAGAGATTCTGCCGAAAGACCAATGACCCACAGCCATTTTGTGCATTTATCACCAAGTGCTGTGACATCCTTAGAAATGCAAGATTTTCAATGTTCATGGCTATCTCCTTAATGGGCTCTTAATCTCCATAGGCCTTGAATTGTGACAAGATTTCAAAGGAAGGGACCCCAGACCAATGGCTTGAGCACTCTGTTGTTTTCAAAGGAGTGCTTAGGTGTAGCCATTTGTTCCCTAGCAGGGAACTGGCAGGCAGCCATCACACTCAGTGTGGCATTCAGAGCAAATGTATGTTTTCAGGGGGAAAGTTGGGAAACACTGTTCTTTGTGGGGCCTGGGATAGTTCCGTGTGTTGTAAAACATGCTAGAACCTGAGAAATGGATGATGAATGGGCCTGAAAATCTTGTCTTAAAAAAAATCTTCAGAAATAGATGTTAATGGAGACATTTGCTTCTTTGAGTCATTTCATAGTCATTGCCATAATTTTCGTCTCTGCCATTACCATTTTATGGCTGTTCTAAGTTCCCACTTTTGGTCAAGTGATTCAACAGTACCCTGCTACTTGGTGAAAACAAAACTAAAATTCTCGAAGCAGTCCCTCTTTCCCTTGATTGACTGAAGGTATTTTTTTCATTGAGTTGGATGTTCTAACTTTGCTTCGTTCCCATTTATCACCCCATCTCAGATGACTCTGGCTTTTAAATTAATCCCTTTACCCAAATGCCTTAGTCTCATTGCTAGCTCTTCTCCCTATACAGCCTCATCTGTTTGAATTGCCTAGGGAAAATAATAAATTAAAAAAAGCTTCTTGTATCTCTTTCAATCCCTTTCCCTGCAACAGTATTCTACCAAGGGGGCCTTTTGAGAAGGAGCTTTGGCCTATTCAGAGGCACACAGTATTCACAGACACGTACAAAGTCTGCCCCCAATATTTAATCATTGAAATTGTTCCTTGCATTCAGCTCTAGCCAGTGATCTGGAGATTGCTCAGGCCACTTAAAATGAGGCCAGCTCATCTTTGGGATCTGGTATTTCCAAATGCTCCAAGTTGCTATTCCTATTTAGTTTGATACAGTTTCTTCCATTGAAGTCTCAGCAGGAGCTAAAGTTGCCTTCCCAACCCTTCTCATGACTCATTGCAACCTTGGGGAAGTCACTACTGGAATATCCCCAATTGGCTGCAGCACTGGAATTTGCAAAGTCACATAGCAGCCATCCACATGCACCCTAAACTTATATGTCATCAGATCTCTCATTCTGTTGAAAAGTCACACTGTAAGGGGTAGCCTAACCATTGTCATCTGGACAAGGGAGGAAAGAGGGCTGAGGAAGCTTGGGTGATAGTTTCCACATTGCTGCTGAACAGCTGGGTGCACTTGAGTAAGTGCCTTTTCTCTGTTTCTCAGTTTCCTCATCTCTACAATGAAGTAGTTGGATAAGCAGTACAATTCCATATACTTTGGAATCATTCTCCCTCTTAAATTTCGGCATGGAATTCACTTTCCTCAGTTATAAAAGAGATTGTATTTTGGAACTTTGTTTCTCACTTGATTATGGCCTAATCTTTTTGCTATTCTTTTGATGTGACATCTTACCCTTTAAGCTTGAAAAAACATTTTTAATCTAAGATTTATCCATATATTACTTTTTGAATATAATGGCATTGAATTATTTTTAGTATGGGTGAATAACTTTCAAATTTCCTTCCTTCAGTTTTACTACATTAGTGAATTTTTATTGCACTGTGACATACATGTAGATAAGTACACAAATAATAAACACACAGCTCAGTGTATTGTCATCAAGTGAACCAGGTATAATCAAAACCCAGAACAAGAAACAACTTAATGAGCTTCTCAGAAGCTCTTTTTATTCCCTGATGAATTGACTTTTTATTCTCTGTATAAGGGCAACCACTATGCAAACCTCTAACACTATATAGTTATTTTATTTGTACTTAAACTTTAAATAAATGAACTCATTATGTGCTGTTTGGGATCTAGCTTCTTCCACTAATGGAGAGTCACATATGTTATGTGGGGAACTGTAATTTGTTTATTCTCATGACTGTTAGCCAGTTTACTTTTCAAATGATTTTCTTAAGTTAGCCTACCAATTCAGCCCTGGGTTCTTATACCATATATAAGCTGATGGTGAGTTTCTGTGGGGAAAGAGTATATGTGCTAGAAATGATAACACTGGAAGTTTGTAAGATTTTCTAACTTTTTTTCCATGAATGGTCGTGGCAACCATTGGAAATGCTGGGGGGGGGTGGTGTTTAAAAGGCGCTAGCAGACTGTTTTCTGGATATTTCAGGGGATCCCCAAATTTGCTCATAAATGAGGAAAAGTAGGCTCCAACAAACCTTACTCCATTTCACTGAACAAAGTAACTACAACATAGAAGCTCCACTGCATATTATGTTGTCAGTGGAAAATAGATGTGGAAGGACACAATCAACAATGATTAATAGGTCATATAGATCTGGGGGCTCCAGGTAGGAAGAGAAACCCAATGAGAATGAAGCCAACAATGGATGGAACTTGAGAGCATTATGCTAAGTGAAGTCAGACAAAGTCAGACAAATACTGTGTGATCTCTCTTATACATGGAATCTAAAAGAAAACAAAAACCCTAAAAAAATGTCAGAAAAAGTCCCAACAAGCAAACAGCAAGCTCAGGGTCAGTGTACACACCCAGGGCATTCTGAGTTCACATGTGAAATTGGTCTACCATTGGCAATGCCTTGGAAAAAATAGCTCACAGAGAACAGAATGGTTCTAAGCAAAGAGATTTCAATACAATGGAATGCTTCCTATTTGTTGAGATTATGTATTCTAGTGGGAGATGAGATGCCATTTTGACTGATTTTGGGAATTATTCATATGCAAAACCTTAAAGTTACAAGTAGGATATTATCTCCAACTATTTTTCCTACATGTCTAGTTTCTCCTATACCTGTTGACAAAGAAGATACCCTAGAATTTTTTTAGTGCTTTTTCACCTATCTGGTAAGTGACAATTACTTGTTACTTTCTTCCATTAGTATTTTCAGCAATTTCCAAAGTGAGTCAAAACGGCAGATTCACTTCCTTTAGATAAGGGCCTGGATGTTTTCTTCTTTCTTGGTTATGGTTGAAGAGCTTTACTTTCACTCATTTCCTTCTATCCATCAGGATTTAGAATGGAGACAACATATATTTTCCTTATTGAAGAGTAGTTGACACACAATGTTACATTAGTTTCAGGTGCCCAACATAGTGATTCAACAAGTCTGTATGTGATACTATGCTAACCACAAGTGTAGCTATTACCATCTGTCACCATACAGTACTATTATAATATCACTGACTATATATTCCCTGTGCTGTACCTTTCATCCTGCAAGTTACTCATTCCATAACTGAAATACTGTACCCCCCCCACCCATTCCCCTTCAGTATTTCCTCATCCTCCACCCTGTCCCATCTGGCAACTGCCATTTCTCTGTATTTATGGCTCTGTTTCTGGTTTGTTTTAGTTTTTAGATTCCACATGTAAGTGAAATCATATGGAATTTGTCTTTTTCTGTCTTGCTTATTTCATTTAGCATAATACCGTCTGTTTCCATGTTTTTTTTATCACAGATGGCAAGATCTGATTCATTTTTGAGGCTAAATAATATTCCAGTGTACATATATACCACATATTTATCCATTCATCTATCACTGGACACCTAGGTTACTTCCATATCTTGACTATTGTAAATAATGCTGTAGTAACCATAGGAGTGTATATGTTTTCTTGAATTAATGTTGTCATTTTTTTTCAGATGAATACCCAGTGGTAGAATTACTAGATCATACAGCATTTGTATTTTTAATATTTTGAGGAACTTCCATACTGTTTTGCACCATAGCTGCACCAGTTTACATTCCCACCAGTGGTGCACAAGGGTTCATTTTTCTCCACATCTTCACCAGGGCTTGTTATTTCTTGTCTTTTTGATTCTAGCCATTCTGACAGGTAGAAGGTAATAGGTCATTGTAGTTTTTTTTTTGTTTTATTATTTTTTTGAGAGAGAGACAGAGTAAAAGTGGGGGACGGACAGAGAAAGGGGGATACACAGAATCCAAAGCAGGTTCCAGGCTCTGAGCTGTCAGTGCAGAGGCCGGCGCGGGGCTCGAACCCACGAACTGTGAGATCATGACCGGAGCCGAAGTCAGAGGTTTAACAGGTGAGCCACCCAGGGACCCCTCATTGTAGTTTTGATTTGCAGTTTCCTGATGACTAATGATGTTGAGCATCTTTTCATGTGTCCATATGTCTTCTTTGGAAAAAGGTCTTTTTAGGTCATCTGTCCATGTTTTAATTGGATTATTTCTTTTTTAGTGTATTGAGTATAGGAGTTCTCTATATGTTTTGGATATTAACCCCTTATCAGATATATATCAGTTGCAAATATCTTCTCCCATTCAGTAGGTTGCCTTTTCGTTTTGTCAATGGTTTCCTTTGCTATGAAAAAGCTTTTGGTTTTGGTGTAGTCCAAGTAGCTTAATTTTGCTTTTGTTTTCCTTGCCTGAGGAGACATACCTAGAAAAATGTTGCAAACGTGGAGGTCAACGAGATGACTGCCATTGTTTTCTTTTAGGAGTTTGATGGTTTCAGGTCTCACATTTAGGTCTTTAATCCATTTTGAGTTTATTTTTGCATATGATGTAAGATAGCGGTCCAGTTTTCCCAACACTATTTGTTGAAGATACCATCTTTTCCCCATTGTATTTTCTTGCTTCCTTTGGATTAATTGACCATATAAGCATGGATTGTTTTTTTTTCTGGGCTTTCTATTCTATTCTACTGATCTCTGGGTTTATTTTTGTGCTAGTACCCTCCTGTTTTTATTATTATAGCTTAGTAGTACAACTTGAAATGTGGGATTGCAATACCTCCAGTTTGTTCTCTTTTATGGTTCCATGCAAATATAGGGGATTATTTATTCTAGTTCTGTGAAAAATGCTACTAGTATTTTACTAGAGATCGCATTGAACTCTAGGTTGCTTTGGGTAGTATAGTCATTTTAACAATATTGGTTTTTCCATTCCATGAGCCTGAAATGTCTTTCCATTTGTGTCATTTTCAATTTGTTTTATCAATGTTTTATAGTTTCCAGAGTACAGGTTTTTCACCTCCTTGGTTAGGTTTATTCTTGGGTATTTTATTCTTTTTGCTATAATTGTAAATAGAATTGTTTTCTTAATTTCATTTCTGCTACTTCATTATTAGTGTATAGAAATGCAAAAGATTTCTGTATATTAATTTTGTAGTTTGAAACTTTACTGAATTCATTTATTCTAATGGCTTTTTTGGTGGAATCTTTAGGGTTTTCTATGTATAGTATTCTTTCATCTGCAAATATGGAGGTTTTACTTGTTCCTTACAAAATTGGATGTAAGTTTTATTTCTTTTTTTGGGGTGTCTAATTGCTTTGGTGAGGACTTCCAGTACTATGTTGAATAAAATCTGTGAAAGTGCACATCCTTGTTACACATCTTAGAGAAAAAGCTCTGCTTTTTCATCATTGTGTATGATATTAGCTGTGGGTTTTTCATATATGGCCTTTACTGTGTTGGGGTATGTTCCCTCTAAACCTACTTAGTTGAGAGGTTTTTTTAAATCATGAATGGATGTTGAATTTTGTCAAAAGCTTTTTCCGCATCTATTGAGATGATCATATGATACTTATCATTTATTTTATTAATGTGGCATATCATGTTGATAGATATGCAGATATTGAACAACTCTTGCATCTCCGAGATAAATCCCATTTGATCATAGTGAATGATTGTTTTAAAGTATTGGTGAATGCTGTTTCTTCATCATATGGCCTGTAGTTTTCTTTTTTTGTAGTATCTTTCTCTGGTTTTGGTATCAGGGTAAGACTTACCTGATAAAATGTATTGGAAGCTTTCCTTCTTCTATTTTTTGGAATAGTTTGAGGAGAATAGGTAGTAACTCCTCTTGAAATGTATGGTAGAATTCACCTCTGAATCTCTCTGGTCATGGACATTTGTATATTGAGAGTTATTTTGTTTAATTTCATTATTAGTAATTGGTCTGTTCAGATTTTCTATGTCTTCCTGATTCAGTTTTGGAAAATTATATGTTTCTAGAATTTATCTAATTTTTCCTAGTAGTCTCTTTTAATCCTTTATATTTCTGTGGTGTCAAGTAGTCTATTCTTTCATTTTTGATTGTATTTATTTAAGTCCTTTTCCTTTTTTTCTGGATGAGTCTGGCTAAAGTTTTATCAATTTTGTTTATTTTTTCAAAGAACCAGCTCTTGGTTCTACTAACTTTGGGTATTTTTTGTTCTGCTTTTTCTAGTTCCTTTGGGTGTAAGGTGAGATTGTTCGAGATTTTTCTTGTCTCTTGAGATAGGCCTGTATTGCTATAAATTTACTTCTGAGAATTGCTTTAACTGTATCCCAGTAAACAGTTGGACCGTTAAGTATTTCATTTTCATTTGTTTCCATGTATTTTTTTTTAATTTCCTCTTTGACTTCTTCATTGAATCATTGATGGTTTAGTAGCATATTGTTTTGCTTTCATGTGTTTGTGCTTTTTCCAGTTTTTCTCTTTGTAATAGACTTCTAGTTTCATATTATTCTGGTTGGAAAATATGCTTGATATTATTTCATTCTTCTTAAAGTTATTGAGATTTGTTTTATGGCCTAACATGTAATCTACCCTGGAAAATGTTCCATATGCACTTAAGTACAATGTGTATTCTATTGTTTTTGGATGGAGTGTTCTGTATATATCTGCTAAATCCATCTGGTCTAATGTGTCAAAGATACTGTTTTCTTGTTGATTTTCTCTCTGGATGATCTATCCATTGATGGCAGTGGGGTGTTAAAGTCTCCTACCATTATTACATTCTACCAATTTCTCCCTTTATGTCTGTTAATATTTGCTTTCTATATTCTTCAGTGATGGGTACACAGACAATTAAAATTGTTAGAGCTTCTTATTAGATCAATCCCTTTATCATTATGTAATGCCCTTGTCTCTTGTTACAATCTTTGTTTTAAAATCTATTGTGTATAAGTATTACTACCCCAGCTTTTTTTTCACTTCCACTAGCATGGAATAGATTTTTTTTACTCCTAAACTTTAAGTCTGTATGTGCCTTTAGGCCTGAAGTAAGTCCTTGTAGGCAACATATAGGTGGAGTTTTTATTATCCATTCTGTCACCTCATGTCTTTTGATTGGAGCATTTAGATCATTTAAAGTAATTATTTATAGGTATATTTATTGCTATTTTGTTAATTGTTCTCTGGTTATTTTTGTAGCTCTCCTTTTCTTTCTTTTCTAGATCTCCATTACGATTAACGATTTTCTGTAGTGTTATGCTTGGATTTATTTCTCTTTTGTGTATCATAAGTTTTTTGTTTGTGGTTACCATGAGGTTTATAAATAAATTATATAGCAGTCTATTTTAAGTCGATGGTCACTTAAGTTTGAACATATTCTGAAAGAATTTCATTTTTACTGCCCCTCCACATTTTATGTATATGTTGTCATATTTTACATCTTTTTATTTTGTGAATCCTGTTAACTAATTTTTAAGATAAAATTAATTTTACTACTTTGGTCTTTTAACATTCATACTAGCTTTATAAGTGATTGCTCTACTACCTTTAATGTATTTTTGCTTTTACTTATAAAATACTTTCCTTTCACAATTTTCTTACCTCTAATCATGGCCTTATCTTTTCCACTTAAAGAAGTCCCTTTATCATTTCTGGTAAGGCTGGTTTACTGGGAATGAACTCTTTTAGCTTTTGTTTCTCTGGGAATGTCTGTATCTCTCCTTCAATTATGAATGATAAGCTTGCCAAGTATTCTTGGATGTAGATTTTTTTCCTTTCAGCACTTTAAATATATCATGCCACTCTCTTCCAGCCTGTAAAGTTTCTGCTAAAAATTCACTTGATAGCCTTATCGGGTTTCCCTTGTATGTAACTAGCTGCTTCTCTCTTGCTGCTTATTAAATTCTCATCTTTAATCTTTGACATTTTATTTTGTACCATGGTGTGGACTTCCTTGGGTTCATCTTTAGAACACTCTATGCTTCTGAAGTTGGATGTTTGTTTCCTTCCCCAGGTTAGGAAAGTTTTCAGCTATTATTTCTTCAAGTAAGCTTTTTGACCCCATCTCTATCTCTTTCTCTCTCCTTTTTCTTGGACGCCTATAATGCAAATTTTCACGTGGTGTTTTTTAAGAAATCTCTTAGCCTATTCTCATTAAAAAAATATTTTTTTTTTCTTTTTGCTATTCAGCTTGGGTGCTTTACATTTCCCTGTCTTCCAAATCACTTATATGTTCCTCTGCATCCTATAAGCCATTGTTGATTCCCTTTATTTCTCATTTCAATTATTGTATTCTTCAACTCTGAAAAATAACAAATATTCTTTTTTATATTTTCTAGCTCTTTGTTGAAATTCTCACTGAGATCATCGATTCTTCTCTTCAGTCCATTGAGCGTCTTTATGCCCATTACTTTGAACTCTTTATCTGGTAGTTTGGTTATTTTTCTGAGGTTTTGTCTTGTTCTTTCAGAACATATTCCTCTGTTTTCTTATTTTGCTTGACTTTGTTTCTATGAAATGGGCAGAAAAGCTACTTCTCATAAACTTGAAGGGATAGTCTTGTGTATAGCCATCTTCTGTGTAGACTGTGTGTACCTGCTGACTTAGGCTGGCTGGAGCTGTGGCTGTCATGGGTTGGGGGTCCCCAGGCACTCTCTGCTGGGGCTGCCCTGATGGGATGGCCTGAGCTGAAGTGGACCTGGGCTGGGACAGTCCTGATGCTCTGTGGACAGAGGGCACCCTGGCAGGACAGATGAAGCTGAAGTGGGTGCATACCAGGGGGTCCTGGGCCACCACACAGGCACCCTTGTGGGGTGGTGGCTGGAGCTGAGGTGAATGCAGGCTGGGAGTACCATGGCACTGTATGCTGGGGTTGCCCTGGGAAGTTGTTTGGAGCTGAAGCAGTGTGGGTCTGGAGTGTTCTGGGGTGCTTTGCACTTGTGTCACCTTGGCAGGATGGGTGGAGCTGTAGTGATGCTCACCAGGGTGTCCTAGTGTGTGACATGCTAGGGCCACCTTGCTGGAATGGCTGGGGCTGGTGTGGGCTAGGAACTGGGGCTAAATGAGGGGGTAGACCAGTTAGGGAACTTAACCTCTGCTCCCATGCATTCTATCAAGGTGGGAAGGACAATGTTAACTGTGGTGCTTGCCAGTCCTTCTGACTTAGAGTTTCTGCAGCTCTCCTACCATTTGGTGGAGTTCTAGGGCTGGATCTTTTATATTCTAGTTAGTTTTTCATTTTGTTTAATATATATAGAGAGAACACACTCAAGTTGGGGAGAGGGGAAGAGGGAGAGGGAGAGAGAGAGAATCTTAAGCAGGCTCCATGCTAAGCATCATGAGGCTAGATCCCACGACTCGGGGATCATGACCCTAGCAGAACCCAAGAGTGGGACACTCAACTCACTAAGCCACCCAGGTGCCCCTCTAGTGTTTTTAACTGCAGGTTTTTTTCTATGCCCCAGGGCATCTGTGGCTGATAGGGACTAGGGGCCCAGTACTCAGTGAGGTGGCTGGCTATGGTGCCCATAACATGGAGGTAGCACATTTAGCTGATGTGGGATAAAAAACTCAGAATCCATTTAAAATGACATGTACTTAAAAGAAATGTCAACAGTCTCATGTCCTTTAGTGTTCATCAGACTCTCGAGTACTTGAGGGGGGACACTTAATCTGTTGAGGCTAATGTGAATTGGGGCCATCTGTGCCATAGATAAGTGAATGCTGTAGGCTTACAAGAGGTTTGTTTTGTTTATAAGTTTTATCTATTTCAAATAAGCATGAAAACAACTTTGTACAAAAAGATCCCCCACCACCCCACCTTCAAAGTGAAAAATGTATCCTCTTAGTATCCATTTATTGAGTGGAACCTCTGGGAGGTAAGATATGAGTAATTAGAAGGGGTTTCAACAAGCTGATCTTAATTTATTTTTAACAAGTGAACACTGGAAACATGACTGTGGCTTTGGTATTCTACAATAGGACACTACTTGGGAGCTGTGAAGAAGGTTATGGGGAGAATGATTTATTTGGTAAGAAAAAAGTGGGACACAAGAGGGGATACTAGGATTTTTAGGACTAGGTTGCAATAAAATCCCACGTGTGTAATTATTAGTCATTGATCTCCCCCTTTTCCCCATTTTCTTTAACATTCATTTATTCTTTGATTTTATTCATTTTTTTTAGATTTAATTTTAGGTGATAAACAGTATTTTCTACTACTGTCATTACTACTCTTATTACTAGCAAATGTGTATTGAATGCTGAGTATGTCAGTCCCTATTTTAAGTGTTTCACATATTTTATACAATCCTTACAATAACCTGATGAAAAAGGTATTATTATTATATGCAACGCACAGCTGAAGAAACTGTGGCTTAGATGTTAAGTAACTTGCCTAAGATCACCCAGCTATTAAATGGTCATAGTTAATGGTAGTATTTAAATTGACACTATTTGAACCCAGATAGTATTACAGCAGAACAAACAACCGTATTGACTATTAAACATCTTATTTGATGAGTGACTATTGAGGATAATTTTTATTTTTTTTCAATGTTTATTTTGGAGAGAGAGCAAGTGAGCATGCAAGCAGGTGAGGGGAGGATGGGCAGAGAGACAGACAGAGGATCCGAGGGAGGCTCTTTGCTGTCAGTGCAGAGCTCCATGAGGGGTTCCAACCCACAAAGCATAATATCATGACCTGAGCTGAAGTCAGATGCTTAACCGACAGAGCCACCTAGGCACCCCATTTGGAATGATTTTTTAAATGAGTGCATATTTAAACTAATTTTAATTCATACTTTTTTTTAATTTTCAAAGTTACTCTCAAGTAAACTTTTATGGATTCCACCTATTCATTGCCTTGTCACCAAAAAGCCACATCCTAATTCTTGCCCCCAAACCAAAAGTCTAAAAAGCATTATTATATGTAAGGTATTTTGTTAGCCCATACTGATAATAAAATTAAGAAAGAGATTTTCCTCTGTTGAGTAGGGAATTAAGACATGTTCGGGGCGCCTGGGTGGCGCAGTCGGTTAAGCGTCCGACTTCAGCCAGGTCACGATCTCGCGGTCCGTGAGTTCGAGCCCCGTGTCAGGCTCTGGGCTGATGGCTCAGAGCCTGGAGCCTGTTTCCGATTCTGTGTCTCCCTCTCTCTCTGCCCCTCCCCCGTTCATGCTCTGTCTCTCTCTGTCCCCAAAAAAATACATAAACGTTGAAAAAAAATTTAAAAAAAGACATGTTCAGCAAATAACTTTGAAGTCAATGTGTTTAACAAGAAATATAGATTTAAAAATTACAGGAATTTACAAGGAAGTAGCATTTAGGTTGAAAATTAACAGTGGCTAGAAATTTGACATGAAAAGAAAAAGAGTTCACTCGGTTACATGTGGAGGAGGCACAGTCACAGAGAATGGGAGCATATTTATAGAGCTGCATTAAATTCATCTGATTGGAATATGGGGAGTGTCAGTAGTGTTCTTGAGCTGGATGGACTCCTACAGGCTAGGTAGAATTAAATGTTAAATAGTGAGGAGTTTTTGTGAGCTGGTTTTAAATCTTGGGTAGCTTGAAGTTGATCATGGTGGGAATATTAAAACCACAAAAATTGGCAAATACTAGAAATTATGGATTTCTTAAACTCTTGAGAGGTGGCTTTCCATTTCACCAGTTGTGTTAGGAGATTAAAGAGATTGGAAAGGTTGATGGGATCAGTGTTTGCATGGCCAAAAATTCTAGCCCCAGGTATATATGCATTATTCAGTAAGCAAGGGTGGTTATGGAAGGTCATTTAGCAAGACATCAAAGTGACTAGTGAGGAGAACGGTTATACTTACACGTGACTCATTGCCTCCTAGTATCTCAGGTGTGAACAACACGTTAAGGGTCCAAATACTCCTCTAATGTTAAAGTTGTCACTCTGCTTTCACTTTCCCTGAATTCTCCAAGCTCTCCAATTAACCAGGTGATGGGTGTTCAAAATATTTCAGTAACTCAATGTATATGTATTTTCTTGGCATATGGGTATTGTATTTAGGCTAGTAAAAAACAGTTTAAGCACTAACGTTAAACTAATTCTAAGCAGCGAGCTACAACTATCCTCCTAATGTTGGTGCCATCACTATGAATGTAGAGGACTCAAAAGGACAAAACAGACTCATCTCAGATGTAAAGAAGAATGGGATCTATCGTGGTTAGGCTCTTCTGAAAAACTAAATTCAAGATAACCTCAACCTTCAAAATGGATGTTCAGATTATTCACATTTAAATATAATTAGCTATAGGCCTCCCTGGTGTGATTAAGATGTGATTTAAAATACTACTTAAAATGTGGACAAAGGCTGTTAAGACAAACATTCTGATGTTTTCAGGTACACCTGCCCTGAAAACTCATTACCCTTTTTCCACTCCATGGTTTCTTACAATTAAAAGATTAATTGTAAGGAAGGCTTGCCTTCCTGAGTACCTGTGGGGATCAAATAACATATGAACTCTTTAAGATATCTACAAATTCTAGTTACTGTTAACTAATAAAGTAAATTAGTTGGTAGATCCCATTCTAGAAGCATTCTGGGTAAATGGTATTTGATTCTACTCACCTTTTTGTCTCTGTTTTCTATTAAGATCTTCCTGTATTATGATACTTCCAAAAAAAACTTAGCCATTAGTTTTGGAATTATACATAACTTCTTATGCTATATTCTGTGCTCCTCTATTTCTGATTGTTGTAGTCAGAGTTTGTTCTTTCATGCACTACCTAAATTTGTAGGACTAGGTGAGGAAAAGATAGTTAAGAAATCAGGTGAGTGTAAAGAGCTGTACAGATGAGGAGACAGAAATAGGAGAGGACTGCTAATAAGTATTTCCTCCAGAAGGTAGTAAATATATTCAACATACCTGCATATGTCAGGTACTAGATTAGTCATAAATAAGGAGAGAAATACCCTAGGTTTAGCTTAAGGGACCACTTGTCTGTTCTATGAGAAGATGGAATCTTCTTAAAAGCAACTTAGGGTGGATATGTTAAAGCCACTGATGGAGATTGTCCAAGATTTAGGAGTTGTTAAGACACCATGTTGTAAGGCCGATGATACGAATTAAAATTCTGTCAGGCTTGACCACAGACTTTGGTCACAACCTTGGGAAGCTGCCTTGCAAGTATATTTTATTGTTATGGGCAACAGGCTAAGATAGGGCAGAATGTCCCCCCCCCAAAAAAAAGTAAGCAGCCAAATTGAGGTTCGCATTATAACCTAAGGAGAATGGGTCAAAAGTTTTATATTTTCTGTATGGGAAAGGCAATTAAAATAGAAGTGATCTTCAAAAAAGCAGGTATAGTAGCTTTGATCCTAGGAGAGGAAACTGACCAAGAAAGCAGCTGAGCTGTCTCAAGTAAGTTGTGGTCCATAGGGAAAGGTGGAAGGTATAAAGGAAGAAACTTGTAAAGAATTACAGCATTTTAGACTTAGAACATTCGCATTTTCCACATGAAGGAAGTAAAGGTAAATGGTTTACCCCCAACTGGTACCATTGGTGGTACTTGTCCAGTTTTAAGTGATGACTTTTTTTATAGAATGCTACAGTTGGTTTCCTTTTTGATCCTCACTCCTGCTTCAGGTCAGTGCAGTACTGATTATCTCCATCTTGGTGTATTTAGGTTTCTTAATTTATTTCACAAGTACTTTTTCTTAATGTTTACTTACTTATTTTGAGAGAGGGAGAGAGAGAATCCCAAGCAGGCTCTACACTGTTAGCACAAAGCCGTATGTGGGGCTCGAACTCACAAACCATGAGATCATGACCGGGTGGAAATCAAGAGTCGGACACTTAATCAACTGAGCCACCTGGGTGCTTTCGAAAGCCTTTTTCATGCCAGGTCCTGTGCTAGCCACAAGTGATAAAATGGCAAGACCTTGTAATGCAAACATAGTACAGTTATGACCAATCATCACAGATCATTTTTCACTGAAAATTAAATTTATATAAACTCAATAGAAACCAAATTTGGGGATTGTGAAGTGATCCAATCATCTGCAATGTACCATTCCACCAATTCAAACATCAAGAGAAAAAGCATATTGCACTGCTCATCGATGAAGGTCCATTGTTTTTATTTTTAATTTCTTACTGAGGTTTCCTAAGGGGCCAAAGGCAATATTCACTTTTAAATTTTATGAATTCATGTCCATGAGGTTTGGATGCAAAACAAATTCCTTTTCTGTAGGACTTCCCTAGAGACTTGGTTGTTCAAGCTTCTGTTCCAAA
Source organism: Leopardus geoffroyi (assembly GCF_018350155.1). Classification (NCBI taxonomy): domain Eukaryota; kingdom Metazoa; phylum Chordata; class Mammalia; order Carnivora; family Felidae; genus Leopardus; species Leopardus geoffroyi. Next base: position 18,710,259 of record NC_059343.1, read on the forward strand.
TAGATTTAAGAATCTCAAAACATAATGAGACTTTCCTATTCATGGCATGCCACCTGATTCTTCCACTCATGCCTGCCTGGGCCAAAAGTAGAACAAAACAATACAAACATATTTTCCACTCCTAAGTAGCATGGTGATGCCCACTGTTGAGTCTGAATATCTAAAGTGAAAACATGTTTTGCATATTCAGCTAAGGAGAGCCTTGAGATGCTTTCACAACCTTGCTGTAAACCTATATAACAGCTTGAAATTTGAAACCTTTTGAAAAGGTAAGGGTGATAGAAAATTCTATTATAGTGAAAGAGGCAAACAAAATGATACGGTCTTTAAAAATCTCTCAACTTTCACTTGGTTTTCAACTATAAGACTCCTACTTGAGATATTTTAGAAACCATCCCCCCCACTCCAAATCTGTGATTTCATAACTACCAATGGAATATGTAGTCTCAGATTTCCCACAAGGACCTCATGGTCTTAGCATTAAACACATCACTTATGTGCACACCTGGTTATTTGAGGTGCGAGGCTTCTACAGAAAGGCTATTCCAACTCAGGCTTAAGAGGGCTCCTGCTGTTTGGAACAAATTTGCTCTAGGAATAATAGTGACATTAAGGAATGCTCAGTGAATAACAGTGTAAGATTTTGGATTACCATGATTTGCCTTTTATAGCATATTAATAGTCATTTTTCATAAATAAGACAATTTTCATATATATTTTGGTTTTCTGCTTTCAAGTTAGTATAGTTGATGGGATCCCATGGTGCTGTCCAGTAGTGATATTTGCCAGAAGAGTCAAGTAATGTTGAAGAGCTGCTACCCAGCTGGGCAGCCTAAACAAGGTAAGTTTCATGTTATAACTCTGCCTTTTGTCAAGGGTCATAGTCAAGGGTCAGATCAAAAGGAAATGTTTTATATTCCCATAGTGTGTAAGAAAAGGAAAGGTAGAGATGCCCTTGGTTTAAAAAATATTTTACTACAGGGGCATCTGGGTGGCTCGGTTAAGTGTCCAACTTTGACTCAGGTCATGATCTTAGGGTTCATGGGTTTGAGCCCTGCATTGGACTCTGTGCTGACAGCTCAGAGCCTGGAGCCTGCTTCAGATTCTATGTCTCCCCCTGTCTCTCTCTGCCCCTCTCTTTCTCTCTCAAAAATAAACATTGAAAAACTTTTTAAGTAGTTTACTATTTTCTGATCAAATTTATGCACAATATAGTAATTATAAAAAAATGGGTGCAAGAAAAATATCCACAATCCTATCATCCAAAGGCAAATGTTATTAACATTTTGATACACTTCCTTCTGTAGTTTTTTCAAAACATATTTTTTAATGGAGACTGTCCTGTAAATTGACTTCTGTTGTCTGCATTTTTGGGGTTATTATGAAAATTTAACTCCACGCCTTATCCAGTGATAAGTTCTATTTAGTTTTCAGAGCTTTTCCCTTGTCTGCTATTTCTTAAAAATAATCAGCCTAAAATAAGTCTTATTGCAGAGAAGCACATTCTGGGGTACTGATTCTCCCCTTCAGTCTCACCTTTGAAACTTCCCCGAGTTGTTTCACAGTCCATAAAGTAAATTGACAGATCACTCCCTATGTCACTGGACCAGTCTCTTAATCTTGAGAATGGGTCAGTTCGGTTAAACAGTGTCAGATTTCAGGAGCCAGTGATACAGGCTATATGGCATAAGTAATTAGGTAAGGCATTTCTCTGGCAAAAAAACAAATACAGAGGTTAATGACTGGAGGAGATGATAAACCCAGTCTAAGTCCTGATGGTAGGCAGCCTGTTAAGAAAGATTTCTAGATGTTGGAGGTTGAAGCATCTTTTGCAGTTTGAGTGTCTCTAATGATAGGTCCTCAAGTGTTCAGGTAAACTGAGTGGCCCACATTGCAACAGGCATAAAGATTTTCTAAATATGATTTGTTGTGGTGATTTCTTGGAAAAGAGGAGAGTTGTAGTCAGATATTGGAGGAAACTACAAGAATTCAGGATCCAGTCTAGTTTATGTGTAAATCCTAAAATTTTAAAGGCAGTGAACAGAGCTAGAATTTGATGTACAAGTGGGTATTACAGTTACTACTGAAACATAATCCAACATAATCAAAGACTAATTTGTTTGAAAAATAAGTCTCGTTTCAATACATTTGGCCTGTTCATTTACATAAGTGCAGCAAGAATAGTGATTAATCATATAGGCTGTTTTCATAAGGAATCTCAGATTAAACTGTTAAAAAGCCTCTTCAAGCATCAGACTTTGCCTGCAATACCCAGGATTGCAACCCTGCAATCAGGATATAAGATGTGGAGGAGAGTGTAGAAAAGAGAACAAGAAAGAAAGTTCAGCAATGTTACTCTTTGTTATTGAGGGGATGAGCATATGGAGCATTCTGAGAGTATTACAAAAGCATCATGCCAGTGAAAAATGATTGGGGCCAGTGAGACAGAATTGAGAAGCCACGCATGACTAAAGACTTTTGACCCTAAAATGAAGAGCCATCCTAAGAATCTTCAGAATTGCTCAGGATTGCATGTGTACTTGACTAAAGATAAGACAGTTTTGTTACAAACTACAGTCTTCCCTTCTATGATAAACAGCTAAGTTTTAAAGTTGCACTAAGTGCTTTCTCTTCTTGGGTTGGCATTGAAGGTGGTTGTGCTCCAGGAGAAGGGGACAGAGAGAGAGAATGAAGAGTAGAATCTGAGTCGGGCAGATAAGTCTCCTGTAGAAGATTCTGTATATCTCAAGTAGGTAAGGAAGTGATAGACCACTGAGTTAAACAGCTGGTCAGTGAAAAAAAGCCCCAATCTGGATAGTTTCTTCTTGAGGTTCCCCAAACTCTACCTGCCAGGAAGTGACCTTTACTCACCTGGTTAGGTTGCAGGAAACCCTTTAAGTGCAGTACCAGGTGGCATTTCCAAGGGGCGCTATTGGCTCTGTAAAGTCAAATTTAGTTCCTTAAAATTGGTCATATTTGACTCTGTACACACAATTCTCAAGACATTCCAATCAAAGCCTTGGTAATACAATCAATGTTTCCAATTTTTGTCCTGTTATAAGGATAACAGATTCTTATTGAACTTATGCAAATAATGATTTTGCCATGAAAATAAGAATACTAACAGTTTCTGAATTCTAGAGGGATCAGGCAGGGAGAAAAAGTAATTGTTTCATCATTGTTCACAAAGGTATACTTTACCACACTGCTCTAAGTCATAGCTTAAGAGAAAAGATTTCCTTAGATCTGGAAAAACAAAACATGGTTGATTCTTTAATACTTTAAAGGCATAAAAATTTTATAATCAGAGTCCTTTCATTCATCTCTCTGAAGATGAAGCACTTAGAAAAATCCACCAGGATCAAATAATAACTATCTGTAAATGACAAAAGACCTTTTTTAATTTTATTTTTTAAAATTTACATCCAAATTAGCATATAGTGCAACAATGATTTCAGGAGTAGATTCCTTAATGCCCCTTAATGATTTAGCCCATCCCCCTTCCCACAACCCTTCTAGTAACCCTCAGTTCTCCATATTTATGAGTCTCTTCTGTTTTGTCTCAATCCCTGTTTTTTATATTATTTTTGTTTCCCTTATGTTCATCTGTTTTGTCTCTTAAAGTCCTCATATGAGTGAAATCATATGATTTTTCTTTCTCTGACTAATTTCATTTACCATAATACCCTCCAGTTCCATAGCAGCAGTATCCACAATAACCAAAGTATGGAAAGAGCCCAAATGTCCATCAATGGATGAATGGATAAAGATGTGGTGTGTGTGTATGTATGTATATATATATATATATGCATATATATATATATGTATATACATATGTACATATGTATATGTGTATATACACACACACACACACAGTGGAGTATTACTCAGCAATCAAAAAGAATGAAATGACAAAAGACTTTAAAATGGCCATGGTTAGAGATCCAATGAGAGATCATTATTAAAAAGAAAACTCGGTTATATCTGTAACATACATTTTAAGATGATAACTAGAGTTATTAGCATCTCTCTTCTATAAGGAGAGAGAGAGCAAATCTTTTGAGATGTTCATGTAGCCCTCTGGCAGTTACTTCTAGGTCAAAAAGACTGCATTTAGTATTGGATTTTGGGAATTTTGCCTAAAGTATCAAAAGTTTTGGACACTAAACACTACTGATATTAAAGCTTATTTTAATAATTCAATTTTAGCCATCTTGACTTCATAAGGTGAAATTTTCTCTCCTTCCAACTTTTTATATCCATTGAATTTATACTTTGTCTTCCTCTTTGCCTTTCTGAAATAACCAGCTTGACTTTCATTTTCCTTAACAAAAATGCATCTCCATACGTTTTCTTAGCCAAAACTACATCCTAGTTTCCTTGCATACACAGTTGTTTCTATTATTATTTAATTACATATAGAAACCTTAATTTCTAGTGACAACTAAGAAGCAATTGTGAACTTCTACACTAACATTCTTCAGATTGGCAAATTTACTAACTCAAAATTTTAATTCCTCTGTAGTAGGTAAGACTATGTTGAGGAATTAATGTGCAATACTTCATTGCATTTGGAAATGATCCAGATATTTAGTAATTCATTTCCGTCATTGAACTCAGCAAAACTCTAAGGGTGAAAGTTACCAAAAAGATTTGAGAAACTTTTACTAGACATACCCTAACACATAATGATGAACTGAAAAGTTCACCAAAGTACTCTTTTCTCTTTTATATCTATCTAAATCACTTGCTCCCAACAATTATGTTTAGATTACTCAAGAAAATTTCACAAAGCATTAGATACCTAGCCATCACCTTAAGGTATTTTTCCCTTGGTGACAAATACCTAGTTCCTATAAGGGCTTGTCTTTATTTAAGCCAATTAAATGGAGCTCTTTTACAAGTTAATTTAAGCAATTCCATCTTGAGGTAGAAAAATATCACTCACCTACAAAATATATAGACACATAACACAAAGACAGACACCAACAGAATCCTTATAGCTGACGTTCTAAAATCTTAGCCATGTATCAGGTACAATACAAGTTTATACCGCTCTCTGAAAATAGAGCATTCCTATGAAAACTTTTCTTAGGTCAAAATGGTGTAAAGTGAAGAAGCAATTACCATTAATTTATATAGAAAAATTTTTGAGTATCATCACACCCCAAAAGTAACCCCTCTTAGGCATTTCTGATAACTTAGGACACATCTTGATAACATAGGCGCCAAATACATGGAGATGAAGTATGGATGCTTACAGACACACTTCAAAGCCATGGAGGGAGGGTGAGTGTAGTTCCTGGGGAGAACGCTTGGTGGAGCCACTTGGTGCTTGAGGTATAGACTGCCTCTGTAACAGCTTACTACTTAACAAATGCTGAACGCTATTTTGCTTTTTGCCTTTTTTCTAAAAGTGAAAATTCTCTTCACATTTCGTATGGTTAGTAAAAACAGGTGCAAATGTGGGTCATTCATAACAGTGAAGTGGTATAATATGAAATTTAAAAAAGCAGGGCTATCTGTAATACAAAACTTACTTGTTTATATAAGAACAGTTGGATCCAAAATGTGTTTCTGACAGTTTTAAGTTTACCTGCTCAGAAGGCTAACGTTTTTTTAGTAATATGTGTGGAGCAGACACTTAAGATTTTTAATCTGCCCTATTTTTAAAGACCTCCTTTGCATTTCAAAAAATGGCCCTTAGGTTATGGAGAAGATGGGATAGAAAATCTACAGAAAAAGAGGGGAAAATATCTAAAGTCTCCCCCTGGTAAAACACCCCAACACTCCTCTTACAAGAAGTTGAGGGTACTTAATATTTAAATATTTCCTTCTTTTTAAGTGCAGGTTTCTTAGATGGAGCTTCAGGGTTTAATGTATTATGCCTTTGAAAGTCTGAAGAAAGTAGTGAACTGAGGCCTGCAAATACTCTTCTTAGTGTAGAATCCAACATTAGAGCAATTCACCTTATGGGGAAAAGCCTTTCCTATTGATTTTATCAGCTCCTTAACATTGGCCTCTATCTGGACAATTCCTGAGAGTTTTCAGGAGGCCCTGGGAGAAATTTTGGTCATCATCTGTTGCCTCTGTAAGGGAGGTTCTGGGTGGGAAGAACACCTCTCAGCAGCCAGTTAAGGGCCCTGTGAGTGGGGCTGCTCATATCCACTATTCTTTCTAATTCTTCTCTAAATTTGGTTGTCTCCTCTGAAAATGGAGGGGGAAAAAGGCTTTGTAACTTCATCTTGTTACAAGAGTCCCTAAGGCTAGGCATTATAGACCTTTGTGTCCACTTTTAAAGTTGGTGTTTCCATAGGTATCAATAAGACAATTGTTTGGGATGACGGGTCTCTAAAATGTTTTCAAATATAGAAGCTTTGCCAATTCAAGGGATCTATTGTGTGGCCATGGATGAGTAGGATCTTATTAATCTCAACAGTATCTCAAACCAGTAAGCCTTTGTATGGCTTAACCATCAATGCAAGAGGAGTCCCCAGAAAGTACAAAATAGGCAGCTTTCACAATATGGAAAAAGTTCACTCCCAGAGTTGGCCTAAGAAACCAAAGACTTTCATTGTCCAGGCACTATGAATGGGGTAATGCAAATGGCATCTCCGGTTCCCCCACCCAACCCAAGCATATGAGAAGCCTCTAGTCACAGACCTTCTAATCACTGACACAAGGCAGGTGCTACTGGAATGCGACTTTTCCAACACTAATGAGATAATGAAGGTTGAGATGACAAAAGGTCCCTTATGGACCGGGACCCCTTTTGACAACCTCCCCTCTGAACTGGCATGCTCAAAGATGCTGCTGCTTCTAGGGTCCACAATCTGTTTGGCTGTTCACCAGAAGCATGCTGGTACATTCACTCTCTGGCTAGCAGAGACCAGACTGATGATAAAGTCAAGCTCTGAAGACATAGAACAAGATGAAAGGAAAACCTCCTTATGACAAATGATACAAAAGAGACAAAACAATGACCCTCTCTGGGAGGAAAAGGATCAATAAAAAGTAAGCATACTGACAGTGAGTTTTTACTAGAATTGTTATACCCAAGAAATAGTTCATGCGAATATTCTCTCTTGCTAATCTAAATTTGGAAAAAAAAGGGACAAGGTGAAATTTTTACCTTCCACTCTTGACTGGGCCCTAGAGAGAAAGATCTGGGAAACCCATACTTTGGTAAGAGATCTTACCTTTCACCAACTTCTGCTAGTTTTTTAGGATCCTATGTGTAGGCTTTGGAGTATGGTGTCTCAATTCTCCCTCTACCCTTCTATATTCTTTGTTGAAAATTCCTTGCAATAAAAAGATTAACAAGATAAAACAAATGTAACTTTTTTTCACACATATATCTCCTGTAGACATGGAAGATACCTAGGAAATTTAAGTGACTCCTCTGCATTTTTACATAAAATTATAAAAACACATTTCCTCATTCTGCATGTATATATCTTTAATGACTGCATAACCTTTTGTCTTTAGGTGTACCACAATTTAAGATATCACTTTTGTGCTACTGGATACATATGGTGTGGCTTAATTTTTTTTTTTTTTTTTAGTAAAGCTATGTAAATATCTTTGGACAAAAATTATTGCCAGTGATAGTAAGGGGGGATACATGAATATTATAAATCATACAGTTATTCCTATCACTTTATTAATTCAACTGATGTTAACTTACTTGGATTTGTATCGGAGACTCTACTACATAAAGCTACAACCAATAATTTAGAATAAAACTGGAATAGTGGATCAAAGACTTGCTGAATTTTCATTTGTTGACTGGATAACTTTACAGTTTTGTCTTCTACCTTTGGAGGTAACTAGATCAAAGGTGAAGAAGTGCCAACACTGGTGAATGCCTAGCAATGTGTTTATTCATGGCTCTTCTCTTTTGTTTCAAAGCAGGCATCAGGCCTGGAGCAGAGCCCAACACAGGTCTTGAACATGACCCTGAGATCAAAACATGAGCAGAGATCAAGGGTCAAACATTTACCAGACTGAACCACCCAGGCACCCCATTCATGGCTCTTCTTGACTGACATCCTTTGCGTTCTCATTTTTACGTTTAAGATGTTTATTTTTCTAAGCTGGCATTTAAAAAAAATGCTAAAAACTGGCTGCCCATTTTGATAGACTGGAAATCTGTGGTTATCACGGAGCTCTAAAAGTAGAATTAAGTTACCGGTGGAGATGGGTGAAATAGGGGAATGGAATTAAAAGTACACCTATCATGATGAGCACTGAGTAATATATTAGAATTGTTGAGTCACTATATGGTACACCTGAAACTAATATAACCCTGTATGTTAACTAATTGCAATTTAAAAAACAATAAAAATACATTTTCTACTTGAATTACTTTTTTAAAACCACTTCTAAAGATAGTTATGAATTTTTATGAGTATGAACAAAAGCTAAGGAGATGAAGCCAAATTCTTAATTATTTGTGTCTCTGCTAAGCTCAATTTCACCTTTACTGATTGACCATTTTACGTAAAATGGATGAGATCTGTCTTAGGGACTTTGCTCTTCTTTAAATAGTGTCCTTCATTTCCCCTGTGGTATCTCTGTTTTGAAAGCCAGTTGGGAAAAGGAACTTTAAGCAGAAGAACTTCCATGTAGTTTTTAATTGAAACCTTTAATATGTTTTTAATCCCATTTTTTATTACTATCATCAGAGTTTTGGGTTAAAAACCCTGTCGTTTTCCACTGAAAATATACACATGGCCAAAAGGAGTTAGTACCAGAAAATTTTATAGGAAAAACAATACATTTTACCAATTCACTGACCTCTTTGTTAAATAGGCAAGAGGCCACAGTTAGAATTTATTATGGTGGACCAAAGTAAGGTCTGTATATACCTTTCCAAAACAAGTGTGGGAAAAAATATGAAATAAAAGCATAGGAAAAATGAAATCTGTCATTCAGATTTATTGTGCTTATGTATACAATCTAATACCTGCCTATATTTAAGACTATGGCAGTATGATTTTTCTAGTTACCTAGTACAACAAAAAATTGCCTAAAATAAAGCATTTAAAAATGTTAGGAAAGGGGGAGGCAATATTCTTTTAATTGGATATTTGAGCTTATAGCAAAATAGGGGAAATCATCAAGGGGGAGAAACCTAAAAGACAATTGAAAACCAGAGTTGAAGTACCTGAACTGAAGGTGCCCTAGACAAAGACGGGATGAATGCTAGTCTTAGTACCTTCCTGGGGATAACAGACAAGGCTGTAGGCTTTTATAAGATGACAGATGGAATTGAAATACACATACGTATTTCATCAGGTTAGGACTCTGAAAGGACTACCTCCTCAGTTAAAGGATTGGGAAGAGGGAGACAGAAGCTTGCTGTCCTGGCCTGAGTGGAGAAAAAAATACCTGTGATAACTTGTAAAATTTTCCCTCCATACTGGTTGTTCGATGTTGCATCCCCATCACCAATACATGAAACTTTTCCATTTTACGTTACTCCACCAATTAAGCAGCTACTACACTATAAAGTCTTTCTGCATTCATAGCAACGGAATATGCAGTTAACTATAGAAAAAAGGGACCCCAATTTATGATTAGAATATTCTGGAGTCCTAAATACACAGTTCAGCACCCTGTAAAATGATGCCTTAAAATAGCTTTTAATTTCACAAAATGGGAAACTTAATATTGTTCAGATGGCAATACTCCCAATATTGACCTACAGATTTGATGCCTATCAAAATTCCAACCACTATTTTATTTTTTGCATAAATTGATGAATCTTGAGATTCACAAGGAAATGTAAGGAACCTAGATAAGCTAAAAAACAATCTTGAAAGAGAACAATGTTGGAGGACTCAAAATTTCCAATCTACTACAAACCTACCATAAAGACAGTAGATTTGACATAATGATAGATATAGATCAATAGAACCCAGAAATAAACCCATATATTTATGGTCAAGTGATTTTTGATGAGGACACCCCAAGACCATTCACTGGGGGAAAAGTGGTCTTTCAACAAATGTTGATGGAATAACTGAATATAAATAGGCAAAAAAAATGAAGTTAGATCCTTAATGCATACCATATACAGTAATTTACTCAAATGATCAAAGACTTAAATGTAAGAGGTAAAACTATAAATATCTTAAAACATGAATCTTCATTACCTTGGATTAGGCAACCATATTTTAGGTATGACATCAGAGCCCAAGCAACCAAAGGAAAAACAGACAAATTGGACTTTATTAAAAATAAAGCTCTGTGCTTCCAGAAAGTGAAAAAGCTATTAGCATTAAAAAACACAACAAAACACTTAAAAAGACACAAATGGGAAGACATCCAGTGTTCATGGATCAGAAACTTAATATTGTTAAAATGTCAATACTACACAAAGCCATCTATAAATTCAGGGCAACCCTATCAAAATTCCAATGCCATTTCTTTTTATTAGAGAGAGAGAGAGAGAGAGAGAGAAAGGGCTCAAGCAGAAGAGAGAGGCAGAGGAGGAGAGAGAGAATCTTAAGCAGGCTCCACATTCAGCACAGAACCTGATGTGGGGCTCAATCCCATGACTCTGAGATGCTCAACCAACTGAGCCACCCAGGTACCCCTCCAATGGCATATTTTACAAAAATAGGAAAAAAAATCCCAAAATTTGTATGGAACCAGAAAAGACCCTGAATGGCCAAAGAAATCCTGAGAAGGAGCAAAAAAGCTAAAGACATCACACTTCCTGATTTCAAGTATACTATAAACCAATAGTAATCAATATAGTAGGTATGGTACTAACATAAAAAAAAAGACCAATGGAACAAAACTGAGAGCTCAGAAATAAACCCACACACGTAAGGTCTATTAATATTTGACAAGAGAGCTAAAAATACTCAAGAGGGAAAGAGTCTCTCTTCAATAAATGGTTCTGGGAAAACTGAATATCCACACACAAAAGAATGAAACTGGACCCCTATCATAAGCTGGGCACAAAAAATTAACTCAAAGTGGATTAGAGACTGAAATGTAAGGCCTGAAATCATGAAAATACTGAAGAAAACATAGGAAAACTCCCTGGCACGGGTCTTGGCAATGGTTTTTTTTTTGATCTGACACCTAAAGCACAAGCAACAAAACAAAAAATAAACAAGCATGACTACATCAGACTACAAAGTTTTTGCACATCAAAAAAAAAAACACAACAAAATGAAAAATCAACCTATGAAATAGGAGAAAATAATTTGCAAACCATCTATGTCATCAGGGGTTTATGCCCAAAATATACTAAGAACTCCTATTAACTCTATAGCAAAAAATAATCCAATTAAAAATGGGAAGAGTACCTGAGGAGACATTTTTCCAAAGAAGATATTCAAATGGCCAACAGTACATGAAAAGATGTTCAACATCACTAAATCATCAGGGAAATGCAAATCAAGACCACAATGAGCTATCACTGCACATCTGTTAAAATGGCTATTATCAACAAAACCAGTAGCAAATTCTGGTGAGAATATGGAGAAAAGGGAACCCTGCGAACAGTTGGTAGAACTGTAAATTGGTAAGGCCACTATGGAGACAGTATGGAGGTTCCTCAATAAATTAAAAATAGAACTAACACATTATCTAGAAATTCTACTTCTGGGTATATATCAAAAGGAAACAATCACGATGTCAACATATACCTGACATTCCTATGTTAACTGCAGTATTATTTACAATAACCAAGACATGGAAACAGTCTAAGTTTCTATCAAGAGATAAATGGATAAAGGAAATGGATGAAGGTAGTCACAGAATACAAACTTCCAGTTATAAGATGAATGAGTTCTGGGGATATAACGTACATGATGACTATAGTTAACAATATTGTATACTTGAAAGTTGCTAAGAGAGTATATATTAAATATTCTCACCACACATACCAAAAAGGTAGCTGTGTGAGGTGATAGATGTGTTTAACGTTATTGTGGTAATCACTTCACAAAATATATGTATATATCAAATTATCAGATCATATACCTTATACTTACACAATGTTACATATCAAATATATCTGAATAAAGCTGGAAAAAAAGTGAAAGTACAACCCATAGAGTGAGAGAGAATATTTGCAGATCATTTATTTGATACAGATCTAGGATCCAGAATATATAAAGAACTCTTTTCCGAAGGAGATATACAGATAGAAAAAAAGCGCAAGAAAAGATGCTTATCGTAATTAGTCATTAGGGAAATGCAAATCCAACCTACAATGGGAAACTACTTCACATTCATGAGGATAACTGCAATGATAAAAAAAAAATCCAGAGGGGCGCCTGGGTGGCTCAGTCGGTTGAGCATCTGACTCTTGATCTTGGCTCAGGTCATGATCTCACGGTTTGTGGGATTGAGCCCCACATCGGACTCTGTGCTGACAGTGTGGAGCCTGCTTGGAATTCTCTCTCCCTCTCTCTCTCTGCCTCCACCCCACTCATGTTTGCGCCTCTCTCTCTCTCTCTCTCTCTCAAGATAAATGAATAAACTAAACAATAAAAATAAAAATAAAAATAATACCCAGAAAGTCCATGTGTTGGTGAGGATGTAGAGAAATCGGAACTGTCATACATTGCTGATGGGACTTGAAAGAAGAGGAACCAGCCAAACATACCTGGACACTGGACCTACCATACTGTGAAATAATAAACATGTGATCTTGAAACCACTACATCTGTGGGAATTTGATACGGCAGCAACAGTAAATATTACATGACTACTAAGGCTAGGTTGTAAAGGACAAAAAGGCAGTACAATTTCCACCAGGCCTGCTCTCTCTCTGGACTCATACCTTTGGAACACTGAGAAACCATGTAAGAAGCATAGCTACCTGAAGCCACAATGCTGGAGAGAGTACACAAAGAGAAGAGATGTCCCAACTATTCCACTGCTAAGCTGTTTAAGTCTTCCAGTTTAAGTGCTAGACATTTCACAGGATGCTTCCAATATGGATTTAGCCACAGCTACATCAGATTGAGAGACCTCTAGTAAGAATGACCTAGCTTAGTCTAATCAACCTGTATAACTGAGATGATGGTGATAAGATGAATGATGTTTTTGAAACTAAGTTTGTGGTGACTCATTATACAGCCATAAAAAATACAAACAGTTCCTTATCTTTTTGTCCCTCCATAAAGAGAGATGAAAAGCTTTCCCTGTATGAAGGAAGAAGGAGCCGAATCATAGAGAAGTAGATAGAAAATCAAAGAGTAACGTACAGATACAGGCCTTCACTCTTCATTTCTCTGGTAGGGCTGAGAGAAAAAGAGCCAGTACCTGTGGCTCACTTTTCATCTAGAAAAGGAACTGGCAGACTTTTACTTAAAGGGCAAGACAGGAGATATTTTAGGCCTCTCAGGATAAGAAGCAAAATCAAGGCTATGATGTAGTGACTTATCTAACTATTTAAAATATAACCATTTATTTTTGTTGGTTAAATATACGCACTACACTTTATATTTTGCTCAAAACAATATGGGTTTTTGCTTCACAATACCCCACTATAGGCAGGCTGCTCTTCAGTGGAAGGCTATTTCTAAGTTCTGAAACATATTTGGTTCTGTAGATGAGGGTCATATGAACTGTGATTTTGGCCATTCTGTGCTGAGCTTCAGTTCTGTAAACCGACAGGATTGATATCTGCCTGTTCGTTTAACATGTGTGGTTGAAGTTTGAATGAGCTAAGACAGTATGAAGGTGAATTGCAGCTTCAAAGTGCATGACACCTTCTAATTGTTATTGATGTGCCTATTACAAAGCATTTCGCCAACTCTTCCTAGCTTCCTCTTCCTCCCTCTCTCTTATGTTTCACAATCTTCACTATTCTTTGTTTTGCACAGATGTGTTCTGCTATTCGTTTAACTGATAAATTAATTTTGATGGCTTCTTATTCAATATGTTCTCTTCTGATCCAATGTCTCCCACTAGTGATTTTCTGGAAATGAGATGGAAAAAATGATGACCTCCAATGGTGGAGATGTGGATATGTGGCACATGATCATATAAGGTGTCTTATATTACAAGGGACTTTTTGAGCTTATGTTAGCCTTTTATCTATATCATTAATTCTCAATTGGGGTACCACCTTTTTTTAATGTTTATTCATTTTGAGAGAAAGGCGCTAGTGGGAGAGGGACACACACAAACACACACACACACACACACACACACACACACAGAGAGAGAGAGAGAGAGAGAGAGAGAGAGAGAGAGAATCCCAAGCAGGCTCCATGCTGTGAGTGCAGAGCTCCATGTGGGGCTTGATCCCAAGAACTGTGAACTCATGACTTGAGCTGAAATCAAGAGTCAGACACTTAACTAACTGAGCCAGCCAGACGCCCCATAAGTGCTACCTCTTTGACAGGCACTATGCTTGGTGATATAGATATAGTAGTGAATGAAACAGAAAAGGTCCCTCCTGTATAGATCTTACATGCTGATGGGAAGTGAATGAGTTTCCTATTACTGCTGTAACAAGTTACCACACACTTAGTGGCTTAAAGCAACACAAACTTATTAAATGATGGAGGTCGGAACTCGGAAGTCTACAATGGGTCCACAGACCTTTGTTCCTTAGGCAGGCTCCTGGGAAGAGTCTATTAAAGGTTGTCTGTACTCTATGGCTTACATACCTTTTTATTTATCTTCAAAGCCAGAAACAGAACACCTTGACTTTCTTTGTCTGCTTCTATCATCACTTCACCTTCTGTCTGACACCCTCTAGCCGCCCTATTATGGGTACCCTGTGATTATAGTGGGGCCACCTAGATAATCCAGGATAACGTCCCCAACTTAATATCCTTAACTGAATAACATCTGCAAAGTCTCATTTTTTCATGTAAAGTAACATTTACATGTTCGGGGAGCTATACTGAGTATATATCTAAGGGGTAATTGTTCAGTCTGTCACAGAAAGAGGGAGAGGTAGGGAGAGAGGAGAATTGAGACAGAGGGAAAAAGAGAGACAGAGGGAAAAAGAGAGGGAGGGAGACGTGGAAAGGGAGAGACAGGGAGAAAGAGAAAGTAAATGGGTATACAAATATATAAGATGATTTTAGAGTGTGATTTGTGCTATGAAGGCAATAAGTGGGGTAATAGAGCTACACCACCCAGTGTGGTAGCCACAAGCCACATGAGACTACGGGATTTTTAAAATGGAGCTAGTGTGATTGAGGGGCTGAATATTGAGTTTTATTTCATTTTAAATACTTCAAATTCAGGTAGCCAGAAATGACTAGTGGCTACTATATCAGACAGCACAGCTTTAGGCTTTTTAAGGACACAGAAGAACATGTTTCCTTTCTTTTTAACTTAACACAATTATGTAAAGATTCAGGAAAGCAGTCAGTCCTCATTAACCTTAGTAGATGGAATAAGGCTACTCAGGTGAGCAACTAGGTATTTTTTCCTGAATGAGCAAAAGAGACACATTCCCTATTACTAAAGCAACCTTCTAGTTCCAAACGGAGAAAATCCCTTCCATTTAGGGGTTAACATAGGGCACAGTTTATAATACTTAATTTCCTTCTTTATATATACACATGCTTGCCCTGGCTTCGTGGTGAGCTAAGTATATTTCCTCACTGACTGACTTTGTGCTTGGCTCTGTGATTTGTTTTGGCCAATGAAATGTTAACAGCTATGACATAAGCATGAGCTTTAAATTTGCTCACAAGGTTGGGTTTACCCTCTTGTGTTCCTGTGACTGCTATGAGAACAGCCTATCCTGGGTAACCACTGTTCTAAAGAGAATGTGGAGATGTGGGAATAGGCCTGAAACCAAGCCAGAGATAAATCTTGAGGCTGGGGTCCATCCTACCCTAGCTGAACTACAGCCAATCTACAGGTTTTCTTTAGGACACAGAATTTTGCATCTATTCGTTACTTACCATCATTGTAGCAAAGATGACTAATACAAGGTGAAATACAAAGACTTCTCCTTTCTTGGAGGACTTTGCACATTACTGAGGGAGGCTGAATTCTCCAAAATTCTTCCAAACTCCCTCTGGATTTTACATTTAACATGGGGGAGACCAGACAGGGATTATTTGCTTTCAAGGCGGTTTCTTTTAGTAGTTTTAAGAATAGGGAGACCTTCAAAGTCTAAAGATTTGTGTAACCGAAATTGCACAGCTCAGTGAGCAAAGCAGCTAAGCGGAACTCTTCACTTTAACAAGGTCTATTTTTGGCTTTAATGATGCAACTTTGTCCTTCCTGAACCCACCATCTTTCAAGCTTTGTTACCAGGAAAGCAAGGAAAATACCACTAGCTAGCCTTCCTTCTAAAGTAAGTGTGATGAAAAACAAAATTGGCAAAGACTTTTAGAAGCCAATAGTAATTTAAATATATGGCTTTTCTTTAGGTAACCAGAGTTACTAAAAGTACACCTGGAAATACCTCTCAAATGGACATTCTCTTCTTAGTGACTGAGTGGAAGTTTAGCCACCTCTCCTGTTGTTTCTCTGCATGGTCAAAGTTGAGTGAATTTTTCTCCGTGTGATTTTTTGTTGCCTCCTGAGCATTAATGATGCTGGAATAGTATTGGACTTCCCCCCAGGTGCATCGATTTTCCTGCTTGAATTGATGTAGTCCCACAAAGAGAACACCTCACTGTTATTATCCTTTTGGATGCTCTATTCATTGGCTCAGCTTTTCTACTCAACTTAATCAAAAGTAGGCTGTGTCTATGGAAGAAAATACAGCTTTACAGATGTGGGAACCTTCCTGAGCTTGATGCATGAGAACAGGCATCTACTCAAAGATTAAGGGAATGAGATTTCAAAAATTTAATGTAGCAAGTGATGAAAATATTAATGGAACAGCAAACTAGAGAATGCAAGATTTAGAACTATACTTACAGGAAAAAAATCACTTCCTATATATCTGGATCTGGCAAAAGAGACCAAAAAAATTATATTCTCCCCATTTTGTGCTGTGTGTCCAGAAAATTCTCCCCCAGGCCAAAGGTCAGCCATGCTATCACAGTCCTTTGGGTACAGGACAAATGGAGAAATTATTTTCCCTGAGACTTCAGCAGGGCTGAAACCAACAAGGACGAATACCTGAGTTAAATAGGAAGTTGAGTCTAGTACCCCAGAGAGGTCAAATCAAAGGATATGGTTAAAGCTAAAAGGTAAGATGTTGATCACGGTAGGGATTTGGTGCCAGAGAGAAGAGAAATCCACTTCAAGAAAGCGGAGCGTTACCTCAGGTAATTTTTGGAATAAGCCCTATTGTCAGGGGCTGGAACCTGTTGCCTGTAGGAGTGTATTAGCAGAAGGAGTCAGCTATCAGGGACAGAAATGGGACATTTTCTCCCAGTCTGTGTCTCCCACAAGACTTTGAGTTCCCTGAGAAAGTTCCTTTTGTTTAGTTTTTTTTTGAGAGAGAGAGCGAGAGAGGGCACAAGTGAGTGAGGGGAAGAAAGAGAAAGAATCCCAAGAGGGGCAGAAAGGAGGGAGGGAGAGAAAGAAGCGGGGCTCACGCTCACCAAAGGGGGCTCAATCTCACCGGCTGTAGGACTCCAACTCAACAACCATGAGATCATGACCTGAGCCGAAGTCAGATGTTTAACGACTGAGCCACCCAACCCCCTCCCTAAGAAAGTTCTTATCTAATTCCTTCTTATTCCTCTAGTGATTATCATAAATGAAACAACAATCCAGATTAAGCAGATACACAATATTTCTGTTAATGTCACTATTCAAGTAAGTCAAGTTATACAAAGGTCCCAGTGAATAGACTTTCATTTATATAATAAGTTGCAATTTGTGTAATGGAAGAACAGAAAAGACAAAATTAAAAAGGTAAAATATAGTTTTCAAAAGAAAAAAAGCTGGTTATAGGGTTTTCTGGTAGCAGACCTACGGCATGCTTTCAAAAGGCTACAGTGATGTCTGGAGTTAGTAAAAATCATGGTTCCTACTGCTGTGAAAAGAAGATGGACTTGAAATGTACTCTTTAGGTTCTTTTTAGAGAAAAGCACTTTGAAAAGAGAAAACACTGTATAAGTGCCAAGTCTTATTATGATTGTCACTGCCATGAATCCCTCCAAGCCACAGAAAAAAACATGTTCATAAAAGAACTGCCTTGGAGATGGGCTGGTGAGGAAAGTTCATTTGAGAGATTCCATGCACAAGCTGCCTGCATTTAGTGCCATCTCCCTCAAGTCCCAAATTACTACTGTCACCACTGTGTGCAGAAAAACTTTCAGGTAAATAAAGAACACAGTGGGAGGAAAATGTTAAATGCTTATACAGTGGTCTAATGCTAACAATCCCAGAGCATTATTTACTTTCATGGTAAATCACAGTGTGAAAATAACAATATACATTCCTGTGACTGACCAGTGTCATCCAGTCACCATGGAACATTGGCTCTTTTTATTTTTCCCTACAATTGCAGAAAAGCCTGAAATAAATCTTCCACACATGAATGTCAGGTCTATTTGGCCTCCAGCTTTTCCAGAACGGCTCAAGCTCTCATGCTCATATTCATCTATACATTCTTGATATGTTTATACAGACCTACATCTAGAGTAGTAGTTGGCACATGACAGCCTATGGCCCAAAGGTAGTACCAAATGCCCAAATGTCCGCTCCTGTGTTTTATGTCCCATGGGCTAAGACTGGTTTTTACATTTTTAAATGGTTAAAAAACTGTCCAAAAGAATATTTCATGACAAGTGAAAAAATTCTATGAAATTTAAATGTTGATGTTTTCATAAAAGTTTTATTACCTGTGATTACAGCTGCATTTAGTATATGAAGAGAAAAACCAACTTGTCTTATTTATTGTGAGTAACTACAGATACCTAAGCATAAGAACTGGGGACAAAGATAGAACTAAATGTATAAAATTCCACGTATCCAAATTCCTAGGTATATATCCTTAGGCAAAGTCTTTACCTTTGTTTGTAGTGTGGAAATTCTGGAATCCAGAGTTACTATGAGGATTGTGAGATGAAACATGTATCATTCTTTTGTTTAGCACCTAGCATATAGGAAGTACTCAATAAGTGTCATTTAAGCCTATGTGTATCATGCAAAGACTGACAAGAATTTCAACTTCTGGCAATGCAACAAGTTTCTCAATGAGAACAACCAGAAAATCTGAACAAAATATTAAAACCCTCTATTTGAAGGTATAGGGGAGCTATCAAGGTAAAGACATTAGATTAGTGGCATTAAGATCCTACAGAGAAGAAAAGTCAGAGAAGGAGCCTGGCATTTGGCACTACTTTTCATCTCAACGGGTCTGTCAATTCCAAAAACAGTGGCTGAGAGGCTAATAAGTAGGGCAGAGATTTCAATAGACTGAAAGACATCCTGGGATGAAAATTTAAGTCAAGGACCACCAAGGGGGAGGAGTCTTAATGTATACTTTGAGATTTCTGGTAGAATTCTAAAGACACCTAAATTTAGAAAGCAAATATTAACTGATGGAAAGAAAGAGACAGCAATATATTAATAGCAGGGAACTTTAAGGCCCTACTTGCATCAATGGATACATCATCCAGATAGAAAATCAATAAGGAAACACTGGACTTAAATGACACGTTAGACCAAATGGACTTAACAGATTTATACAGAATATTCCTTTCAGAAGCACTAGAATACACATTCTTGTCAAGTGCACAGGGAACATTCTTGAGTATAGGTCATATGTTAGGCCACAGAGCAAGTCTTAATAAATTTAAGAGAATTGAAATAGTACCAAGCATCCTCTCTATAACGGTATGAACTAAGAAATAAATTAAGAGAGGAAAACTGATACTTACATGGAAATGGAACAACAAATGGGTAAATGAAGCAGTCAAAAGAAAAATGAAAAAAATTAAATGGAACAAAAGCACTTCTAAGAGGGAAGTTAATAGCACTAAATGCCTACCTCAAGAAACAAGAAAAATATCAAGTAACCTAACTTTACACCTCAAGAAACTGGAAAAATAAGAACAAATGAAGCCCAAAGTTAGTAGAGGGAAGGAAGTAACAAAGATCAGAGCATACACATGCGTGCACACACACACACACACACACACACACACACAAGAAAAAGAAACTAGATCAATGAAACCAAGGGCTGGTTCTGTGATAAGATAAAACAAAATTGGCAAACCTTTAGCTACACTCACCAGGAAAAAAAAGAAGAGTCAAATAATTAAAATCAGAAAAGTTAACGAGACATTACAACTGATACCACAGAAATACAAATGAGCAGGAGACTACAATGAACAATTATGCACCAACAAATTAGCAACCTAGAAGAAACACACACATTCATAAAAATATATAACCTTCTAAGACTGAATCATGAAGTAATCGAAAATCTAAAACAAATAAATAATAAGGAAATTGAATCAGCAACCAAAAACCTTCCACCAAACTAAAGTTCAGGAATAGATGGCTTTGTGGATGAATTATACCAAATGTTCAAAGACTTAATACCATTTCTTCTCAAACTTTTTAAGGAAAATAAAAGAGGAGGAAACTCATTCTACAAAGCCAGCACTACCCTGGTACCACAATCAGACAAAGATATCACAAGGAAAAAAAATTGTAGGTCAGTATCCCTGATGCATAAAGATGCAAAAATCCTCAGCAAAATATCTGCAAGCTGAATTCAACAATATATTAAAAGAATCATATGCCATGATCATGTGAGATTTTTTTCTGGGGATGCAAGGATGGTTCAACATCAACAAATCAGTAAATGTGATACACCACATTAACAAAACGAAGGAGGGGTGCCTGGGTGGCTCAGTGGGTTAAGCGTCTGACTTCAGCTCATGTCTCTGTCTGTAGGCTCTCGGTGGTCAAAGCAGAGCCTGCTTTGGATCCTTGGTCTCCCTCTGCTCCTCCCCTGCTTGCACTCATTCTCTCTCTCTCTCTCTCAAAACTTAATAAACTTAAAAAAAGACTATAAAAGTGAAGGATAAAAATCATACAACCATCTCAGTAGATGCAGAAAAAATAGTTGACAAAGTTCAAAATCCATTATGGATTTAATAACTCTAAAAAAGTAGGAATACAGGGAATGTACCTTATAATAAATGCCATATATAACAAGCTCATGGCTAATATATATTCAACAGGGAAAAGCTGAAAGATTTTCCTTTGAGACCAAGAACAAGATGAGAATGCCCATTCTCACATATTTTACTTAAAAATAGTATTGGAAGTCCTAGCCAGAGTAATTAGGCAAGAAAAAGAAATAAAAGGCATTCAAATTGGAAAGGAAGAGGTAAACTGTCACTCTTGGCAAATGATGACATTATAGAGAGAAGGCACTAAAGATCCCACCAAAAGACTCTTAGAACTAATAAATTCATACAATTGGAGGATACAAATCAATATACAAAAATGTGTTGTGTTTGTATACACTAAAAACAAGCAGAAAGAGAAACTAAGAAGACAATTCCACTCATCACTGCATAAATGAATACAATACCCAGGAAAAAATGTAGCCTAGGAAGTTAAAGACCTATACACTGAAAACTGTAAGACACTGATGGAAAAAAATGAAGAAGACACAAATAAATAGAAATATCTATGCTCATGGACTAGAAGAATTAATATTGTTAAAATGTCCATATTACCCAAAGTAATCTACAGATTCAGTGTAATCCTGAACAAAATTCCAATGGCACTTATCACAGAAATAAAACCATCCTAAAATTTGTATGGAACCACAGTAGACTCCCTCATAGCCAAAGCAATCTTGAGAGAGAGGAACAAAGCTGGATGCATTCACACTCCCTGATTTCATTCTATATCACGAAGCTATAGTAATCAAAATAGTATGGCATTGGCATAAAGACAGACATAGAAATCAATGGAGCAGAATGGAAAGCTTAGAAAAAAACCCATGCATATTTGATCAATCACTTTATGACAAAGGAGCCAAGAATACTCTATAGAGAAAGGACAGACTATAATAAATGGTGCTAAGAAAACTGGACAGCCACAGGCAAAAGAATGAAATTGGACCACTATCTTACATGACACATAAAAATAAACTCAAAATGGATTAAAGACTTGAAGGTAAAACATGAAACCATAAAGCTTTAAAATTTTTCAAATAATTTTTTAATGTTTATTTTTGACAGAGAGACAGAGTGTGAGCGGGGGAGGGCTGGGATGGGGGACACAGAATCCAAAGCCCGCTCCAGGCTCCGAGCTGTCAGCACAGAGGGGCTCGAACTCACGAGCTGTGAGATCATGACCTGAGCTGAAGTTGGACACTTGGCCTACTGAGCCACCCAGGTGCCCCCAAACCATAAAACTTTTAGAAGACATAGGTGGTAAGCTCCTTGACATTGGTCTTAGTGATTATTTTTGCTTTTGTTGCCTGTTCAAAAAACATTGAACTGAGACTACATCAAACAAAAAAGTTTCTGTACATTAAAGGAAATTACCTACAAAATGAAAAGACAACCTACCTAACGGGAGAAAATGTTTGCCAATCATATATTTCATAAGGGGTTAATGTCCAAAATATAAAAAGAACTGCAGAAACAAAAATCACATTAAAAATGGGTAGAGGATCCGAATAGCCAATTTGCCAAAGAAGACATATAGATGACCAAGAGGTACATGAGAAGATGCTCAACATCACTAATCATCAGGGAAATTCAAGTCAAAACCACAATGAGATAACACCTCATATCTGTTAGAATGGCTATTATCAAAAAGACAAGAAATAAAAAGTGTGAGGGTTTGGAGAAAAGGGAACCTTTGTGTACTCATGGTGGGAATGTAAATTGGTGCAGATACTATGGAGAAAATTATGCAGGCTGTTCAAAAAATAAAAAATAGAACTACCATAGAATCCAGCAACTTCACTTCTGGGTATTTATTTGAAGAAAATGAAAATGCTTACAACATGGATGGATTCTGAAGGCATTATGCTGAGTGAAATAAGTCAGAGAATAAAACGCTGTATGATCTCACTTATATGTGGACCCTTTATAACAAACAAAACCAAGCTCATAGATACAGAGAACAGATTGGTGGCTGCCAGAGGTTGGGGGTAGGGGTGGGTGAAATGGGTGAAGGAGGTCAAAAGGTACACAGTCCAGATATAAAATAAATCATGGTGATGTTATGTACAGCAGGATAACTATAGTTAATAATAATATACTGCATATTTGCTTGTTAAGAGGGCAGATCTTAAAAGTACTCATAACAAGAAAAAAAAATTGATGACTATGGTGAGGGATGTTAACAGGACTTAACATGGTGATCTTTTAGCAATATATACAAATACCAAGTCATTATGTTATACACTTGAAACTAATAAGATGTTACATATCTATTATACCTCAAAAGATAACTCTAAAGGATTGCACTTTAAGATTAAGTGTTAATGGACCATTCCGGCTTTTGGAGAGACTAAAGCCTACCTTTGGATAATATCATTTCATGGCCAAATTGTTGTCTGAGATTTCTAGTGCCCTTAAACTACCCACCTGCCTGCAAGGCAAAAGTAAACAGTGTCTGCAGGAAGATCACATCATCCAGAACCTCAACTTATCTCATTTTTTTTTCATAAAAATTTTCAATAGTTATTTTAAAAATAACCAGCCATGCACAAAGGAAAATCTGTCCCAAAACCAACAGCACAAGCAGACAATAAAACCAGACCCAAAGGAGGGCCGTATAAGGAAGTTATCATTCAGGAATTTTACATATGGTAAACTTGATACCAAATTAATTTCAAACTTTCAGGTTGCAGTTGTTTCTTTCGCTATCATAATGCAGCAATAATAGGACTGCCAATTTCTTAGGATATACCTCAAACCAATGAAATACAAAGGAAAAATATGGGTGCTAGTGCACAGCTGTTGTGGAAAAACAGCAAGAAATCACAATAGCAATCAGAACATCTTATATCTAAAAATGGTTCCAAGATAAGTTTAAATATTTATTTAAATAGTCCAGGCCTTTAGGGTGCCTGAGTGGCTCAGTCGGTTGAGTGTCTGACTTTGGCTCAGGTCATGATCTCACAGCTCGTGAGTTTGAGCCCCACATCAGGCTCTGTGCTGACAGCTCACAGCCTGGAGCCTGCTTCACATTCTGTGCCTCCCTCTCTCTCTGCCCCAACCCACTCTCATTCTGTCTCTGTCTCTCTCAAAAATAAACGAACATTAAAAAAAATTAAAAAAAAATAGTCCAGGCCTTTGAAAGCGATAAAAGATAAAAGAAGAATTAAAAAAGAAACCCATGAGGTCTGAACATAGACAATAATAGGGATATAAATACACAAAATCCTCAATTTTCATTTGCAAATAAAATCTTTGCAAGTGAAGTTTTAACAATTGTAATAAGAAATTTTGAAATTAATTTGGTATCACATTTCCCATATGTGTAAATATATAAATTGGGAATCAAATGACCCATGCTACAGCCTCAGAGAGAAGTGGCCTAACTTATAAAAGCAAGTGTACAGATACAACTCTCTAGATCAATGAAATGTAAGTTTTTTTCTATGAGTCCTCATGAATGGTTTGTTTTTATATTTCATAAGGCAGGCAGATAACTTGTAATGACCCTATCTTGTTCTTTATTTTCTACAGATACCATGATGCAGCACCTAGAAAACTGCCTTTCATTCACAGCGGCTTAAAAGAAGAAGGTTATAATAATAGCTAACAATAACCTAGTACTTACTATGTACTGGGGACCATGATAGGCATTTTCATGTATCAGAATATTTAATGTTTGCAATACACTTAAGTTTCTAACCAAAAAGAATTTCAAGATAACAATAGTTAATATGTTAAAGGCATTGAAAGGAAAGACAAAGATATTTGGTTGAGAAATGGACACTAAAAAAAAACAACTGAAAGGAAATTATAAAAGTAGAAATAATTAAAACTGAGAGCTCACTGGATTGCTTTAAGTGGAGACTGGATGCAAAAGCATATGGAATTGGTTAACTGGAATATGAATCAGAATAAAAATATCCAGACTTTAATTACAGAGAATGAAAATGGTAGGAATAAACACAAACTTTTGGGATACAATGAAAAACTCTAACTCCGGTAATTAGACTCTCAAAAAGAAAGGAGAGTGAAAATGGGCAGAAATTATTAGCTAGTAGTGGCTGACCATTTCCCAAAAGTGGTGAAAGACACCAAGGCATAGACTAAAGTAGTACTATGTATGCCAAACTGGATACCTAGTAAGAAACCCGCATCTAAATACAAAGTATCAGTGAACAAAACAAAGTACAAATTAAAACAAAATGTCATTATACACTTACTAGAATGGCTAAAATCCAAAACACAGACAACACGAAATACCAGACACAGTATGAAGAAAAAAGAATTCATTATTTAGGAATGTAAAAATGGCATAGTGTGGCAGTTTTTACACAATTAAATATACTATTGCCATATGACCGAATGCTCATGATCTTTGGTAATTATTCAAATTAGGTGACAATTTATGTTCACAATAACCTGCACAAATATAGGTTATTTATTCGTAATTGTTAAAACTTGGAAAAAACCAATCTATCCTTCAATATGTGACTGGAAAAACAAACTCTGGTACAGCCCTACAATGGAATAATACTCAGCACTAAAAAGATATGAGCTATCAGGCCATGAAAGCACATGGAGGAACCTTATTTGATACTGATAAGTGAAAGAAGCCAGTATGTAGAGGCTACAGATAATTTGTTTCCAACTATGTGACATTCTGGAAAAGGCATAAATATAGAGACAGTTAAAAGATCAGTGGTTGCAAGGGGTTTGGTGGAAGGGAATGAGGAATAATAGGTGGAAGATAGGGTAATTTTCAGGCAGTGAAACTACAGCTGTATGAAACAATCTAAACAAATAAACCAAAAAAATCTCAATAGGTGCAGAAAAAGCATTTGATAAATCTAACATATATTGCTGATAAGAAAACTCACTGCAAAACATATAAGAAGGAAACTTCCTCAACTTCATAAAAGGCATCTGCAAAAAATCTACAGTGATATATTGATGGCAAAAGCCTGAATATATTACCGTACACTCAGGAACAAGACAAGGATATGTGCTCTTACCAGTTCTATTCAATACTGTACCAGATGTTATAGCCAGTACCATTAGGCAAGAAAAAGAAATAGAAGGTTTGGAGACTGTAAAGGATGAAATAAGGAACTGTCTTTATTCACAGAAGATATGGTTACTAATGTAGAACTTATCATGGAATTGATGAAAAATCTACCAGAACTAAAAGTGAGTTTAGCAAGATTGCAGGACACAAGATCAATATACAAAATCAATATTTCTCTATGTATCTATAATAAAAAAATCAGATATTGTAACAACAATACTACCGATTAAAATAGCATAAAATATGAACTACAAAATATGTTAAATACCTGTGCATTGAAAACTACAAAAGACTGTTGAGAGAAATTATAGAAGACCTAAAGAAACAGATATGTATAACAGCATGGAAGTTTTTTGTATGCCTTGCATCCATGAAATCTAGCCAGACCAACACTAAACCATCCTACACACCTAGAAAACTGACTGGAGGATTAACACAACAATCTGCACAACATGAACCACAGAATTCAGCAGGAATTTACCCCAAAGGAAAAGAATGAAGAAACAACAGCCAGGGATTTAACCAACACAGATACAAGTAAGATGTCTGAACCAGAATTTAGAATCACAATAATAAGAATACTAGCTGGAGTCAAAAATAGATTAGAATCCCTTTCTGGAGAGATAAAAGAAGTAAAAAATAACCAGAATGAAATTAAAAATGCTATAACTGAGCTGCAATCACGGATGGATGCCATGGCGGCAAGGATGGATGAGGCAGAACAGGGAATCGGCGATATAGAGGACAAACTTATAGAGAATAATGAAGCAGAAAAAAAGAGGGAGATCAAGCCAAAAGAGCACGATTTAAGAATTAGAGAAATCAGTGACTCATTAAAAAGGAACAACATCAGAATCATAGGGGTCCCAGAAGAGGAAGAGAGAGAAATAGGGGTAGAAGGGTTATGTGAGCAGATCACAGCCGAAAACTTTCCTAACTTGGGGAAAGACACAGACATCAAAATCCAGGAAGCACAGAGGACCCCCATTAGATTCAACAAAAACCGACCATCAGCAAAGCATATCATAGTCAAATTCACAAAATACTAAGGCAAGGAGAGAATCATGAAAGCAGCAAGGGAAAAAAAGTCCCTAACATACAGGGAAGACAGATCAGGTTTGCACCAGACCTATCCACAGAAACTTGGCAGGCTAGAAGGGAGTGGCGGGATATATTCAGTGTGCTGAATCAGAAAAATATGCAGCCAAGAATTCTTTATCCAGCAAGGCTGTCATTCAAAATAGAAGGAGAGATAAAAATTTCCAGGACAAACAAAAATTAAAGGAGTTTGTGACCACTAAACCAGCCCTGCAAGAAATTTTAAGGGGGAACTCTCTGAGGAGAGAAAAGATGAAATGAATGAATGAATGAATGAATGAATGAATGAATGAATAAATAAACAAATAAATAAACAAAACAACAAAGATTAGAAAGGACCAGAGAACACCATCAGAAACTCCAACCCTACAAGCATCATAATGGCAATAAATTCATATCTTTCAGTACTCTAAACGTGAATGGACTCAATGCTCCAATCAAAAGACATAGGGTAACAGAATGGATAAGAAAACAAGATCCATGAATATGCTATTTACAAGAGACCCACGTTAGACCTAAAGACACCTTCAGATTGAAAGTAAGGGGATGGAGAACCATCTATCATGCTAATGGTCAACTAAAGAAAGCTGGAGTAGCCATACTTATATCAGACAATCTAGACTTTAAAATAAAGACTGTATCAAGAGATGCAGAAGGGCATTATATTATAATCAAGGGGCCTATCCACCAAGAAGACCTAACAACTGTAAACATTTATGCGCCAAAAGTGGAAGCACCCAAATATATAAATCAATTAATCACAAACATAAAGAAACTCATCAATAGTAATACCATAATAGTAGGAGACTTCAACACCCCACTCACAGCAATGGACCGATCATCTAATCAAAAAATCAACAAGGAAACAATGGCTTTGAATGATACATTGGACCAGATGGGACTTAACAGATATATTCAGAACATTTCATCCTAAAGCAGCAGAATATACACTCTTCTCTAGTGCACATGGAACATTCTCCAGAATAGACCATATACTGGGACACAAATCAGCCCTCAGCAAGTACAAAAAGATCGAGATTATGCCGTGCATATTTTCAGACCACAACACTATGAAACTCGAAATCAACCACAAGAAAAAATTTGGAAAGGTAACAAATACTTGGAGACTGAAGAACATCCTACTAAAGAATGAATGGGCTAACCAAGCAGTTAAAGAGGAAATTAAAAAATACATGGAAGCCAATAAAAATGATAACACCAAAGCCCCAAACCTCTGGGACGCAGCAAAGGTGGTCATAAGAGGAAAGTATATAGCAATCCAGGCCTTCCTAAAGAAGGAAGAAAGATCTCAGATACACAACCTAACTTTACGCCTTAAGGAGCTGGAAAAAGAACAGCAAATAGAACCTAAAACCAGCAGAAGACAGGAAATAACAAAGATCAGAGCAGAAATTAATGCTATCAAAACCAAAACAAACAAACAAACAAACGAAAACCAGTAGAACAGATCAATGAAACCAGAAGCTGGTTCTTTGAAAGAATTAACAAAATTGATAAACCACTAGCCAGTTTGATCAAGAAGAAAAAGAAAAGGACCCAAATAAATAATGAAAGAGGAGAGATCACAACCAATGCAGCAGAAATAAAAATAATAAGAGAATATTATGAGCAATTATATGCCAATAAAATGGGCAATCTGGAAGAAATGGACAAATTTCTAGAAACATATGCACTACAAAAACTGAAACAGAAAGAAATAGAAAATCTGAACAGACCCACAACCAGTAAAGAAATCGAATTAGTAATAAAAAATCTCCCAACAAACTAGAGTCCAGGGCCAGATGGCTTTCCAGGGGAATTCTACCAAACATTTAAGGAAGAGTTAACACCTGTTCTCTAGAAGGTGTTCCCAAAAATATAAGTGGAAGGAAAACTTCCAAACTCTTTCTATGAAGCAAGCATTACCTTGATTCCAAAACCATACAGAGAGCCCACTAAAAATGAGAACTATAGACCGATTTCCCTGATTAACATGGATGCAAAAATCTTCAACAAGATATTAGCTAACCGGCTCCAACAATACATTAAAAAAATTATTCACCATGACCAAGTGGGACCTTGGATGCAAGGCTGGTTCAATATCCGCAAAACAATAATGTGATTCATCACATCAATAAAAGAAAGGACAAGAACCATATGATCCTCTCAATAGATGCAGAGAAAGCATTTGACAAAATACAGCATACTTTCTTGATAAAAACCCTCAAGAAAGCAGGGATAGAAAGATCATACCTCGAGATCATAAAAGCCATATATGAATGACCCAATGCTAATATCATCCTCAATGGGGAAAAACTGAGAGCTTTCCCCCTAAGGTCATGAACAAGACAGGGATGGCCACTCTCACCACTGTTATTCAACACAGCATTGGAAGTCTTAGCCTCTGCAATCAGACAACACAAAGAAATAAAAGGCATCCAAACTGGCCAGAAGGAGGTCAAACTCTCTCTTCGTAGATGACATGATACTCTATATTGAAAACCCAAAAGATTCCACAAAAACTGTTCAAATTGATTCATGAATTCAGCAAAGTGGCAGGATATAAAATCAACAGAGAGAAATCAGTTGCATTTCTATACGCCAACAATGAAGCAACAGAAAGAGAAATCAAGGAATCGATCCCATTTACAGTTGCACAAAAAAACCATAAAATACCTAGGAATAAATCTAACCAGAAAGGTGAAAAATCTATACGCTGAAAACTATAGAAAGCTTATGAAAGAAATGGAATAAGACACACAAAAAAATGGAAAAAGATTCCATGCTCCTGGACAGGAAGAACAAATATTGTTAAAATGTTGATACTACCCAAAGCAATCTACATATTCAATGCAATCCCTATCAAATTAACACCAGCATTCTTCACAGAGCTAGAACAAATAATCCTAAAATTTGTATGGAACCAGAAAAGACCCCGAAAAGCCAAAGCAATCTTGAAAAAGAAAACCAAAGCAGGAGGCATCACAATGCCGGACTTCAAGCTATACTACAAAGCTGTAATCATCAAGACACTATGGTACTGGCACAAGAACAGACACTCAGATCAATAGAACAGAATAGAGAACCCAGAAATGGACCCACAAACTTATGGCCAACTAATCTTTGACAAAGCAGGAAAGAATATCCAATGGAATAAAGACAGTCTCTTCAGCAAGTAGTGCTGGGAAAACTGGACAGCGACATGCAGAAAAATGAGCCTGGTCCACTTTCTTACACCATACACAAAAATAAACTCAAAATGGATGAAAGACCTCAATGTAAGACAGGAAGCCATCAACATCCTCAAGGAGAAAGCAAGCAAAAACCTCTTTGATCTTGCCGGCAGCAGTTTCTTACTCAACACATCTCTGGAGGCAAGGGAAACAAAAGCAAAAATGAACTACTGGGACCTCATCAAAATAAAAAGCTTCTGCACAGCGAAGGAAACAATCACCAAAAGTAAAAGTCAACTGATGGAATGAGACAAGATATTTGCAAACGACATATCAGATAAGGGGTTAGTATCCAAAATCTATAAAGAACTTATCAAACTCAACACCCAACAGACAAATAATCCAGTGAAGAAATGGGCAAAAGACATGAATAGACACTTCTCCAAGGAAGACATCCAGATGGCCAACCAACACATGAAAAAATGCTCAACATCACTCATCATTAGGGAAATACAAATCAAAACCACAATGAGATACCACCTCCCACCTGTCAGAATGACTAACATGAAAAACTCAGGCAACAACAGATGTTGGCAAGGATGCAGAGAAAGAGGATCTTTTTCGCATTGTTGGTGGCAATGCAAGCTGGTGCAGCCACTCTGGAAAACAGTATGGAGGTTCCTCAAAAAACTAAAAATATAACTACCCTATGACCCAGCAATGGCACTAGTAGGCATTTATCCACAGGATACAGGTATGCTGTTTCGAAGCGACACATGCACCCCCATGTTTAGAGCAGCACTATCCACAATAGCCAAAGTATGGAAAGAGCCCAAATGCCCATCGATGGATGAATGGATAAAGAAGATGTGGTATATATATACAATGGAGTATTACTTGGCAATCAAAAAGAATGAAATCTTGCCATCTGCAGCTACGTGGATGGAACTGGAGGGTATTATGCTAAGTGAAATTAGTCAGAGAAAGACAAAAATCATATAAGTTCACTCATCTGAGGACTTTAAGAGACAAAACAGATGAACATATGGGAAGGGAAACAAAAATAATATAAAAACAGAGGGGGACAAAACAGAAGAGACTCATAAATACGGAGAACGAACTGAGGGTTACTGGAGGGATTGTGGTGGGATGGGCTAAATGGGTAAGGGGCACTAAGGAATCTACTACTGAAGTCATTGTTGCACTATATGTTCATTAATTTGGATGTAAATTTTTTAAAAATAAAAAATAAAAAAAGAAATAGATATGTACGGTCTTTATGGGTTCTAAGACTAAGTATTATTAAATGTCAACTCTCCTCAGTTAACCTGTATATTCAACACAATCTCAACCAAAATACCAGCATGCTCTTTTGTATAAACTTACAAGGTGATTCTAAAATTCCAAAATATCTTAGGTGGCCACAAAAATTTTCAGAAAGAACAAAGTTGAAGGGCAAACACTATCTCAAGAGTTATTACAAAGATACAGTTAGCCAGACTGTGTGATACACAATGACAGACAAATAAGTGGAATAAAATAGTCTGGAAAGACACCTGCACATATATAAACAAATAATTTTCGACAAATGTTCAAAGGCAATTCAATGGGGAAAGGATTATTTATTCAACACAAAGCGTTCGCAAAAGATAAGCAAAGATAAGAAATTTCATCTGTACCTTATACTATATATAAATATTAACCTGAAGTAAATCACAGACCTAAACGTAAAACCTAAAACTATAAAATATCAAAAAGAACACAAAAAGACCTTAATAATCACCTCATAAAAGAAGAGGGGGTGCCTGGCTGGCTTTGTCAGTTAAGTGTCCAACTCTTGATTTCAGCTCAGGTCATGATCCCAGGGTCATGGGATTGAGCCCCACAATGGACTCCACGCTGAGTATGGAGTAGAGCCTAAGACTCTCCCTCTCTCTCTCTCTTTCTCTCTCTCTCTCTCTCTCTCTCTCTCTGTTTCTTCCCCCTCCTCCACCCCTCTCTCCTGCTTGTGTGCTCTCTAAAATTCAAAAAAAAAAAAAAAAGAAGATATACAGTGGCAAATAAGCACATGAAAAGATGCTTTATATCCCATGTCATCAGGGAAATGCAAGTGAAAGTGAGACAGCACTACACACCTATTAGAATGGCAAAATTGAAAACACAACACCAAGTGCTGGTGAGGATGTGGAGCTCAGATTCATTGCTGATGGGAATGCAAAATAATATAGCCACTTTGGAAGACAGTTTGGCAGTTTCTTAGAAAAGTAAACCTATTATTGCCATTGGATCCAGTGCTTGGTTTCCCTGATATTTATCCGAAGGAGTTGAAACCTTACATCCACACACACATACACACACACACACACACACAAACTCTACAAAGATATGTCTAACAGCTTTATTCATAATTGCCAAATCTTGGAGGCAACGAATATGTCCTTCAGTAGGTGAATGGATACATTAACTTTGGTACATCCAGATGATGGGTTATTATTTGGCACTAAAAAGAAATGAACTAGCAAGCCATGAAAAGACCCCGAAGCAACTTCAGTTCATATTAGCAAGTGAAAGAAACTAATCTGAAAAGGCTACATAATGTATGCTTCTGGCTAGATGACATTCTAGAAAGTACAAAATTATGGAGACATTAAAAAAAAAGTAGTTATCAGGGGTTGGGCTGGGAGTGGGAGGGTGGTGAATAAATGACTCACACAGGATCTTCAGGGAACTGAAAATACTCTATATGATTCCATAATGACAGATACATGTCATTATACATTTGTCTGAACCCAATGAATGTAAATGCCAAAAGTGAACCCTAATGCAAGCTATCAACTTTGAGTGATTACTATGTATCAGTGTAGGGTCATCAATTGTAAAATGTACCACTCTGGTGGGGGATGTTGATAATGTATGTGTGGGGGCTGGGGTTATAACAGTCTCCTGTTATCCTGAGGTGGTACATTCCAAGACTTCCAGGGGATGCCAGAAACATATTACCAAACCTTATATATGTTTTCTCATATATACCTATGTTAAAGTTTAATTTGTAAATTAGGCACAGTAAGAGGCTAACAAAAACAACTAATAATAAAATACAATGATTATAACAAAATGAAGGCCTGCCTTGCTTTTATTGTGCTTTACTTTATTGTACTTCACAGATAGTGGGTTTTGTTTTTGTTTCTGTTTTTTTTTGTTGTTGTTTTTTAATTTTTTTAAATGTATGTTTATTTTTGAGAGAGAGAGAGAGAATGATAGAGTGTGAACAGTGGAAGGGCAGAGAGAGAAGGAGACACAGAATCAGAAGCAGGCTCCAGGATTCAGGCTCTGAGCTGACAGCACAGAGCCAGACACAGGGCTTGAACCCACAAACAGTGAGATCATGACCTGAGCTGAAGTTGGACGCTTACTCGACTGAGCCACCCAGGTGTCCTGGTTTTGTTTTGTTTTTTACAAATGGAAGGTTTGTGGCAGCCCTGCATGGAGCAAGTCTGTCAGCGCCATGTTTCCCCCCAAGGTATTTGCTAACTTTGTGTCTTTGTGTAACACTTTGGTAATTATCACAATATTTCAAACTTTATTTTTTATTTGTAATAGTGATCTGTGATTAGTGAGCTTTGATGTTACTAATATAATTTGGGGGGGGGGCAAAAATTATGCCCATATAAGATGGCAAAGTTAACTGATAAATGTTGTGTGTTTTCAAGCTGTTCCATCAATGGGCTGCTTCCCTATCTCTTCCCTCTTTTCAGGTCTCTCTACTCCAGAGACACAACAATATTAAAATTAGACCAATTAATAACCCTACAGTGTCCTCTAAATGTTCAAGTAAAAGGAGAAGTTGCATGTCTCTCACTTTAATTCTAAAGCTAGAAATGATTAAGTTCAGTGAGGAAAGCATGTTGAAAGCTGAGCTAGGCCTGGGGTGCCTGAGTGGCTCAGTCGGTTGAGCGTCCAACTTCAGCCCAGGTCATGATCCTGTGCTTTGTGGGTTTGAGCCCCACGTCGGGCTCTGTGCTGACAGCTCAGAGCCTGGAGCTTGTTTCAGGTTCTATGTCTCCCTCTCTCTCTGCCCCTCCGCCACTCTGTGTCTCCCCAAAATAAATAAACGTTAAAAAAAAATTTTTTTTTAAAAAGAAAGAAAGCTGACCTAGGCCAAAAGCAAGGCCTGTTAGGCCAGGCAGCCAAGTTGTGAATGCAAAGGAAAACTTCTTGCACAAAATTAAAAGTGCCCCTCCCACCACAGCCAACATCATACTCAATGGTGAAAAACTGAGAACCTTTCCCCCCAGGTCAGGAACAAGACAAGGATGTCCACCCTTACTAATTTTATTCAACATAGTATGGAAGACATAGCCACAGCAATCACACAACATAAATAAAAGGCATCCAAATAAGTAAGGAAAAGTAAAACTCTCACTACATGCAGATGACCTGATACTGTACAGAGAAAACCCTAAAGACTCCACCAATAACTGCTACAACTGATGAATGAATTCAGCAAAGTCGCAGGATACAAAATCAAGGTACAGAAATATGTTGAATTCCTATATACTAATAGGCAGCAGAAAGTGAAATTAAGAAAATAGTCCCATTTACAGTTGTGCCAAAACCAATAAAATATCTAGGAATAAACTTAACCAAAGAGATAAAAGACCTGTAGTCTGAAAATTACAAAACATTGACGAAAGAAATTTAAGACATGCAAAGTAATGGAAAGACATGCCATGCTCATGGGTTGGAAGAACAAATATTGTTAAAATGTATATGCTACCTAAAGCAATCTACACACTTCATGCAATCCCTATTAAAACACCAACAGCATTTCTCACAGAACTAGAACAAACAACCCTAAAATTTGGGTGGAACCACAAAAGACCTCGGATAGCCAAAGTAATCTTGAAAAAGAACAACGAAACTGGAGGTATCACAATGCTAGATTTCAAGTTATATTATAAAGGAGCAGTAATTAAAACAGTATGGTACTGGAATAAAAATAGACACGTAGATCAATGTAACAGAAAACCCAGAAACAAACCCACAATTATATGGTCAATTAATGTTCAACAAAGCAGGAATGAATATATAGCAGGAAGAAGACAGTCTCTTTAATAAAAAGGTGTTGGGAAAACTGGACCACTTTCTCACACCACACACAAAAATAAACTCAAAATGGATAAAAGACCTAAACATGAGACCTGAACCCATAAAATCCTTGAAGAGAGCACAGATAATAATTTCTCTGACATCGGCTGTAGCAACATTTTTCTAGATATGTCTCCTGAGGCAAGGGAAATGAAACCAAAACTAAACTATTGGGACTATGTCAAAATAAAAAGTTTCTGCTCAGCAAAAGAAACAATCAGCAAAACTAAAATGCAACCTATTCAATGGGAGGAGATACTTATAAATAACATATCCAATAAAGCGTTAGTATCCAAAATACGTAGAGAACTTCTACAACTCGATACCCAAACAAATAATCCAATTAAAGGGCGGGGAGAAGACAGGAACAGACATTTCTCCAAAGAAGACATACACATGACTAACAGACACATGGAAAGATGGCTCAACATCAGTAATAATTGGGGAATTGCAAATAAAAACTATAATGAGAGATCCCCTCACACCTGTCAGATGGCTAAAATAAAAAACACAGAAAACAACAAGTGTTGGTGAGGATGTGGAGAAAAAAACCCTCTTGTGCTACTGGTAGCAATGCAAATTGGTGCAGCCACTGTGGAAAACAGTACGGAGGTTCCTCAAACAATTAAAAATCAAACTACCCTATGATCCAGGAATCACACTACTGGGTATTTACCAGAAGAGTACAAAAGCACTAATCCAAAGGGATACATGCATCCCTATGTTTACTGTAGCATTATTTACAATAGCCAACCTATGGAAGTAGCCCAAGTGTTTACTGATAGATGAATGGATAAATGTGGCATACACACACACACACACACACACACACACACACACACACACAGTGGAATATTATTCAGCCATAAAAAGTGAAATCTTGTTATTTGCAGCAACATGGATAAAGCTAGGGAGTATAGTGCGAAGTGAGATACGTCAGAGAAAGACACATATCATATGATTTCATTCATGTGGAATTTAAGAAACAAAACAAATGAACAAAGGGATAAAAAGACAAATGAAGAAACAGACACTTAATTATAGAGAATTAATGGTTACTGATGGATAGAAGATCAAACCAGCCACAACATTCCCTTATGCCAAAGCCTAATCCAGAGCAAGGCCCTAACTCTTTTTAATTCTATTAAAGCTGAGATAGGTGAGAAAGCTATAGGGAAAAAGTTTGAAGGTACCAGAGCACAATTCATGATGTTTAAGGAAAGAAGCCATCTCTATAACAAAAAGTGTAAGGTGAAGCAGCAAGTACTGATTTAGAAGCTGCCTCAAGTTATCTAGAAGATCTAGCTAAAATAGTTAATAAAGGTGGCTACACTAAAATACAGATTTTTTAATGAAGGTAAAACAGCCTTATATTGGAAGAAGATGCCATAAAATACTTTGATATGGGAAATC
Source organism: Leopardus geoffroyi (assembly GCF_018350155.1). NCBI lineage: Eukaryota > Metazoa > Chordata > Mammalia > Carnivora > Felidae > Leopardus > Leopardus geoffroyi. Next base: position 18,747,221 of record NC_059343.1, read on the forward strand.
AATGCTTTCAAGCTTTAAACCAGGCTTAAAAAGCTTCTTAAGACAGGTGACTCTATTGTTAGGGGCTAATGCTGGTGGTGACTAAATTGAAGTCAGTGCTCACTGACCATTCCAAAATCCTAAGTACCTTAAGAATTGTGCTAAAATCTGGGGTGCCTGGGTGGCTCAGTGGGTTAGGCATCCGACTTGTTCCATAAATGGAACTACAAAGCCTGGATGACAGCACATCTGTCTACAACATAGTTTACTGAATATTTTAAGCCCACTGTGGAGACCTATTGTTCTGAAGAAGAGAAAAGAAAAGATTCCTTTTAAAATAAGATTCCTCATTCACAATCTACCTGGTTACCCAAGAGTTTTGATAAAGAAGTACAACAAGATTAATGTTCTTTTCATGCCTGCTAACACAGCATCCATTCTGCAGCTCACATATAAAGGAGCTATTTTGACTTTCAAGTCTTAATATTTACAAAATATATTCCATAAGGTTACAACGGTCATGGATAGTGGTTCCTCTAATGGATCTGGGTAAAGTCCATTGAAAAGCTCCTGGAAAATATTCACTATTCTAGATGCCATTAAGAACATCTGTGATTCATGAGAAGAAATTAAAATATCAACATTCACAGGAGTTTGGAAGAAGTTGAATCCAACCCTCATGGATGACTTTGAGCAGTTGAAGACTTCAGGACAAAAATTAACTGAGGGTATATGGTGGAAATGGCAAGAGAACTAGAATTAATAGTGGAGCCTGAAGACATGACTGAATTGCTGCAATCTCATGCTAAAACTTGAATGGATCAAGGGATGCCTGGGTGGCTCAGTCCACTGAGAAACCGACTTCGGCTCAGGTCATCATCTCACAGGTTCCTGAGTTCAAGCCCCACATCAGGCTCTCCACTGTCAGTGCAGAGCCTGTTTCAGATCCTCTGTCCCCCTCTCTCTCTGCCCCTCCCCAGCTCATGCTCTCTCTCTCTCTCAAAAAAAAAAAAAAACATTAAAAAAAACTTGAATGGATAAGGACTTGCTTCTCATGGATGAGCAAAAAAGTAGTTTCTTGAGATGGAATCTACTCCTGGTGAAGATGCTCTGAAGATTGTTGAAATGACAACCAAGGATTTAGACTATTACATAAACTTCGTTGATATAGCAGTGACAGTTTTGAGAGGATTGATTCCAATTGTGAAAGAGATTCTTCTGTGGGTTAAATGTTATCAAAGTGCATCACATGCTACAAAGAAATCATTCATGAAAGGAAGAGTTGATCCATACGGTATGCTTCACTGGTGTGTTATTTTAAGAAACTGCCACAGCCGCCCCAACCTTCAGCAATCACCACCCAGTCAGCAACCATCAATATTAAGGCAAGACCCTCCACCAGCAAAAAAGACTGCAACTTGCTGAAGCTCAGATGATGGTTAGCATGTTTTAGCAATAAAGTATTTTTTAATTAAGGTACGCACATTGTTATTTTAGACAAAATGCTGTTGCACATTTACTAGAATACAGTGTAGTATAAACATAATTTTACATGTAGTGGGAAACCCAAAAATGCATTTGACTCACTTTATTGCGATATTTGCTGTATTGCGGTGGTCTGAAACCAAACCTATAATATCTCTGGGTTACACCTATACTATAATAAAAGCTTGTGAATATGATCTTTCTTTCTCACAATATCTTACTGTACTATACTCTTATTGTGATGATGTGAGATGATAGAATACCCATGTGATAAGAGGAAGTGAGGTGAATGACGTGGGCATTGTGACATAGTGTTAGGCTACTAGTGACCTTCTTCTCATCATACTTCAACAGAAGAACCATCTGCTTCCAAACCATGGTTAATCACAGGGAACGGGAATCACGGGGGTGGGGGATACTTAATGCGGGAAATTTATGTATCTTCTTCTCAGTTTTGCTGTGAGCCTAAAACTGCTCTAAAAAATAAGTCCTATTTTTTAAAAAAGGACACTTAGAAGAAAAACTTTGTTATCTTGGGTTAGACAAGCATTCCTTATGTACAACATCAAAAGCATGACCCATAAAACTACAAATTGATAAAATGGACTTCATAAAAAGATACTATCATCAGCATTTTGAGAAACACTGTATATAGAAAATGAAAAGACAAGCCCTAGATTGGGATAAAATATTCACAAAATGTTCATGTAGCAGATATCTAAGAAAGGACTTCTCAAACCTAAAAGAAAAAAAAATCAACCTAATTAGAAAATAGGCAAATATGAAGAGACACTTCAGTAAAGAAAATATACCAGTGGCAAATCAGCATATGAGAATATGCTCAATATTATAATTCACTAGGTAAATGCTAATTAAAACTGTAATGAGATACCACTACATATCTAATAGTATAACTAAGATTTAACAAACTGAGCATCCCTAGTGTTGACAATAATGTGTATAAACTGGAACACCAATACACTGCTAGTAGGATTGAAAAATGGTATACTCACTTTAGAAAATAGGCAGTTTAGGGGCACCTGGGTGGCTCAGTCGGTTAAGCAACCGACTTCAGCTCGGGTCATGATCTCGCGGTTTGTGGGTTCGAGCCCCGTGTTGGGCTCTGTGCTGGCAGCTCAGAGCCTGAAACCTGCTTCAGATTCTGTGTCTCCCTCTCTCTCTGCCCTTCCCCCACTCATGCTCTGTCTCTCCTTCCTTCAAAAATAAATCAACATTAAAAAAAAAAAAAAGAAAATAGGCAGTTTAAAAAAATTGAACATACACTTACTATATGATCTACTCATTCCACTCTTACGTATTTACCCAAGAGGAATAAAGGTATATGTGCAAAGACTTGTCCATGAGTGTTTACTGCAGCTTTATTTGCAATTCCCCAAATTAGAAAGAACCCAAATGTGTACCAATAGGTGAAAGAATAAACTGTGGTATATCCATGCAGTGGGATACTATTCAGCAACGAAAAGTTATTAATGATACATTTTATACTGTGAATGAATCTGAAAATAATCATGCTGAGCTAAAGAAGCAGTATATACTTGATGAGTCCATTTATGAAAAATTCCAGGTAATTCAATATATTATACAGTAACAAAAAGCAGATCAGTGGTTGCTGAGGATAGGGCAGGAGGGTTGTTTCAGGGAGGGATAGATAGGAGGGATTCCAAGGAGGCATAGGGACACTTTTGGGTGTGATGGTATAGTGGGTTGAAGTGTGTCTTTCCAAAAGATATATCCAAGTTCTAACCCCTGGTACCTGTGAATGTGACTTTATTTGGAAACACGTTCATTATAGATGCAATTAAGAATATGACATGAGGCCAAGCTGGATTTAGGGTGGGCTCTAAATCTAATGGATGGCATCTTTAAAAGTGCAAGGAGAGGGTGATTGGATGCATACAGGGAAGTTGGCCATCTAAAGATGGAGACATAGATTGCACCTATGCTTCCACAAGACCAGGAACACCAGGAAACACCACAAGCTCCAAGAGGCAAAGACAGATTCTCTCCTAGAGCCTTTAGAAGGAGTATAGCCCTCCTGATGCCTTGATTTTGGATTTAAGGCTTCCAGAACTGTGAGAGAATAAATTTATGTAGTTTTAAACCTCTGAGTTTATGGTAATTTATTATGGCAGCCACAGGTAACTAATACAGATGGATATATTTATTGTTATGGTTGTGGTAATGGTGTTATATATATATATATATATATATATATATATATATATATACATATACATATATATATGTATATATATATACATATACACATATATATGTATATGTATATATATATATACAGTTATCAATTTATATATTTTACTTATGTGTAATTTATTGTATGACAGACCTCAAAGCTATTAAAAAGGCCAGCAGCAATATAGAGGATTCAAACAACATGCTTAACAAACTGAACCTAGTTTTTATATATTGAACAGTATACTCCCAAATGTAGCTGAAATAAAAATTTTAGGTACATATTCATGGAATATTTGTCAATGTTGGCCAATATAAATTCATAAAGCTACTCTCGCTACATTTTAAAGGACTGAAATTGTACAAACCATGTTATATTACCATAGTAAAATTGAGATCAAAGTTAATAAAAATCATTATTGGACAATACTGATATGTTCAGAAATTCATCAGTGTACGGCTAAATAACCCACAGGTTGAAGAAGAACTCAAAATGGAAATTAGAAAATAACTGAATTATAATTTACATATCAATATTTGTGGGATGCAGCTAAAGCCAGGCTTAAAGGTAAAGTATTAAAAATGAAATTTCTGACCTTAATGGCATATATTTAAACAGAAAAATTTAATGCTCAATGATCTAACATCAATTTCAAGCAATCAGAAGAATAACAGAAAATTAAACAAATAGAAGAAAATAATTAATAAGAAAAATTAGTAAAATTGAAAAGAAAAATGTAGTAGAATTAACAAGACCTAAGTTATTTCTTTGGGGAAAAAAACAGTAAAATTGATACCTTCCCTTGTAAGATGCAATAAGAAAAATAGAAGGCAAAAAAAAAAATATCCCCAAAAAGTAGGGATCAAAAAGAGGTCATCACCAAAAGCCCTACAAACATAAGTGAGTTTATATTAATAAATTTGAAAATTAAACTAAATGAACAAATTATTAGAACTGATAACGCTAGCAGGGATTCTGAACACAAGTCAGCATACAAAAATCAACTGTATTTTAATAAGTGATAATAAAAATGAAAATGGGAATAATATAATCTACAGTAAAATCAGATGAACCAAATACTGAAAAATAAAGCAAATAAAGTGCAAGACTGTTTCATAGAAAATTTTAAAGTATTACTGAAAATTCCTCTCAATAAATAAAGTAACAAACAAATTGAAGATATAGTATCATTTATAAATGGGAAGAAAGGCTCACAAAGAGGACAATAATCTCAAAAGTTACATAAAATTAAATCCAATCCCAATTAACATCTTGCAATACTTTTATATTGAAACTGACACATAAAAATTCAAAAGCCAGAGTCAAGACATTCTTAAAGAATAATAAATTCAGACACTTGCTTTATAAAATAGCAAGCATTATTTTTGTTTGAATTGTATTTATTTAGAAGCAATCTGAATATCAACAAAACAGCTGCAACTATTTTTTTTTTTTTTGGAATCACACAGTGGTATTCAGTTATGAGAACAATTATTTTGTATATGCTGCATCAGAGACAAATGAAGATAAATGAATTCCCATCCCCCTATATAACTCATTTTTGCTGTGCACCAACAAGCATGTGCTTGAATGTGCTGCAATGGTTGTCGCGAGAATTATTTTAAAGCTACCTTAATTAAGCTTGTGATTAGTGCCAGAATATGGATAACTTGCACAGAAGACAGAATCTTGAATTGATTCATATGCATGAATACTTGATATAAAACAAGTTGGGGGGTACCTGGGTGGCTCAGTCATTTAAGTGTCCAACTTCAGCTCAGGTCATGATCTTGCAGTTTGTGAGTTCAAGCCCCACATGGTGCTCTCTACTGTCAGCACAGAGCCCACTTTGGATCCTCTGTCCCCCTCTCTCTCTGCACCTCCCCAACTCTCTCTCTCTCTCTCAAAAATAAACAAACATTTTAAAAAATGTAAACAATGTTGGCCATCCAGAACAGTAGAGAAAAGACGGTTTTTGCAGTAAATGGTGCTGTATCAGTTATATATTCATATATCCAAATAGCCATATGTCCAAGAAAAACTTTGCCCCTACTTCAGACCAAAACAAAAAATCATTTCTAGGTGAATCTGAAAGGTAAAACAAATTTCTAGAAGAGAATATAGACTATTTTCATGACATCTGATTAGGCAAAATTTTATTAAAAAGATACAAAAATCACTAACCCTAAAGCAAATAAACTGAACCACATTAAAAGCAAAGAGTTCTATTCATAAAAAGAAACCAGTAAGAGAATAAAAAGGTGAGCCACTGAGAAGTAATTTATAACATGTATCTCTAACAAAAGGCTTGTTTACAGAATACAAAATGAACACCTACAGATCAATAAAGACAAGGATGCAATGATGGCTCAACATCAGCAAATCAATGTGACACAACACAAAATGAAGGATAAATATCGTATGATCATTTCAATAGATACACAAAAAGCATTTACAAAATTCAACATCTCTTTATGATAAAAACTCTGAACAAAGTGGGTATAGAGAGCACATGCCTCAACATAATAAAGGCCGTATGTGACAATCGCACAGTAACTTCCTACTAAATGGTGAACAGGTGAATGCCCTTCCTCTAAGATCAGTAAGAAGACAAAAATGCCCACTTGCATCACATACAGTATCGGAAGTCCTAGCCAGAGCAACTAGGCAAAAAAATAAAAAAGAAAAGAAAAGGACACCCAAATTGGAAAGAGAGAAATCATCACTATTTGCAGATGACATGGTATTGTATACATAAAACCCTAAAGCTTCCACCAAAAAATCCTGTTAGACCTATATAGTCCAGTATCTCTGATGAACATAAATGCAAAAATCCTCAAAAAATATTAGCACACCAAATCCAACAATACATTTAAAAAAATCATTCACAATCAAGTAGGATTTATTCCTGGGATGCAATTGTGGTTTAGAATTCACAAATGAATGTGATACATCACATTAACAAGAGAAAAGATAGAAACCATATGATCATCTCAATAGATTCAGAAAAGGCATTTGACAAAGTACAATGGACATTCATAGTAAAACTCTAAACAAAGTAGATTTAGAGGGAACATACCTCAACATCATAAAGGCCATACACAAAAAAGCCACAGCTAACATCAAAGTCAATGGTGAAAACCTGAGAGCTTTTTCTCTAAGATCAGGAACAAAACAAGGATGTGCTCTCTCACCACTTTTATTCAACATAGTACTAGAAGTCCTAGCCACAGCAGTCAGACCAAAAAAGATAGATAGATAGATAGATAGATAGATAGATAGATAGAAAGAAAGAAAGAAAGAAATCCAAATTGGTAAGAAGTAAAACTTTCACTATTTGTAGATAACATGATACTATATTATAGAAAATCCTAAAGACTTGACCAAAAACCTAGAATTGATCAAATGAATTCAATAAAGTTGCAGGATACAAAATCAATGTACAGAAATATGTTGCATGTCTATATATTAATAGTGAAGTAGCAGCAAGAGAAATTAAGAAAACAATCACATTTATAATTGCACCAGAAGAATAAAATATTTATGGATAATCATAAACAAGGAGGCAAATAACCTGTACTGTGAAAATTATAAAACACTAATAAAAGCAAATGAAGATGACACAAATGGAAACATATTCCGTGCTCATGAAAGAGAAGAACCAATATTCTTAAAAATCTTCATACTATTAAGAACAATTTACAATTTTAATGCAATCCCTGTCAAAATACCAATGACATTTTTCACAGAACTAGAACAAATCCTAAAATTTGTCTGGAGCTCCAAAAGAGCCCCAGTAGTGAAAGCAATCTTGAAAAGAACAAAGCTGTAGGTATAATAATCTCAGATATCAAGATATACTACAAAGCTTTAATAATCAAAATAGCATGGTGTCGGCACAATAACAGACACAAATATCAATGGAACAGAACAGAAAGCCCAGAAAGAAACCCAAGATTATATGGTCAATCTATGACAAAGGAGAATATGCAGTGGGGAAAAGATAGTTTCTTCAACAAATGGTTCTGGGTAAACTGGACAGCAACATGCAACTGGACCACTTTATTATGCCAATATGCAAAAATAAACTCGAATGGATTAAAGACCTAAATGTGAGACCAGAAACCATAAAACTCCTAAAAGAAAATACAGGCAGTAATTCATTTGACAATGGACACAGAAATGCTTTTCTAGGTATGTCTTCTCAGGCAAGGGAAACAAAAAGTTAAACTATTGGAACTATACCAAAATAAAAAGCTTTTGCACAGAAAAGGAAACCATAAACTAAATGAAAAGACAACCCACTGAACTGGAGAAGATATGTGCAAGGGATATATTCAATAAGGAGTTAATATCCAAAATATATAAAGAATTTATACAACTCTGCCACCCCAACCCCCCTCCCCCAAATCATCTGATTAAAAAAATGGGCAGAGGATCTGAACAGGCATTTTTCCAAAGAAGACATACAGATGGCCAATAGACACATGAAAAGATGCTCAACATCACTAATCATCAAGGAAATAGAAATCAAAACCACAATGAAATATCACCTCATACCTGTCAGAATGGCTACAATCAAAAAGACAAGAAATAACAAGTGTTGGTGAGGCTGTAGAGAAAAAGGAATCCTCACACACCTGCTGGTGTGAATACAAATTGGTGCAGCTATTATTGAAAAGAGAATGGAGGTTCCTCAAAAAATTAAAAATAGAATTACCATAGGATTCAGTAATTTCACTACTGGGTATAGACTCAAAGAAAACAAAAAATACTAATTTGAAAACATATACATCCCTATGTTTATTGCAACATTTATAATATCCAAAATATGGAAGCAACCCATGTGTCAATCAATACATGAATGGATAGAGAAGATGTGGTGTGTGTGTGTGCGTGTGTGCATGCGTGTACATGTATAATGAAATATTACTCAGCCATAAAAAAGAATGAGATCTTGTCATTTGCAACAACATGGGTGGACCTAGAGGGTATAATGTTAAGTGAAATAAGTCAAAGACAAATACCATATGATTTCATTCATATGTGAAATTTAAGAAAAAAAATGAATCAATTAAGAAAAAATAGAGATAAAAAAATCACAGACTCTTAACTACAGAGAACAAACTAGTAGTTGTCAGAGGGGTGATGGGTAAAGAGATAAAGGAAATTAAGAGTACAATTATCATAACGATCACTCAGTAATGTACAGAATTGTTGAATCATATTGCACTCTTGAAACTAATATAATACTGCATGTTAATTATACTTCCATTAAAAAAACTGTTAGAAGTAATACTTGGATTCAGTAAAGTTGCAGGATACAAAATCAACACACAAAAATCAGTTGCATTTCTATACACTAATAACAAAGTGTCAGAGAAATTAAGAAAACAATCCCATTTACAATTGCATCAAATGAATAAAATACCTAGGAGTAAATTTAACCAAGGTGGTTAAAGACTTGTATATTGACAACTACAAGACATTAATGAAAATAACCAAAGACAAAAATAAATGGAAAGATATTCCATGCTCATGAATTAGAAGAATCAGTGTTGTTCATATCATCCAAAGCAATCTACAGATTCAATGCAATCCATATCAAAATTTCAATGACATTTTTCAAAGAAACAGAACAAATCATAAAATTTGTATGGAAGTACAAAAGAATCCAAATAGCCAAAGAAATCTTTAGAGAGAACAAACTTGGAAGCATCACAGGCCTTGATTTCAAACTATATCACAAAGCTATAGTAATGAAAACACTATGGTACTGGCATAAAAATAGACACAGATTAATGGAAGGGAATAGAGGGTCCAGAAATAAATCCACACATAAATGGTCATTTCATTTATGACAAAGGAGTCAAGAGTATTTAATGGGGAAAGGATAGCTTCTTCAGTAAATGTTGTTGGGAAAACTGGACAGCCACATACAAAAAATTAAACTGGACCACTATCTTATTAAACAGAAATTAATTCAGGGGTGCCTGGGTGGCTCAGTTGGTTAAGCATCTGACTTTGGCTAAGGTCATGATCTTGCAGTCTGTGAGTTCGAGCCCTGCATCAGGCTCTGTGCTGACAGCTCAGAGCCTGGGTCTCCCTCTCTCTCTATACCTCTCCTGCTTGCACTCTGTTTGTCTCTCTCTCAGAAATAAATAAACATTAAAAAAACAACAGAAATTAATTCAAAGTGGATTAAAGACTTGAATGTAAGACATAAAACCATAAAACTCCTAGAAGAACTACCATATGATCCAGCAATTCCACTTCTGGGTATTTATTCAAAGAAAGCAAAAACCACTACCTCAAAAAGATAGATGCACCCCCATATTTATTGCAGCATTATTTACAATACCCATGGAAACAGCCTAAATGCATCAGTGGATGAATGGATACACAAATTCTGGTCTATATACACAATATCATTCATCCATAAAAAAGAATAAAATCTTCCATTTGCAACAATATGGATGGAGCTTGAGAGCATTATGCTAAGTGAAGTCAGAGAAAGACAAATACTGTGTGATCTCTCTTATACATGGAATCTAAAAGAAAACAAAAACCCTAAAAAAAAAAAAAAAAGCTCACAGATAGAGAACAGAACGGTTGCCAGAGGTGGGAAAGGGGTGGGGCAAGTGGGAGGAATGAATGAACTGTTGTCTTTTGGGGTTTTTTGAGTTTATGTGAACTGTTTAAATAAAAAAGAAAACCACTTGACAGAAAAACAGGCAAGAGTCTTATATAAGCATTTCATAAAATGATATCCAAATTGTGAACTTGGAAAAAGGCAAACTAAACATCTAAATACCTACCAGAATGATTAAAAATTTAAAAGCCATGAAACTATCTACTGTAGGCAAGAATGTGGAACAAGGACAATATTTGTACAACTATTGGTGGGAGATTTAATTGGTTCAACGACTTTGGAAAACGTTAGTGTTTACCAAAGTTGAATACACGCATGTCCCATGACCCAGAAATTCCACACTTAAGCACATAACCAATAGGAATGTATACATATTTGTACCAGAAATGTTCAGAAATGTTTATGGCCATTTTATTGAAATGACTAAGACCTAGGGCAAAAAACATCACCAAATGTGCATCAGCTATACAATTTGTAAATAATGTCATAAGTTCAAGAACAAGCAAAACTAATCTATGTTCTTGTGGTTACCATTTGGGGGAAAAATGGGTCCTGATTGACAGGAGGCATGATGGTGACTTTTGGAGGCTGATCATTTGCTGAGTTTCCAAGTAGTTACTTGGATGTGCTTACTTTGTGATAGTTCATTTAGGTGTTTATTTCTGATTTCGCATATATGCCATACTTCAATAAAAAGTAAAAAGGGAAACAAAAATAATATAAAAACAGGGAGGGGGACAAAACAGAAGAGACTCATAAATATGGAGAACAAACTGAGGGTTATGGGAGGGGTTGTGGGAGGGTGGATAGGATAAATGGGTAAGGGGCACTAAAGAATCTACTCCTGAAATCATCGTTGCACTATATGCTAACTAATTTGGATATAAATTAAAAAAATAAAAATAAAATAAAAAAAAGTAAAAAAAATAAGTTTTTTTTTTATAAAATGAAGTAGGCAAACTAAATAATCAGGTATATTCTATTATACTTTTTTTTCCAATCGCAGTGATATTCATATTTTCCCCTATTTATATGTCAGTAAATTGATATGTCCTAGTGATAAAACATCAAAATAGGTTGAAATGAAGAGACTTAATGTTATCTTTTATTGTGGTTAAAAACATGTAAGATTTACCCTCTTAAATTTTTTTTTTAATTTTAAAGTTTATTTATTTTGAGAGAGAGAGAGAGAGAACACAAGTAGGATAGGGGCAGAAAGACAGTGGAGAGAGAGAATCCCAAACAGGCTCCACAGTGTCAGTGCAGAGCCTGATGTGGTGATTGAACTCACAAACCATGAAATCGTGACCTGAGCCAAAACCAAGAATGCAACGCTTAACCTACTGAGCCACCCACACGCACCCACCCTTAAAAAATTTTTAAGCGTACAGCTGAGTATTGTTAAATATAGGCACAGTGTTATAAAGCACATTTCTAGGATTTATTCACCTTGTGTACTGAAACTTTATACCCATTAAACAATCCCCCATTTCCCCTTCCTCGAGCTTCTTATAACTACCATTCTATTTTCTGCCTCTATGAGCTTGATTAGTGTAGATACCTCATATGAATGGGATCACACAGTATTTATCCTCTTGTTACTGTTTTATTTCACTTAGCATATGTCTTTAAGGTTTACCGATATTGTTGCATATGATGGTATTTCATTCATTTTTAATGCTGAATAATACTACATGGCATGTATATACCACATTTTCTTTATCCATTCATCTGCTGATGGACATTTAGGTGGCTTTTAAATCTTGGCTACTGTGAATAATGCTGCACTAAACGTGGAAGTCTAAATATTTCTTCAAGATCCTGATTGCAGTTCTTTTGGATAAATAGCCGGAAGTGGGAATGCTGGATCGTATGGTAGTTCTATTTTTAATTTCCTGAGGAACCTCCATATGGTTTTTCCATAGTGGCTAGAGCATGTTACATTCATACCCACAGTGCACAAGGTTTATGGTTTTTCTACATCTTGGCAAAACTTGTTATTTATTTTTATAATGGCCATCCTAACAGATGTGAGGCAATATCTCATTGTGTTTTTTAGTTTCATTTCCCTAATGATGACTGATGTTGAGCACCTTTTGATATACCTGCTGGCCATTTGTATGTCTTCCTTGGAGAAATGTTTATTTAGTTCTTTTATGCATTTTTAAATCGAGTTACTTGTTTTAATTTTGCTACCATGTTGGAGGGCCTTATAAATTTTAGATATTAACCTATGTGGTTTGCAAGTTATTTTTCCCATTCCATAAGCTGCTTTCTCATTCTGTTGTTTCCTTAATATTTAATGTGTAAAAATGACAACACTAAATTAGTTTAATTTGGATTTAGTTTTCTTGCAGTTAAACAGAACTAATTTTCATCTTATGATTCATAGCTGCTGAAGAGTTCCTTTCACAGAATGGATGTGTAATTTAGTTTCTCTATTTTCTATGGATGCATTTGACTGCTTTATCTTTTTTAGAAGTTCCAGCTCAGATGTGTTTGGACACTTCAATGCATTTCTGAGACACAACACAGCCTAATTTTACAGGGCATTCTATAACTTAGGAATGGGAAAAAACTGATCTATGATTTCCTTCTTCATTATATACTCTTGTTGTTTATAACTTGGGCCAAATCATGATCATTGTATGAACTTCAGATTTCCAACTTCTAATGGAGGATTTTATGGTAATTCTTTGACTCTTTTATTTTCCCACTCAATGTGTTCTATTCCAGGTAAGCAATTTCTTCTGGTGGGATTGGCATATCTTTTCCTTTTGAATGCTAAAGGCTTTCACATTGGGTTATAGAGTTTAATAATAAATATTAAGTATTATTCATTCTCGGCTCACTAAAACCGGTCAGATGTTTCTGGACCTGCACGGTCACACTGTAGCTTGAATTATTTATATACAATTACATTGCTTTTGAGAAAAATAGGAGATGCAATGGTAAAGCTGTTAAAATGACTGTAATTAAAGTAATACATGAGAAAAAGATCCAATTTTGTGGATAGTTGTTTATTCTGCATTTTACCTTTCAGAACAATTAAATTATTATACACTTATATGCTCACAGGGAATATTTGCAATATAATTTTAAATTGGGGCAAATTAGTATTTTATATCAGCCCATTAGAAAAACAAGCAAAGAACCTAATCTCTCCTCCATTAGGTTAAAGCAAACCCTGGTCTCAGGAGATGGTGATCCTTTTATTTTCTCTAATAACTAAGAAAATAAGGGAAAACTCCCCACCATCATTCTCAGGCCTGTGAGGTTACTAGGACTGGTAAAGGACTATACTTTGGCTCGAGCTTCTCTTACTCACGTAGGTACCTGTTAATGATAGTTTAAGGTATACTGTAACCCTTCTCCAACCTCGGCCCATTTCCTCAGCTCCTCCCTGATTTTAGTAAATTGCCTTGCCATGGAGGTAGGTGTATTTGGGTGTCTGGACAGACTTAATACTTTTGTCATTTTTCAATTTAATGAAAATCCACGATGAAATTGCATTCTAAATATCTTTTGAAAAGTTTGGATAATTGTTCATTACTCTATTTGAGTACCTCAGTAGCCTTCAGTTTCCATCTAATTGGTAATGACCTTTAGCCAGCTTCCTTCTCTTTCAAATTCCCTAATCACATTTCACAGCAGTACCATCAGACTATCCTGGAAAAGCCACGTGCCAAGATGCCAAAGACATCCATGCAGGCTTGAAACACTTAGAACGGGAGCAGATGAAAAAAAAAAAGAAAAACCATTCAACCTCGTCAAGTTTATAAAATGTAATGTCTGGCAAGGCATCTCACTAGATAGTCCAAATTTTTTTTCAAATTATTTTCATAAAGAACAGACTTTATATTTCCAGAAAACTTAAGTTTGCATTACTTTGCATTGTTTAATATTTTAGAATAGTCACAAAGATCTGTTTTAAACATTTCTTCATCTTTAAATGAGCCTGGTATAATTTTTTTCCAATGATCAATTAATGGAGACATGTAATATAGTCAAGGTCTATGCCAAACACTATGGAAATGTTGGAAAAATAACTTCAGGAGAGTGTTGTTGCAACATTTTGAGAGATTCGGTGGGGTTCCAGGGCTTTATTGCCACAAAGCTAAGTCACCAGACCACATGCAAAAATGGTGCAATCAAGCACCTAAATGATTTATCTGTTCACTGCATGGTTAGTTTAATGGAGCTCAAACAACTTGCCTAACCACCTGAGTGCTTCATATTTCACGGATTGTTATGGGATCATGTAGACACTAGCTATAATGCTAAGATCTATTTTTATTCAATAAGAATTGTGCATAGTATTATACATGCCTTGAATTTATATAATGCTCTCTATCATGGCATTTTACAAGAGGAGATGATTTTAAATGTGCCATCTGACTTGCAAGTAAAAAGAGCATCTCTAAAATGATACTAGTTACTGAATATATAGTAGCAGACAAGTTGTTTCTGGGAAACAAAAGAATGATTACAAAAAGTTCATTTGAAAGCTTTGTCCTGAAAGAAAGGGCTCAGTTGGTAGAGCTCTATGCCTCACATCAGCCTTTCCCCTTACCATCTCCTCTCTGTAGGGCCTCACAAAGGGTACAGGTGTTTGGGCAAGTTTAAAGAAGAATGAGAATGTACCGACCTACTTTAACATACAATGCTTCATTTCCTTGGAACATTTGAATCCATTCTAAGAGCTGGCCTAAGACTGGCCTAAAGAAAGTGAGAGAAAGCAAGAGAGAAAAACCACCAACCTAAAAAAACAAAAAACAAAAACAACCCAAATCAACATAGTCTGGTCAAAATGAAAGCAGACCTAAAAAAACTTCATTTCAAATGAAAATATGATCACAAAAGTATACAGATGTGAATAGTTTATCTTACTACCTTATGCTTTATGACCTCAGTGTTGGTTCTGGTTTTGTTCAGTTTTTTTAAAGCTACATATTTAAGTATTTTTCTAACTCTAAGACAAAAACGATAAAGGATAGTTATTAATATTTTTGAAGAGATAAGCCCTTCAGAGAGTAAATAACTTTTTTTTAAAGTTTATTTCCTGGATGCACATGAATGTTTTTTTCCTAAAATCTTTATGGATTCAGGGTAAGGCCAAACAGTGTTGACAAAAAGTTATAAGTGATTCTAGCAACCATGGGCCTTTCTTTGCCTCTTAGCTGGACTACAATTTACAATTAACAGTTTAAAAATCAGCCTGAGCATGAAATAGTTGTCTAGTATTATTGCCTCTGCGTGTTTTGATCAGCTGCCAGCTGAGAAACGTTTGGGGCAAAACCTTATAAGTTTATCTCTTGGTTCATTAGGGTTACTAGGGGAAGAAAGAAAGACCGTCTTCAGGTTCCTGCTAATTAAAGTGATTGCCAAGACTCCTCCCCATGGACCACTCTTTCAGTTATAAAGTGCATGTGTAAATGAAGCACCCCAGGCCATCAGCAAGTTGACAAAAGCAGGTGAGAACCAGTGAAGCTTTCTGTTTAATGTAAGCTGGCATACAGCAAGCTTGGCTGGAAAAAATGGTAAGGAAATCTATTCACAACGGTTCTAGAGATTTTCTGATAACAGCAGCTGTTTTGAGAACTACTGGGAAAACATGGTTTCTTCCCTTTTTAAAAAAGGCAGTTACTGGAACTTGGATTTCACATTTATGATCCAAAACTCCGACCCACCATTTGAATTTTTCATTTAGAGGCTTCATGTTACTCCTTGAGGGAGTAAGAGTGCCACTGCAGATGCTGTCAATGCCCACTCATGCACCAAGGGCATCTTACTGCAAGCACCTGTGTCTCTGCCAGAGGGCAGTCTCTAGCCAGAGGAGCTGGCTGATGTTGTGCACAGGGCAGGCCCACTCTGGCAACTCCACCCCTAGGAATAGTCATGCAATCAGAAACAACAGAATTCGTAGGTGAATGCCATGGGCCTCTTTGGCTCTTGGGCGGGGCAGCTCTGAGGTGCCTTCACTGTCTCCCAGAAGTTCCCAGGGGGGTTGTGCCCCAGCTGCACTCATTGGGAGTCTGTTCATTATGCAGCCTGTACTGGCTTCTTTCCTTTGTCTATCCTATGTCCTCACTTGCCTTTCAGGAATTGCTGGGACCACCTCCCAAATAAAATGTTTGCATGTAAATTCTTGCTTCAGGTTTTGCTTTTGGAAGAAGCCAACCTAAAACAAGTGCTATTGCTGAGGCGCCTGCGTGGCTCGGTTAGTTAAGCATCTGCCTCTTGGATTCAGCTCAGGTCATGATCTCACAGTTGTTGAGTTCAAGTCTTGCATCTTGGGATCCTCTCTCTCCCTCTCTCTGCCCTTCCCCTGCTTATTCACTCTGTCTTTCTCAAAACAAATAAATAAACTTAAAAAATATATAAAACAAGTGTTATTGCTAAGAAGTATAGAGATAGTCCAGTTTGTATGGACCCAAGCAAGTCACCTCTGATTTTATTTATTTATGTCCTTACATTCCTTAATCATAGTCCACAAAGAAGCCCCTGTAGAACATAAAGTTTAGGTAACAGGTAAACAATGCACACAATGACCACATCTCTGATGCCTCAATATTCATAAATATTCATAAGAATTGTTACACTGATCTGAATTTAACAATTTTTTTAACGTTTTATTTATTTTTGAGACAGGGAGAGACAGAGCATGAACAGGGGAGGGTCAGAGAGAGGGAGACACAGAATCTGAAACAGGCTCCAGGCTCTGAGCTGTCAGCACAGAGCCCAACGCGGGGCTCAAACTCACGGACTGTGAGATCATGACCTGAGCCAAAGTGGGCCGCTTAACCGACTGAGCCACCCAGGTACCCCTGATCTGAATTTTAAAAGAACTCACTTGCAATCATCTCCTCTTGGGATATTTTGATACAGTCACAGGGATTTCTGGGAAGTTATTTTAGATACCTATTAGTTGGAAACATGATTAGTTCATTGGATATGCCATTGAAAATGGAAAACTTGAGATTAAAACCAGAATAGTGGCATATTCATCCATACACACACACACACACACACACACACACACAATTTTTTTTAAGTATTTGGGAAATTATCACCTTTTTTCAGTTTTAACCACATGCTTGTCATAGCATTTTTAACACTGGGTTTTGATATATCATTAAACTATGTTTACAAGCCTCTTTCCCCAACTCTCCTCAGTCTTTTAAGGGCACATGCCCTGTTAACAAGCATAGTAAAGTTGTGAACAGAAACATTTAAGGGTGCCAAGTCAAGCTATCTCTCTCATTGCTCAAATTCTGTCCTGATTATCTGATGCCACAAGGAAATGTGCCCTTTAGCCCATATCATTCAAGTGTTCAAGTTACTTTAATGTGCCTACAGAGGCAAACCACATAAAGGACACATAGTAAATTCAATCAACTCACAGGTTACTTACCAAACATCTGATCGTTAACCCAGTTATTAAATAGTTGCAGCTGGTCAGAGGAAAGTATCGAAGAAGCCTCAGATCACCAGTATCTGAATAAGCTTTGTTCCTTATCACAGTTACAGAGTTTGCACTCAGTTTGGTGAAACATCTTAGAAATGCATTATTTTGGTGACCCTTAAGAAAAACTTGACAGTAGTTGGAGCTTAGTGCCTTATGCTCCACACTTGTATTCTTTTGCTTATTCGACATTGTCTTAAACCCTTTGACTCTCATTCTGTTACATCGGCAGTGGTGACCTCCAAACAGAGTGGCTGTAGTCACCAAAGGAAAATATGAGAATAAGGCTCGTTTTTTGGTCTGATTAGCTTTCTCTGTGTGGCTTGGAATGATAGATTTTAAAAAAATGGGCTAAGAAATGGGAAGTCAGAAAGAAATGATCAAATTATGCTTTTTTTTCCCCCTTGGGAAGTATTCGACCATTGCTGAATTCCTGGCATCTAAATCATGTTTTCACTGCAGCTAGTAAGTATAAACAAGGAGCTCAAGCCTAGGTATAAACCATATATTTCATATTCTTCATTTGTGTTGACTAAGATTGAGTTTCAAATTGCATTTTGTGATGTTTTGATGCTTCTCCTAAAGCCTATATGCTTCTAGGAGATGAAGGATTACAGGCTCTTTCTATGGCTGCTGCAGCTACTGTCGCACTGCTTACCTGTTCATTATCCTTTTCCTCTACTTCTCCTCAGCACCTACTCTTCTTTATCTGGAAAATCAGAATGCTATGAATTCTAAAGAATCAATGCATTGTCAACTGGCAAAAATCCAAAGAGAACGAAAGATGTTTGGGGAAGAGACATGCAATGGAGCATGCCATCTAGAATAGCAGATATTTTATCAGTGTAATGGAGGAAAGGCCAATGACATTTGTGGACTAGGAAGAGCAGAGAGAAATCCTAAATCTTTTAGAAGATTGAAACAAAATGAGATCTTGATAAATCAAGTAAGTCATCCTAGCTTCAAAGAAGACCATCATAAAGTACTAAATAATAATACAAAGAAAGATCCTCATGCAGACATTGAGGGCGTTGTTTTCCTCAAAGGAAAGAGATTTAAAGATTAAGATAAAATAGAAAATAAATGTGAAGAAAAGACTCTACAGTGCCACTCAACTTAATAAAACATATTAAAGCAACACTAACATTGTGAACACATTATTACTGAAGTTTGTACTGATAGTAGGAAAATCATTAGGTTTGAAGGCAGAAGAGGGGTTCATATGTTGGCTTCTCCATTTGCTAGCTGTGTGACTAGATAATTTATCCTCATTTAGCCTCATTTTCTTCAGCTATTAAAGCTAAGATAATACCATTTTGTCTTACAATCCTTGTTTTACAAGGATTTCATAAGGGTTAAATGAGATCATGGAAATCAGTGGTGCTCAAATAGGGGCAATTTTGCTCCTCAGGGGACATCTGACAACGTGTGGAGATGTTTCTGGTCATCATAACTCAGAGGTGCTATTGGCATCTAATGGGCAGAAACCAACAATGCTATGCAGCATTTTACAGTGCACAACAAAGAACTGTCCGACCCAAAATATCAATGGTGCTGAGGTTGAGAAACTCTGGTCAAGTGCATGGCCCACCACCTGATATATAGTAAACATGGGGTAAATTATAGGTACTATTTTAATTACTGCTACCTAAATAAGAATACAGAGAATGAACTTAATTTGATGGGAAAGGATAAAAGAGGAAAACTGTAGGATTAAGTTGAGCAAAACATGCTGAAAGTGACCCTGGTTACAACCATGTCAAGCCTTTGTGAGACAAATGATTAAATGCTTATTCTGAACTTATTATTTTAAACACTAAAACTAAAAGGTAAAAGTTTAAGCAATTAAAAAGTGATGAGACCATTTAAAAATGCCTCTTGTGAGGGTGATGAGAAGCCCTTGGAAAAATTTAACCTATACAAACACATAAGATGGGATTAAACACATTCCAGGGTATGAAAGCTATTAAGATTATTAGACTGTGAAATATGCTGCCAAGGAAATGCCAGATCTGCCACCTCTTGAGACACTTAAAACTCAACTAACAAAACACTACAAAGTAGATTTCTGGGAAAAGGGAACTGGCACAAATGGCGATCAAGCCACTCATTCAAGAGGACTTTTTAAGTTCCTTTGTATTTCAGCGGTTACTTTTAAAACGGTCAAAGGCAAAATGTCAAATTGGAAACAAGAGTCATGGGATCAAGCCATAGAATCAGCTACTCCATCAGTTTGGCAAAGAACATGGAAACTGGCAAAAGTCTGTCTGTCATGAAAAAAATTAAGACTGTTAAATAAGAAGAGATATCACAATCTATCGAACGAGCTTCAGCATCTACCAAGTGGATGGCAAACTGGATTTTGAGCAAAAAAACCCTTTAGACATTAACAAGATAACCCGGAAATCATTAAATAAAAGGTAATGATAAAATTCATCATAATAATTTCCTAATTGGATGCCTATTCCCTCCTAGTTGCAGTGTCTTTACCTCACAAATGGAGGAAGAGTTCACAAATTGTTGAAAATATTTAAGGACATTTAAGGATATACTGGTTGAGAAGCACTTAGTAAACTGTCAAGCAATGTAGCACAGAGTATTACTATGTCTCTACTTAGTAAACTATACTTCATTGTCTTTAATAGAAACTCATTTGATAAGCATCATCCCAACTGATGAAAACACAACAAAATGAATGTAAATTCACAAGACAGGCAGCATACAGATGATGCAGCCAAGGCAGGCTAAGTGACTTGCTAAAGGCCATGTGAGATGTTTACAAGGCTTATAGCAGCACTCTCAACAATAGCCAAATTATGGAAAGAGCCTAAATGTCCATCAACTGATGAATGGATAAAGAAATTGTGGTTTATATACACAATGGAGTACTACGTGACAATGAGAAAGAATGAAATATGGCCCTTTGTAGCAACGTGGATGGAACTGGAGAGTGTTATGCTAAGTGAAATAAGCCATACAGAGAAAGACAGATACCATACGGTTTCACTCTTATGTGGATCCTGAGAAACTTAACAGAAACCCATGGGGGAGGGGAAGGGAAAAAAAAAAAGGTTAGAGTGGAAGAGAGCCAAAGCCTAAGAGACTCTTAAAAACTGAGAAAAAACTGAGGGTGATGGGGGTGGGAGGGTGGGGAGGGTGGGTGATGGGTATTGAGGAGGGCACCTTTTGGGATGAGCACTGGGTGTTGTATGGAAACCAATTTGACAATAAACTTCATATATTGGGAAAAAAAGAATAAATAAATAAATAAATAAATAAATAAATAAATAAATAAGTAAAAAAAAAATGAATACACGTTACAAGGCAGAGCTGGACTAACCAAATTATATTGTGCCTCTCTGACACCTGGATTACTGCCCTTTCTGTTGTTTTGACCCCCCATATCCCACCCCACCACCACCTTTGGCCCCACTTTCAAATGAGTACTCCTGAAATGGTAATGCTTAAGGTCTGTATTATACAGACATCTAAAGGTTTGTTTCTCTAGATCTTACACTTCTAGCTCATGATTGTGTCCTTACACGCAGGATTTGGGCATTTAATAAATATGCTGAGTTAATGAATAAAGTTTGAGCTTTCACCAAAGAGATTCAATAGACCACTGAAGTTTAAATGATATGGGTACACTTTCTTAAGATCCCTATTACTCAAGACAATCTCAGTTGTAGGTTAGGTTAAGTCTCTTTGAACTAGCAACTATGAACTGTCAACCCTTAATGGTCTAAATTAAGAAGGATAATATGGGCAAGTGTTTTGAAGTAGAAGAAACTTATAATGATTTGTTCTATTCTCGTCCCCATTAGCTGAAAGCCAGAATACATGAAAAGAAAATACTTCTGAACACAATGCAGATGACAGGCGAACACTAGTGATTTTCCACTATTGGAAAGGTTGTCATGTAAAGAGGCATTAGGTTTATTCCATGTGGTGCAAGAGGGCAGAACTAGAGCCAAATGATAAAAGAAAGATACAGGAAGTTTTTTATAAGTAAGTGCTGTTCCAAAGCAGGAATGGCTTTGTTTGGAAGAAATAATTATCTCATTTTTGAAAGGGTTCAAATGGAGAGGATGGACAGTCACTTACCAAGGAAGCTGTGCAGAGATCCAGACATTGAGTACAAGTGGGGCCTAAACTGAAAAATTCCACCTCTGAGATTCTATTAGCATGATAGATAAATGGATGTAAATTTGTCAAATTGTTAGCCAGCTCTTTACCTTGAAAACTCAAACGAGCTAACAAGAGTTGTACTTAAAGAAAATTGCATTGACTATGTTATCAGTGGGGTCACACTTTATCAAAACAGTACAGTCAAAATGTACTTGTGTTTAGCTGACTTTTCCTATTTGGGCACACTGTTTCTAATTGAAAGTAAGATAGATGGGGTACTGGAATCTAAACAGCACCAGTAATGGTTTCTAATTATTTTGTTGTAAAAACATAGACATTCTTTCTCTTTTAATGGCTGTGTTTTCCTGCTGTTTGCAATTGAAACAGCTTCTTTCAGAAACTGTGCAAAATATTTCGTAGGTAATCATTTGGGTAGCCCCAAATGAGCAATTTATGTGAGATATGCTAAATAACATTACTAAAACTCGATGGTACTGCCCAGTCACAGCAAAAGCTAGTGTGGAATACACCGCAATTTAACTCTCTCTGCAGCATCATGGTTGTAATCTCACTGCTGGAGAGACTGTTGACTTCCCAAACAGGTTTGCAAATCACCAAATGACCAAAGGAGTGGTAAATTCTATCAGTCAAATTAATGTGTAAACACAAAGTGGGAGACGCTAAGAAGGGTTAAAAATGATTCTTTGCCAAAAAGGCATTTAGAAAAATAGTATGCATAACTGTCATCAGTGGATTGTTAAAATGCCCAGTCATGGGTTTCACTCCAAATAGTCTGATTCAGTAACTCTGGGATGAGGCCCAGACATCTGTATTTTTAACAATCACTAAGGGGGATTTCTAAACGAGGAGTGCATAGACTGTATTTTGAGAAACAATGGTAATCCTTCTGTATATTACACCTTAGTTTTTCCCCATAATGAAAATAAGAACACAGGTTCTTTCCATGTTTAGGGGTTTTTATTTAGAATTATACTCCTTAAGACACTTAAACATAATCCTTCAACCTTTCCTTTGGAGTTTACTATTATTTTTAAAACCATTTGTCAAAAGAGAAAACTGAGACAAAGAGAATTAGTCTCTATGTTCTACAGGGCTCCAAAAGAACATGGAATGACCATAGCCAACAACTATGTTTCACTTTTGCATTGCATTCACATTTGCATTGTTTTCTAGTGAAGCCCCATCCAATAGAACTTTTTGGGAACATATTCTTTGCTATCCAATATGGTAACCAATAGCCACATGTAGTCCGCAAGCATCTGAAATGTGTAGTCCACAAGCATCTCACAGAAGAACTAAATTTCTAATTTTAATTAAATTTAAATGTACACAGGCACATGTGGCTTGTAGCTACTATCTGGGGGCATAGCAGCTCTATGTATGACTTCTGGGAGGTGCAGTTTCTGAGAGTAAATTCTTACAACTGTTTCTCAAACAATGGTAAGAATAGCGAAGACATTAGGAAGATGCTGGGAGTGAAGGTAGTGCATCTGGAAAAAGTTCTCTTTTTCTGCCCAAATACTGGCCATTTGCCCAGTTTTTTGTTGGGCTAAGCTACCATGCTTTCAACAACCTTATATAATAAAACAGATGCCTTTAGCTTCTTTATGACTAAATTTAGTCTGTTTTCCTGTGTTCTTCTTTTTTATAGATGCTGACATATTTGCAGTGAATTACCTTTAATATATACTTACTGAAAGCACACATCCTCACAGCTGCAAAAATTAAAATAAAATATATTCCATTACAGTTTCGGTGACATCTTCTTAGCAGTAGATCGTGTAAGTTCCATTTCCCAAGTAATATTGCTTTTGATCACTTTCACAATTCTTCAAATGAAATATTCATTGGTAATGAAATGTCTTAGTAAGGCAGGTTTGAGAGAGAAGAGGGAAAACAGATGCTGAACCATGATCTAAGAATATGGTAAAAAGGAAAAAATAGAGCAGAAATGGAAAAAGGTAGTATCAGTTTTTAATTAACCTATAAAAAATGTTACCGATTTTTATCCCATTTTTTTCTTGAAAGACTTGAACCTTTATTCTCTCCTTTCCTACGCCAGATAAAATCATACCATAGCAGGTTCTTCAAGTCCAACTGTTGGCAACCCTGGCCAAATACAAGAATCACCTGGAAGCACTTAAAAATCCCTACATCAATATTCCACTCCTGGAAGTTATGATTTAATTGTTTTGGCAGAGGCCCTGGCATAGCATGTTTTAATCTTTGTGAATTTTAGAAATCACCTGAGTTTAGAACAGAAACATAATTAGAAATCAATGAATCAACTGCTCTTATTTAGTAGATGAGGTAAATAAGAGTCCAGGGAAGAGGAGAGCCTGTACCAAGCTCATGTAGTTATTTGTGCTTGAGTTAAGGCCAGAGCCAAGGGTCTGAGTCCTTGTATAATTCTCCCACAACAGCACAGCACACTCCAGTGATGTGTTTCCAAGCCAGATTCAACCTACCTTTACTCTGACATGTTTCCTACTAGTCCCACTCTTTCCAGTGCCCCTTTGACTTTTTCTGTGGTATCTATTTCAAATATCCTTAAATTATATGATGTAGTTGCACTGATTAGCCAGTTGAGGGGACTGTTATGATTACTTTCGGGCAGCTTGCGTATTGATTATCACAAATGAGGAACTATATTTTTGGTTAGAGCAGCTGTTCTCAACCCCAGTTGCCCATTAGAATCACCTGGGGGCTTTTTAAAAATTCTGATGCCTGGGTTTCATCTACATTAAATCGGCATCTCTGTAGATTGGCCCTGGGAACTGTCATTTTAAAGTTCTTCAGAAGATTCTAATGTGCAGTCAAACTTGAGAACCTCTGGATCAGAGGAAGATGTCAAGGAAAGCCTCAGATTATGAAATACTAGATGGGCAAGGGACATAAATAGCTATGCTGATTACATCCCCTTGTCGTTTCCTCCAGCTAATTTAATATGAATCTGCCACATTGGCTTTACCAAGGCCTCACAACTTAGGCAGTTGCCATGGTTACCAGAAATGCAAGGCCATGGTTGGGAATACAGAAAATCAATATTTTCTTCACAGAAAAATGTGAGTTATGCTGAACTTATAGAGCCAGTGACTTTTTTTCAGTAGCCCTGAGAGGGCTGCTTTATATTTAGTTTTGTTCTAGAGGTATTGTTAAGACTCAGGGGCCAAGCTGAGAAAAATTATTTTTAATACTCTTTCAGAAGGCATTTTCTTAAGAACAAACTTCAGGAAGTGACATCACCAAGATGGCAACATAGGTTGTACCTGACTTTTCTCCCCCTCACAAGAAGGGGGAAACACTATTCACGGACAAGACACCACTGAGAGAATCCTAGAATATGGGAGTGAGGCTAAAGCATCCCCCTGCACAACAGAGACCAAGACAGATGGCATTAGAAGGGTAAAAGAAGTGGCTGTATGTTGACTGCATCTCTGCTAACCCAGGTCAGTGTAGCATTTTACAGAGAGGTCTCCCCTGAGGCTCATGTTCCTCCAGAGCAAAAAGAGAGCCCAAGGGTGATATCCAGCTTTACCCCCAGCATTGTGAATCACTTTGTGGAAGACCCTACTCTGGTTTTGCTCTAGGGGAATCTGAAGTCTCAACTTTTGGGAATCCCATCATGTTGGAGAAGCAGGAAGGGGCTTAGGACAACCATATTTGGGTGGGAAAGAAGCAAAGATGAATAAAAGAGGGAGGGAAAAACAAGAAAGTAGATTCGATAGTTTGAACTCTTAACCAAGTGCATATATGATGTACTAAACCACTTGTAAGCATTGTGCCATTCAATCCTAAAATGACCCTAGAGATAGGTGTTGTCATTGTTTAGTTGGGAAGACTAATCTTCAGAGAAATCAAGTGGCTCAAAGTTAACTGATTACTAAGAGGTAAACCAGATATTCGAGTCCTGGTCTGGCTGCTAGCCAATACTGTGCTTTAAATCGCTTCAATATCCTTCCTTTCTGACTGAGTTGTTGGCTGCTGAATTGGGGTCCAAATGATTACTGTGGGACTTTTTCAAGTGTATTACATTTGTTTTGGTCAGAACATGCAAGAAGTATGTGGTAGATGTCATTCATTGTCCCATTTCCCCATTGTGCGCTTTCTCTAATCATGCCCTTTGACATAGGACTTCACAGTTCCTCCCCTTAAATAACTGAATTATATTCCTCACGCTTTGACTTTGGATGTGGCAATATGACTGGCTTTGAACAGAATGAGGAGGAAGTGATGGTATGCAAGTTCCAATCCTAGGCCTTAAAAGACCTTTTGTGCCTCTGCCACTGTCATAAAGACCCCATACCCTGGCTTTTTCAGTAGTCCAAAGAAGAGGATAAGAAACATATGGAGCCAATTTACAGACCTACAGTGTGAAGCAGAGCTACCCTTAACACTATATCCTTAATCAGTCAAAATCCAGCTGACCTGTTGACTTTCAGATACATGAGAATTCCAGCTGAGTTCAGCAAC
Organism: Leopardus geoffroyi; assembly: GCF_018350155.1. Lineage (NCBI taxonomy): Eukaryota > Metazoa > Chordata > Mammalia > Carnivora > Felidae > Leopardus > Leopardus geoffroyi. The sequence continues at coordinate 18,773,639 of NC_059343.1, forward strand.
CACCCAGCCCAACACATATGTTATTTGTGAGTGAACCCAGCTGGGGTCAGTAGAATTGCAGATCAAAAGTTAATCAAATGCTAACTGTGTGTATAGCAGTGAAATGTGTTTTTTATACCCAATAGCTCATACTACAAGATAAGCCTGAAAAGCCAAAGAAATCTTTACAGTCATAAGCCTGATCTATGGCTACAGAAGTGTCATTCTGAAATATCCTATGGCCTGAAGGTGCAGAAATGGCCAATGGACTTTCTCTACTTTGTAAAGTTATTGCATACTCATGAGCCTTTGCTCCCAATAACTACCATTCTGAACAACCATTCATAACGTTTAGGGACTAGAGACCACGAACAGCGGTAATTTTCAAGGTTGGGTAGGTAGGAAAGAAAGGTGAGATGGGAAAAAACAATAAAGGGAGAAAGCTTTTATTATACACATGCCTACCCTAACAGGATTGCTGATGGGGAAGTGCTATGCATATTTTATAAAATAAAATCACCCAACATACCTTGGTACTTGTGCTATGAGTTTTGAATTGAAAAAGACTTTAAGAGCAGTTTTCAACTTTTTTGTCTATGGCCCTTCTTTACCACTTTTTCCATTTTCCAAAGGAAAAATAATTCCATGATTTGGTTCCAATTCCAAGAATTGTAGGGAAACAATTTGTAGTAGAACTGTTGTTAATATACACGTCACTTATTGTTAACTTTACAGAAAACACCTAAGTTGCTGAAAATTATTTTTCAGTCCCTCTACAGTTTTGAAGTTTAGAAATCCAGCTGCTCAAAAAATCAGGGAATGACTAATTCATATTTGAACTTCAATAAATACACACCTTACCATCTAACTATTGGAAAATTATATGTCAAAAATGTTGTTGATGCAAATATGTACGCCTTGTCACTTTAAGGTGAACAAACAACCATTCCCAAGCTAAATTAATAATGATGAAACTAAATTAACAGTATTTATAATTAAAATGCAAGGACTGGAGTACCTGAAAACCACAATCAAGTGAAGAGAACACTGATGATAAATGCACTGATTACAGATTGCCCTTTCTGGAATTTGGTGGCATTCCAATTGCATATATACCTAGCACCATGTGTAGCATTCAGATTTACTAGTAGTATATGAATGAAAATCTAGTAATATGCTAGAAAAAATAAAGTTGGGTCTGGATTATCTTCTTGTATGAAAGCAAAGATGCTTTAAAAAGTTCTGGGTAGTATTAAAGGGAGTCAACCTAATGGGGCTCCCAGGGGTCAAATTGTGTCATTGGAACATGAAAATAATAATAATTATATTCAGTAGTGCTTCTGAGCATGAGATCTATAATCAACAGAGAAATTGGTAAGTATGACCATCAGACTTTCTGCTATAATGCAGTGGTCATTTACTTGGAAAATACTTATATACTTCAAGATTCACCAGAAAGGATATCACTCCAATTGCACTGGATAGGGCCGTATGAAGTCCTTCCAGCCAGTGACCAATAACAATGTTTCATACTTTCCAGTCCTAAATCTTCATTTCCCCATGTGCGATGCTGTTACACACGCCAAGACCTCTTTGCTCTTAGTTTCATGTATCATGTTTCAGCCATAAAATAAATGTGTGTTTATTGTCTATTTTCTAACCCCAAATTAATCCTTTATAATGCCCATCTTGTAGATAAACATTAGTAAGATCATAAATACAGAATTTCTCTTGCCCTCTGAAAGCAACCAATCCATAGGAAAACCATGCTTCTTTGAACCCACCACCAAAATGACCACAAAGAAACCAGAATCCTGTAACAAGTCCCTTCTGACACCCTTTTACTTAGATGCCTCATGGTTTTAGTCTTCTGTCAGTGTACCTTCAAGATGTACTGTCTTCCTTGTTACATGGAGCCAATAAGCCCAACTTTGTTCAACTACATGTGTGGCCCTAATAGTCTTTGACTTGAAGGTACTGACATCAAAAATAAGATGTGACCTGGATCACCTCAAAAAAAATTAAAGGTTACAGCTTTAAAGCATAGACTACAAGTTAAGTATGTTCTGTAGAGAGAAAGATGAAATAATAACCACTAAAGTAATTAAACATAAAAAGATCACCCTGATAGTTACAACTTACTATGTTGATCTTCCTGGATTTGCTAATATAATTATTATCTTTCAGATTCTAAGGTAAAATGATTTTGCCATTCCACGTTGTAGGTTAATGTCAAAAAAAGACTAACATCAAAATGATATAACTTTTTCTACTTAGTATTCATTATCCAAACGATTCTAAATATTGGGCTTGTGCCCTTAATAATCAGGGCTCTAAAAGAGAAGGTTCTTTAATTGACAAAAATTTATGCATGCATTTCAAATAGCACAGAAGATATCTGTGGTTTGATACCGGCAGATACAATGTAGAGCCAAATTTAAAAAAAAAAGGTACTTAAAAGCAACAATGGGGGCATGTGAAAACATTGCTTTTGGGAAAAAAAATATTAAAATGGAAACAAATCTCTCTTTCATAAGAGAGTCAGCTGTAATTACAGAAATAAAAACAAAATAAACCTTTGTGCCCTAAAATACAGAACTTCAGTTATTCAAATGGGATCTCCAAATAACTATCATGTTAATAAAGTTGAATTTATAACCTGGTGAACTAAAATACAGCTTTGAATAGGTAACTAAATCAGGATAAAGCAAATGTCTCTAAGTAGGATTAGAATGTACTCTGTCTTAACTAACAAACTTCTTTGTTGAGCTTTCTTGTTTTCAAAGAAATTCTCTTGTTGTCAAATTGTTTTGCAACAAGTCTATCTTATCTATCTGACCCCAAACACGCAGCAGAGTGTGGACTTCACACTTGGTAAAAATATTTTAAATAAAACATTACGTCTTTACTGGTGAAGTCTACCAAACATTTAAAGAAGAATGAACACCAATCCTCCTCAAACTCTTTCAAAATATTGAGAAGAGAACACTTCCAAACTCATTCTCTGAGGCCAGGATCACCTTGATACCAAAGCTAGAGTAGGCTACCATAAGAAAAATGCACACAAATATCCCTGATAAATATAGATGCAAAAATCCTCAATAAAATACAGTATAATACACCATGACCAAGTGGGATTTATCCCTGGGATGCAAGGACTGTTCAACATATGCAAATCAATATGTATTTTAAAGCATGTTCTAACATTTTATTCAAATGTGTGTAATAAATGTAATATATCATATCAATAGAATGAAAGATAAAAATCACATGATCATCTCAAGGAACATAAAAAGGATTTGACAAAATACAACATCCTTTCATGATAAAAGCCCTGAGCAGAATGGGTATAGGAGGAACATACTTCTAAATAATAAAGGCCATATACAACAAACCCACAGCTAACACCATACTTAATGGTAAAACACTGAAAGCTTTTCCTCTAAGATCAAGAACAAAACAAGGACACCCATTCTCACCACTCCTACTCAATATAGTACTGGAACTCCTAGCTGGAAAAATTAGGCAAGACAAAGAAATAAAAGGTATCAAACTCAGAAATGAAGAAATAAAATCATTGCTATTTGCTGGTGCAATTTTATATATAGAAAATTCCAGTGTCAACAAAAAACATTTGTAACTCATAAACAATTTTAGTAAAGTTGCAAGATTCAAAATCAATGTATAGAAATCAGTTGCATTTCTATGCACTAACAACAAACTATCTGAAAGAGAAATTAAAACAGTCACATATACAATTGCATCCAAAAGACTAAAATAGCTAGGAATAAATTTAATTTTTTAATGTTTATTTATTTATGAGAGAGAGAGAGCATAGCAGGGGAGGGACAGAGAGAGAGGGAGACACAGAATCCGAAGCAGGTTCCAGGCTTTGAGCTGTCAGCACAGAGCCCTAATGCAGAGCTCAAACTCATGAGCTGTGAGATGACCTGAGCCAAAGTTGGATGCTTAACTTACTGAGCCACCCAGGCACCCCTAGCAATAAATTTAACTAAGAAGGTAAAAGACCTATACACTGAAAACTATGAGACAATGATGAAAGAAAGCGAAGAGAGAGATAAAAGAAAAGATACTCCATGATCATGGATTTAAAGAATTAAAATTGTTGAAATGCCCATACTGTCCAAAACAATCTACAGATTCAATGCAATCCTTATCAAAATCCCAATGGCACTTTTCAGAGAAAAAGAACGATCCTAAAATTTGTACTGAACCCAGAAAACCAAAGCAATCTTGAGAAAGAACAAAGCTGGAGGCATCATGCTCCGTGATTTCAAACTATATCACAAATCTGATGTAATCAAAATGGTATATGGTACTGGTGCAAAAATAGACACATATATCAATGGAACAGAATCGAGAGCAGAGAAATAACCCTAAGCATAAATGGTAAAGTAATATTTGACAAGAGAGGCAAGAGTACTCTCTTCAAAAAATAAATGGTACTGGGAAAATTGGATATTCACATGTGAAAGAATGAAACTAGATCCCTATCTTACACAACTCATAAAAATAAACTTGAAGTGGATTAAAAGCTTAAATATAAGACTTGAAACCGTGCAAGTCCAAAAGAAAGCATAGGAAAAAAGACATGGGTCTTGGCAATGTTTTTTTGTCGTCATGACACCTAAAGCACAGGCAACAAAATAAATAATAAACCAGTAGGCCTATATCAAACTAAAAATCTTCTGCACAACAAAAGAAACAACTAACAAAGTAAAAAGACAACCTATGGAATGGGAAAAATATTTGAAAACCATCTGCCTGATAAGGGACTAATGTAAAAAAAGAAATAGAACTCGTACAACTCAATAGCAAAAAAAAAAAAAAAATGCAATTAAGAAATGGGTAAACAATGTGAAGAGACATTTTTCCAAAGACATACAACTGGTACGTCAACATTGTTAGTCATCAGAGAAATGCAAATATGAGATGTGGTCATTACCTTTGGAATAGGTCATTACCTCTTATCAAAAAGATAAGAGAGAACAAATGCTAGGGAGGATGTGGAGAAAAGGGAACCCTTCTGCACTGCTGGTGGGAATGTAAATTGGTATAGTCCTATGGAAAATGGTATGGAGGATCCTCAAAAAATTGAAAGTAGACCTACCATATGACCCAGCAATTCCACTTCTGGTAATATATCCAAAAGAAACGAAAACACTCACTCAAAAATATATTTGCATCCCCATGTTCATAGCAGCATTATATACTGTAGCCATGACATGGAAACAACCTAAGTATCTGTGGTGGTGTATGTATGTATATGATGGAACATTTATTCTGCCACAAATATGAGAATGTCCTGCCATTTGCAACAATATGAATAAATCTTGAGGGCATTATGCTAAGTGAAATAAGTCAGAAAAAGAAAAACAAATACTGTATGATCCCACATGAGATCAAAACCCCAAACCCTAAACCCAAACAACAATAAAACCTGCTTTGAAACTTCATCGATACAGAGAAAAGTTTGATAGTTGCCAGAGGAGGGGTAGGAGATGGGCAAAATGCATAAAAGGAGTCAAAACATACAAACTTCCAGTTATAAAGTAAAGAAGTCATGGGGATATAATATAGAGCATGGTGACTACAGTTAATATTACTGTATTGTATATATGAAACTTGTTAAGAGAGCAGACCCTAAAAGTCCTCATCATGAAAAAAAAAAGTAACCATGACAGATCTTAACTAGATCCGTGTAATAGCTAGTGATGATCATTGTATAATATATATAAATATCAAATCATTAAGTTATATGACTGAAACTATTATAATGTTATATGTCAATTATACCTCAGTAAAAGAATATGAATTCTTATTTTTGAAAGCTTTTAAAAATTTAGCACATGTAAAGCGATAATTACCTAAGTATCGTTTCATTGCCTTTCACAAGTGCTACTATGGAGGATTTTCAGTGTCATTTTGTGTACATATTTACAAATTTTTTAATTCTGATTTTCTCTTAATTCACATATGACTTAAGAATGCATATTTTAGTTTTTAAATATATGAGTCTTTGTGATTACCTTTTTATTGTTAACTTAAATTTAGGTGACTTATGGTCAAACAATTTGTTGTTTTATGTAATTTGTGAGGGGGGATTTCTTTTTTTTTTTTTTTAGCTTTATTTTTTTTTTATTTTTTTTATTATTATTTTTTTATTATATGAAATTTATTGTCAAATTGGTTTCCATACAACACCCAGTGCTCATCCCAAACGGTGCCCTCCTCAATACCCATCACCCACCCTCTCCTCCCTCCCACCCCCCATCAACCCTCAGTTTGTTCTCAGTTTTTAACAGTCTCTTATGCTTTGGCTCTCTCCCACTCTAACCTCTTTTTTTTTTCTTTTTTCCTCCCCCTCCCCCATGGGTTCCTGTTAAGTTTCTCAGGATCCACATAAGAGTGAAACCATATGGTATCTGTCTTTCTCTGTATGGCTTATTTCACTTAGCATCACACTCTCCAGTTCCATCCACGTTGCTACAAAAGGCCATATTTCATTTTTTCTCATTGGAGGGGGGATTTCTTAAGACCTCTCTTGGCTTCAAAATGTTCAGTGTGTTTTGGAGACAATTTGTAATAAATTTTAAAACTCGATTAAAAAGTATACATCTACAGTCCATGCAGGGTTCTAGATATGTATTTTAAAGCATGTTTTTACATTTTATTCATATATGTGTTTATTCATTTTATTATCTTCAGTTATCAGTTTCTGATGCTTCTGGTAAGTAATCTGATATGATTATAGATTTATTCTGCTTCATATTCTATTAAGAATTTGTGTTTTTAGACAGGGACAGGAGGATATTAGCTCAACACCATGGTACTGAATCTGAACTAGACCATTTATTCTTTGAGGAGATACAGAAATAAAAACTTCATCAATCCATAGAAACTATGATTTCTATTAAGTAGAAAGAGGGAGCTTAGCATTTGATCCTGGACCCTGATTGTTACAGTCAAAAAAGGATCTTACAAATGATTAGATTTCCAGTTACATGCTAATTGCTCTGAGTTAATTTATTGCTCCATCAATGAACAAGAGATTCAAATCTTGGCTGTCTGACTTATTTTATGAGTATATTGAGAGAGAGACAGATTTTTCTTAGGAATTAAAAAATTACTGTTTTTAATAATTTCAAAGAATTTTAAAGAAACTTTTAAATAAAAATACTTTTTATAATCCAGAAGTAGAAACCAGAGAGGAAAGGCGAAAAAAATCAGCTTATTTCAGAAATTTAGTTAAGATAGTAGTGGGAGGGAGAGAGAAGGACCAAGCAAGAGTGTCCCTAATGGTCCCAAGGTCAAAGTAACATTTCTACTCATATAAACAAGCCTCGTATAGAGCTACCTCTACTATATTGCAGCAAGAGAATTGATTTTTTGAATGACCCTTGTGAAAATCCTAAATGATTTATGATTCAATTGTATTTCCTATACTCAACTTACTAAAGTGAAAAAATTTTTCATTTTATTCCCAAAGACACTTCAACAATAAGAATTAAAGGGGAATTCAATTTACATTGTTAATTAGTAGGAAAGTTAAATTAACTAAATCTTCCATTCTTGAGGTACTTTGTTTACTTGAGATTTTACCTCAGTAAATAAAACTCAGACTGCTTTTTCACTAAGAAAGTTCTGTAGTCTAACTCAAAGCTTTGAATCAATGCTATTTAGTTTTTTAATTTTTTTCAGCCACATCTAATAAATAAAAGCCATGAAGACTGCCTTTATCTCATCATTTTTTTAAAAGTTATTCTGCCCAAGACATTCCCGGTATTTGGTGTGCTGCTGGGATATAAATATACATATATACACATATATAATTTTTATTTCCACATATATCCAATACCCGTAAACCATGACCCCAAGTCCAAATCTAAAAGATTTGGTTGAAGAGTACCTAGCTTCAGCATTTGTATGTAATTTAAAACAGTACTTTTCAAAATAAGTCTTTGCCTCTGAAGGGAAGAGTCAAAAAAACAATGACAAAAGAAACACAAAATACTTTGTAGGGTGGGTTGAAAAATTGCGAAGTATTCTTTGTTTTATCATTTACCTTCAAAAAGTGTTTTTCAAGTGTTTCCTTTCCAGAGCTACAGATGGTCTCTGCCATTTAGCATCCTGATTCCTGTTAGAAGCAGCCAATTAATATCATATCCCTATACTTCTAATCAAGGCTGCCCTATTAGTGCTCTGTTGAATGAACTGTTGCTGATTAACTGAAAATTAGTCAGTGAAGCTAACGATTTTCCCTCCATACCCTGTGGGCCCATACAATGTTCGTCTGAATTAAGGACAGTTAATTATGGTGTATGATTTGCCAGTAGACCGAACTTACTGAGTCAGTGTGAGAAACCCAGTTTGGGGGTGGCTGATGTGATGCAGGCTGGCAGATCTCCCTTTCAAGGTTTGCTGTTTTCCTCTGAGCTCATGTCTCTTCCAAGCATTTCTAGGAGATGGTGTCTGGCAGCTCTTTCACTCAGCTTACAAGAAAATCTCCACAGTGCATCATGTGGGGAAGAGCAAAATAGGAGTCTTTTGTCACTGTTAAATGTATACTTACATAAGCAGCAGAATTTCGGGGGGCTACCAAAGATTATTATAATTTTAATAAGCTTTAAAGCTGCTGAAGCACATTGCAATCAGCACAGAGATGACGTATAGGAGTATATGCCAACTAAGTGATGTGCTGTTTGTGACAATGTGATGAACAGATGTGAAGATGTCCTTCTAGATTGTCGGTCCTTGAGCTCCCAACACCAAGAAAAGAAGGTTGGGACAAGTTTTTGAGTAAGAGCAATAAGAAGCATCCCCACTTTATTGTTTCGTAACAGTGGCTATACAGTGAAATGTCAAAGAGAGAAGATGCAAACGTACTGAGATATTAGAATTCATGTTGTCTTTTTCTTGAGGCCTCAAACTACACTTTGATACATGGTACTGTTTTGTAGTCATGTCATTTTGCTCTTCCAGTTAATAAGCCCATTTAATAGAATTTAAGATGGACTTGCATTTTAATAAAAGGTGTGAGGACTGGCATACATAAATTATTTCTATTTTATATCTATTTATCATTTTTCAAAATAAAGACTGCCTAGCATTTTCTCATACTAATGTGCATGGTTAAACAAGAGGGAATTCTAATTCATAAACCTCTAAAACCAATAGTCTTTGGTTAAAGGAGCCTTGATAGTCTTTCATTACTATTTACTGAACCTGCCTTTTCTAGATATAAATAATCCTAGGGCCCCACTGAAGTTTTCTTCTCCCTTTGGTTTACATTTTAGTTCAGTATTATGTACTAAACAGATTGTCTACTTATAGATGTAGGGTGTAACATCGGAACCTCATTTTGAGCTGAGGAATTGATGTTAATTAAATGAAAGTTCTCCCTTAAAAAAAAAAAAGATGATGGTGAGAGAAAAACTCAACCAACAAAGTTCAAGTTTTTCTTCTTTCTAAAAGATTTTTCAAGTGAGGAACATGGAGGCTCAGAATCGGTTGCAGGTGTGAGTAAACCAGACCTTGGGTGAACTAAAGAAATGATTGCAAGAACCCCTTAAATGTAATGTCTTTAATGATAAGCTAATTATTGAGACTGTGTAATGAAAAAAGGCACTCAGGATTAAAAAAGAAATAGCAGAGAAATGTGTTGAAATATTTGCTTGGGCTTTCCCAAGGTAGATGTTGCGAGGCATGAATGAATGGTTGAATTAACCAGGATTTCAGGCAACCTTAGTTTGGTTCAAGCCCTCTACCACCAATGAGCTGTACATCGTCCCTGAGTCATGGATCTTCTCTGTGTCAGATGAAAACATTGGCCAAAAACTGTGGGGTCTGTTGTGGCCGAATCTGCTTACCAATAGGCTGAGTGGCAAAACACTTGGGCATGACTACTGTCTAATTTACCCTCTTGCCCCCCAGTACCCCAAGTTACAATTTTATATCCATCCTTGTTCCTAATTAATGAATCACAGCACAGGTATTAAATGATCAGGTATTGTTTGTGCCTCCAAAGCTTCACGTACCTATCTTTCTAGCAATTATTATGTGCCAGGAATTGACCTTTCTACAGCCAAATAAATTAGTTTTGGGCAGTAAGTTTTAAAATCTGAGTTGAAGAAAAGAGAGAGGATGCTTCATTTCATAGTCTTGCTCCTCTCTTGATTTTCTTCATGCAGTAACAGCTGTCTGGATAAGAGCTTTAAGGTGACTCCATCCCTCTCTTCTTATTTAGCAAGAATGACTACAAATTGATTTTGGGAACCACCTGTAAAAAAATGTAATTCCCTAAAAGGCCCTGCTATTTCAAATAAAAAGTCTATATTATGTTTTGGTTCTCATTATTGGTCCTGGAAAAAGATGTAAAAAAGATGAAAAAGTTCAAGACAGTGGTAACTAAAATGATCAAGGGGTAGCCACAGCATATTGGAGTCAAGGAAAAGATCCTCAAATCAATGATCAAATGTATAGATTTCTCCACACTTTGAGTTTTAAAGGGAGAATTTACAGCTGAAAATTACTTCTTAAGAAGGGTTTTCACACTATATCATCTTTCAACAGCCTTCACAAAGACATCAGGATAGGTATTACCTGCAATTTACAGATAAAAAAAAATCAAAGTATGAGTGATATTATAATTTGTTCAAATTCTCCTGGCCACTGGTAAATGGAAGAACCCAGCCTTGGAATCCAATGTCTTACACCTTCCATTCTTCCAACCTGATTGAACTTACATATCCTATTCAGTCTTGACAGAGAATAGCCAGAATTCTCTTTCCTAATCTCTTCCTGTCTCTAAATGTATTTTCCCTTTGACCTGGAATTGATGGTATATACTTATTGCCTTCTTTCTAATAATTACACGCTACAGGCATATCTAGTATTAATATAATTACTTTATTTGATTTTGAGATTGGGAGTCCTCAGAGCAAGAGGGCTATTTTCATGTGTTTTGCTCAAGAAAATTGTATTAAAAGAAATCAAATAATTCTTTTGCGACTGGCCCAAGAGGATGCCAGACAGGATTTAAGGGGCAGACCAGAGATCAGCAAGCTATGGCCCATGGGCCAAATATGCTTGCTGACTCTTTCTGTAAATAAAGTTTTACTGGAATACAGACACACTCAGTCCTTTGTGTGTTATCTATGTCTGCTTGTCTACCACAATGGCGGGGGGGGGGGGGGGCGGGCAGTTAGAACAGAGACTGTATGGCCTACAAAGCCTAAAATATTTACTCCCTGGCCTTTTGAGGAAAAATTGGCCAACTCCAGGCCCAGAGTCAATCCTCAAAAGTGTCTAAGGGGGGCGCCTGGGTGGCGCAGTCGGTTAAGCGTCCGACTTCAGCCAGGTCACGATCTCGCGGTCCGTGAGTTCGAGCCCCGCGTCGGGCTCTGGGCTGATGGCTCAGAGCCTGGAGCCTGTTTCCGATTCTGTGTCTCCCTCTCTCTCTGCCCCTCCCCCGTTCATGCTCTGTCTCTCTCTGTCCCAAAAAAAATAAAATAAACGTTGAAAAAAAAATTAAAAAAAAAAAGTGTCTAAGGAACAAGAAAAGTAGAGTGGGTTGTCCTCTGTTTCTTTCTAGGAATTCAGTACTTTGGGAGCTGCTGTTATTTCCAGAAAGACTATACTTTGGTACTCAAGGGAATAGAAGGTAGAAAGAGGGAATTGCAAGCAAGTTTGACTAAAGAACACAGAGCACTTCAGAAGGGAAATCATATTTAGGAGAGTTATTCTTCGATCAAGGGAATGAAAGGGAGAATTTCATGAGGTAAAGGTGTTTGTGATAAGCTGATTATAATACAAAGTGGATTTACTAAGCCAATCAAAATCTAAATTTAAATTTAAGAATCATGTAAATTATCAGATTTTATTTATCTTTGCTTTTAGCAAGGAAAATATTATCAGATTTTCTTTATTATAGTGGTAAATTCTAAATCTTGTGACACAGATTCAGCTTAAGAAGAAGTTACTTCACGATCAGATGTTAGTACAAATTCTTGTGCATCAGCTATTATAAAAACAAACTTTTAATATCCCACATTTTGAAATTTATGGAGGTGACTTTCATTTTCTTTAGAGATGATGAATGTGAGCCGACTGGCGCCGCTGTTTAATTATAGATGGCTAGCTGTGAGGAGCGTGGAAATGATCTCAGCCATTTAAACCTCAAGGCAATCTCCTGATGTGACTAAAAAGGTGTGCATTTTATTTATGTAGCTGCTTTACCTACTCACCCAGATTTCCATTGCACTTAGAAATTCCCAAGTGAAGTGTCTACAATTATTTTGTAAAGGGCTTGCAATAATACTCCCTTCCTTCTCATTCTTGCTCCCAGGAAATTTTTGCTTAAAGCTGCATTTGGGAAATAGTACATGGGAAGCATCATGGTATATAGGGAAGAGAACAGACTGGAGGCTCAGGAACACTTGAAACGCCCTTTGAAAGGTCACCGTGTGTTCAAGGAACTGCAAATGGCTCACAATGTCTAGAATGCAGAGTAGATGTTAAGTGTGGACAGTGGCATGTCTACAGAGGCGGTTGGAAACCAGATAATAAGAGGTACTGGGTTTCATGCTAAGGAGTAGGGACAGTTGTCAAGGTAATATGGAACCCCTGAAGGGTTTAAAGGTAAGAATATAGAGGTGCCTGGATGGCTCAGTCAGTTGAACATATGACTTTGGCTCGGGTCAGGATCTCATGGTTTGTGGGTTCGAGCCCCGTCTCAGGCTCTCTGCTGTCAGCACAGAGCCCGCTTCAGATCCTCTGTCCCCCTCCATGTCTGCCCCCCCCCCGCGTGTATGCTCTCTCTCTCTCTCTCAAAAGTAAACTTTTAAAAAAGACAAGAATATAACACAATTAAATTTACACTGTTGAAAAATACCGTGGCAGCAGGGTAGATAATGGACTGAAATGGAGAGAAAAAGAGTGAGGGTACACAGAGATTTGAAGGGCTGGTGTGAGTGAGGTTTTCAAGGAATGGTAAGGTGCAAAGCTGGGGATACGTCTGTGAGGGTAGAGAGCTAAATTGTTGAGGAGATATTTGTGTGGCTTAACTGAAAGAACTTAATTTTAACAGACACAAGAGTGAGGGAAGGGTCAGTGTAGGAGCTGAGTTAATTATAATAAGAACATTTAGGAGGAGAACAAGAATTAATGCCTATCTTAATACTGCATGACCAGAATCTAGGCCTGCCAAGCAGAGTGTTCCTGTGAGCAAGAAAAACTGAGAGGGCATTGTCTCCAAGGGCAGGAGTGTATTTCTAGATAACTTTGCCTATATGGAGCTTTCTTGTGTGGAAAGAATACCTGCCTGGGATCCCCAGGACTAAGACCCTCAGACTAAGGTTTTAGCACACATCTAGGAGGTAATTACCAGCAGGGAGTGGAGAAGTGAGGAGAAAAACAAAAAGAGCTAATATAGAAAGTGTTAATGAGTGGTTACCCCTGTGGGCAATTGGGAGCTCAGTTCTACTGAGGACATCTGGGAGACAGCGTTGAACATGCCTCAGCATTGTTCCATCGAAGGAGCAAAGAAGGTATTTATTCATCAATTCTAGTTTGTCACTGGTTAAGAGGTTAACCAATGACAACTTCCTGGCCCTTCCAACCAGCCCTGTGCTTGAGCTAAGCATACTCCCACGGGCAGGAAAATCCTTGAAACAAAGAGTTGTCAGTGCAGGAACTGTGAATGCAAAGAGTGATGAGCAGGGTTCTGACAGAGCCTACTGCATATATACACACCCAACTGTGGGCAGTAAACCCACTGTACCTTCTTTGAATTTAAGCGGGTAGAATATTTCTTAAGATAGACAAGTTACTTATTTCAATGCAGAAGATTTTCTACCTTTTGGAACCTATCTTAGTACATAGATACACTGGGATTTCGAAGAAGACTCAAACCTCAAGGTGGCCTCCAATGTACATTAAGGAATTATAACAATAAATGGCAATCCATGGTGACATCACCTCTTGAGCAAAGGATGAAACTGCAGAGTTAGGTATGCCAACTATAAATGTAAGAATTAAAACTGACTCAGACATATTTGGAAAAAGAACACACTATTCTCCAAAGCATTACCATTTCCTAAAATGAAACTACTAAGATTTGGTGATTTTCACATAATTTAAATATTTAATTGCTGATTTTGAAAAAAAGAAGATGATGGAGAGACTAATGCACAAGATGCATAAAACATAGTAAAGCAGCACTCCCAACTCTATTACTCTGGAATTGGGTTTAAGAAATTAAACAAAAATATGAGTTCAAGGAACAAAGTCATGAGGAGTCATATACAAAACAAAAGAACTGGATTCATTGCTAAGTAACCTGGAAGTAGCAAACAGAGCTCTAAGGCCAATTTCTGATAATCCATGGATGGAATTTTCTGGTTTTAGCATTTTACTTTACCTGCCCCCCATTCCTTCTTCGAATGCAAAGATACTGGAAATGGGTTACTGAAGAAGTTATCCTCTTTCCCTTCATCCCTGAAGCACTTTGGGAGCCAACGCTCCAGGACAGACATGGTCATGTCCAAGAACCACCCATGCACAGCCAGTCACGAAAACTGCACAGAAACAGCATCAAGAACCCCGGTCACAAAGATATGAATCTCTTAAGGGGGTAGGCTTCAAGTTCCTGATGAACATGCACTTCACCCAGAAGCACAACGAGAAGGGCCTGAAGAAGATGTAGACCAACCCTGCCAGGGCCATGAATGCACGTGCTGAGGCTATCAGTGCCCTTGTCCAGCCCAAGATCCTAAAGGGCGGCAGGTGCAAGCTCAATAGACTTGCCTACATCACTCACCTCAAGTTTGGGAAACATGTTCGTACCTGTATTGCCAAGTGTCTCAGGCTCCTCCGACCAAAGGCCAAGGCCGAGACTCAAATCAAAGCCCCTGCTGCAGCTGCGACTCTGGCTCCAGCTCCTGCTGTGGCTCAGTCTCCCCAAGGTGCCCAGGTGCCCACGAAGGCCATTCTATACTGGAGCTGACGTGAGAACAGGACTGGTGCGACCCCTAGGCTCTGTCTGCATGGGGCCAGTGTCCCTTTATGTTACTTGTACAAATAATCCAGCAGTAGGATCTGTCAAAAAAAAAAAAAAAAGTCATTCATACCAGGGTTTGGTATCCTGAAGGTCTGGCTCTGTTGCTCAGTGTCTATGTAACCTTGGATAAATCACTTAACCTCTGTGTACCTCAGTTTCCTCATTTGAAAAAAAGGTCATAATAATAGTACCTACCTCATAGGGAGTTTATGAGGAATGATAAATTAGCATATGTAAATTAGAGCACCAGACACATAATAAGAAATACACACGTGTTTGTTACTATTAAGAATATATAGCTCTCTTCTGGGCAAAGAGCAAGCTGTCATAGCTTATGGAATGTGACTGCCGTAAATCACACAAAAAGTGTACCAGAATACTGTTTTTAATGATTTTTAACATTCGAAAGAACTGACAGAGAAAATAGATTCTTTGGCATTCCAGAGGCAAAAAAAGACTGATGATGGAGGTTACAGTTCTGACACCAAGAAGAAGTGTTGGTCCTTAGAGCTGTAAAACAATGAGATGGGTTGCCTTTGAGGTCATGCGTTCACTGACATGGGAGCTGCAGGGGACTCTGGTTACTTATTAGTGTTGCTGGAGAAGGAGTTTGTGCATCAGAGAAAAGGTATACATAAATGACCTTTCAGATTTTTCTAATTTCGCAAGTCAATGATTTCACAATTTGTCTCTGAACTCTCTTTCTAATCTTCTACCTTACTAGTTCCTCATATGAACCCTCTGCCCTAGACATACAAGCATAATGGTACACACTCACCAAGTGTTAGGCTGTCTCACCATTTCCCATTTTTTGCCATTTTCTCCACATTGAATGTCATTTTCTTAACAAAATAAGACAAATAGTTTTGTTTTTTTAATGTTTATTTTTGAGAGGGAGAGAGTGCAAGCAGGGTAGGGGAAGAGAGAGAGGGGAACAGAGGATCTGAAGCAGGCTCTGTGCTAACAGCAGGCAGGCCGATGCGGGGCTGGAACTCATGAACCACGAGATCACGACCAGAGCTGAAGTCTGACGCTCAGCCGACTGAGCCACCCAGGTGCCCCTTTCAGGTTTTTTTTTCTTTCTGACTTTTTATTGAAATTCCAATTAGTTAACATAAAGTGTAGTATTAGTTTCAGGAGAAGAATTTAGTGATTCATCACCTACATACAACACCCATTGCTCATCACAAGTGCCCTCCCTAAGGCAAGCATTTTAAAACCCAAGAGTCCAAATGTCCAACAAATGATGAATGGATAAAGAAGATGTTGTGTGTACACATACACAAATGGAATACTACTTGGCAAGGAGAAAAAATGAAATCTTGCCATTTGCAACAACGTGGATGGAACTGGAGGGTATTATGCTAAGTGAAATAAGTCAGTGAGAGAAAGACAGACATCATATATTTTCACTCATGTAGAATTTGAGAAACTTAACAGAAGACTATGGTGGAAGGGAAGGAAAAATAAGTTACAGAGAGGAGGCAAACCCATAAGAGATTCTTAAATACAGAGAACAAACTGAGGGCTGATGGGGGGGTGGGGGTCGGGGAAAATGGGTGATGGGCAATGAGGAGGGCACTTGTTGGGATGAGCACTGGGTGTTGTGTGTAAGTGATGAATCATGGCAATCAACTCCCGAAGCCAAGCCTACACCATTTACACTGTATGTTAGCTAACTTGCTGTCATAGACTCTGGGTCTGGAGTTCTTTCTTGTCCAGCAAGAAAGGAGGATGCAGGATTAAAAAGCGAGAGAGGCTGAGGTCTGGGAGAAGACCAGACCCCTGATTAAGGGTCCTTGCTCCATTTTTATCAGGGTCAGAAGGCTTACAAGCATGATGGACATGCACAAAAAGACAATGAAACTGTAAACATTAACTCCTGGGCGTGAGTGAAAGGTGGTTTTGAAAATATGCTCTGTTAGGGGTTTGGGTTAATACAAAACAAAATCCTGGCGCTGAGCAGAAGGTTGTTTACAGCAGACTTGAGGCACCACCTCTGTGTACCTAAACTGGTCTAGGGGATAAGAAAGACAGAGCAAGCTATCTCAGGGTCAACAAGGCACCTTTCTTCTGCTAATTAGCTCCTCTCTGGGCAACTTCACCCAGAGCAGTATATAGCCCTGTTTACCTGTTTACCTAATTTGGTCCCTCCTTCCTGTGAAAGCAGCTTTCTGCTATAGTACAAAGTTGGGGGTCATTTCTGCCCTGAATACTTAATCTTGTTTACCTCATATACCTTTGCCCTATTCTGGCCCTTTGCCCCGCCCTATCTATACTGGGGCCTTTGCCCTGCCTTACCTATACCTATTTCCTAATCTTGTTTACCCAAACTTGGGTGTGAACATCCTGTGGATTTCTAATTATTTATGCCTTGTTAACCCATTGGTGCAGACTTGGAATTCCTAAGCTTATTCCCCACAACTTGCCAATAAATCGTTTTTTAAAAAGGGCTGAAGAGAGTACAAGAAAGGTGAATGAAATAGGTTTCAATAAATACCAATCTCCAAATATTCCTCTAGAGAAAAAGGATGGATTAGAGGAACTATACTTTCAAAATGAGAGTCCGTTTCAGCTGTGTTGTATTCCTACCTTCCAAATGACTGGAAGTTTTGGTAAATGACAGCCCTTCCACCAGCAGGGACCATGACTTTAGGCATGTAAGATAACATCATTCCATTCCGCAGATGATGCAGTCCTGGTGCCCAGAGAGGCACAGAAACTCATCTCAAGTCACACAATACTTGAAGAAGTTGGCATCTAGAAGTTGGGGCTCCTGAGCTTATCTCTGCTATGTCATGCTCTGTTTTCCCTAAGTCTCAGGATCTCTGTTTTTCTACCACATTCTAGAGTTAATATATTAGCTATCCTAATTATTGTGTAAAAAAAAAAAAATCTTTGAGTATTCCCAGGCTGTTGCTCTGGCAAAAGGCGGGTGGTTGAGAAGCTTTTCAGAGTTGATATGGTGCATATCTGGAATGGAGTCCTGGACTCAGACTCTAAAGACAGGAATCCATGTGATGGTGGATGAATTGGTTGACCTCTCTCTCAATTCCTCATCTGTTTAAAAACGTGCCCAATTCCAAGGGTTTCTGTGAGTCAAATGAGATTTGTTTGTGAAGGTATTTTGTATAAAGAAAAAGGTTTTTTTAAAGTATGGCCCAGAGAGTCTTGAGGGTCCCCATACCTTTTCGGGAGGTTTACAAAATTAAAACTATTTTCATGAATATAAAAAAAATAATAAAAATAAAAGTATAAATCTTATTAAAAGTTGCAGCACATATGGTGTATTAAAGCTTAATCTCTATGCATAATACAATAAGGACTTGCTTTTTTTCCTAGCCATGTTAGGCTTGATCCTGAAATATTTAAATGGATATAAATGAAGGCTGAAACAACAAACCCTCACCCTCCTGCCCATACATACTCATTTAGAAAGGACTAAGTAAGTCTGTGTGTGCTAACTTCTGTAAGAAGTCGTAAAAATATCTCTCATCTTTTAGATTTTTATTTTACAGTATATTTCTAAAAATGTTTTAATTCAACTTTAAATAAAATAAATAAAAGAGTATCTTTATACAGGGGTTCATCAAAAATATATGTTAGTACTTCCTTTCAAGGGAAGGTTTCTAGGGGAAAGAAGGCAAGAAAATGGTAGCTGTTGGCCATTAACTGGTTCAATAGTTACATATATTTTGGTCAGAAGCCTTTATTTAAACCAAAGCTTAGAAAACAGACTATGAAAATTTGGAGCTGCTTTAATTGAGGAGGTGATGGGAGAAAACCCTGCCTCAAAGACTTACAGGGTCACAAGAGTACTTACTCTCTGAAGCTATGCCATTCAAGGGGACAGCACCTTCTCACCCTGAGAACCAAGACCATTTTCTTGGACCAAAGGCAGTGGGAGCTTGCTCTCAGAGATCTTCACAAGGGCAAATGTGAAGTTTTGTATGTTCATTTGAGCTAAAAAAGCATTTGGAACAGGCTCTGGCTTATAACATGATTTTCTGATATGACTTGAGAAGTTACACTACCTTCTCCATGTGGGCTTAAAAACGCCCCAAATTGGGATTGCATTGAATGTGTAGATAGCTTTGGGTAGTATTGACACTTTAACAATATTTATTCTTCCAATCCATAAGCACGGAATGTTTTTCCATTTCTTTATAAAGAGAAACATATACATATGTTTTCACTCTTATGTGGATCCTGAGAAACTTACCAGAAGACCATGGGAGAGGGGAAGGAAAAAAAAAAAGAAAGGTTAGAGAGGGAGGGAGCCAAAACATAAGAGACTCTTAAAAACTGAGAACAAACTGAGAGTTGATGGGGGGTGGGAGGGAGGGGAGGGTGGGTGATGGGTATTGAGGAGGGCACCTGTTGGGATGAGCACTGGGTGTTGTATGGAAACCAATTTGACAATAAATTTCATATTTAAAAAAAACCCAAATTATGCCCTGACAACTTGATTTCCTAGCAGCTTATATATATCTATCTTTTCCTTTTTTTTCCAATTTTTTATTACACAGAACCTGAGTTACTCCTGGGGGGAAAGTATTAGTCCTAAAATATGCACTTTCCTATCAGAAGTCATAAAATAAACCACATATCTTTCCCTTTTTCCATAAAACTCTGAGGGAAAAACTTTTAGAAAATGTAGACTGTAACTGAATAATTCTACTGAGCATAAATAATATAAAATTAAACAATGCTTAGGCAGAAATATGTTGTTCTGAGATCATTGTCAGGTTACAATTTCTTCTGTTATTTCAGAGTGAAAAAGATGAGTTGCTATGGTTTCCTGTCCTGTTCAAACTGGGTTTTGTTTGGCCACACTAATATTTGTACAGTTATTTTTCCATTACTCAGGAAACGCCACAAACACTCAGTGATAATTGCACAAGCTTTTTTTAAAGAGCATCCATCTCCCCTGACAGGTTTTATGAATTCACATATGTTCTCAGAAAATTTTTATGATGCATTAATAAAATGCTTGACAAAGCACATGTTTTCAGTATAATTATTTACTTAAATGCTCCTTTTCTACACCCCCTCATTTGCTTACCTAGATGATTCATTAAAGATAATTTAGATATGTACATGTTAAAATCAAGAACAAATGGAGACCAGCCTTGAAAATTCTCTGAGCAGACAAAACCAATTTAGTTATGACTAAATTTATTTAATTTAGTTACGGCTTAATCTACTTATTTTCCAAGACTAACTTGACCTGGGTCATTTCTTGCTTATGAACTGTTTCCAAAGGTTGATATGAGATCACCACTGACCAATTACCTGTCATTTTGGAAAATTCTAATACTGTAACCCATCACTGTAAAGAATAAACAGTCTGCTTTCTCACAATATAAGCTGCTTTATAACAACATACCCCTGAGCCTCATTCCATGTTCTGGTTTGAGGGCCCCTGGTTTGCAAACCGTCTCATTGTTTTGTCAACAGTAAACTTTTACTAATTATTATTTCAATGGTTAAATGGATTTACTTCTGTTATTTCTGAACTTTTGAGATCTCATGGATCCAAAGAAGATCCCCCAAAGACTCTGAGGCTGGTGACGAAACAGATGCCGGTGCCCACAGAGCCCACTGAGCTCCCTGCTTTCTCCCCAACCCTGGAGACTGAGGGTAAGTGTCTCTTGGATCTGAGATCCACTCGCTCCATGTTTTGAGCTGTCTAACATGCATGTGCATGTTTGCTTTCTGTTTTTATTTGTTGAAGCTTCTTCCTAAGTCACTCTATTCTGTTCAAAAGGGAAGAAAAATTTCCTGTGTCTTGGAGCACATGTTGGGAAGTAGGACCCCTCATAGGTAAGATGTCTTAGGGAACCTAAAGGCAAAGACGTGTTCTACCTCGTCTATAGACCAGAATCTGATGCCTTTTTTGGAAAATGGGTGAACTTTTGGAATTGTAGTGGCCACTTTGGGGAATCTGTAACTTAGGTAAGTCCACCTTGAGGGTCATCCTTAAAAGAGAAAATTCTAAACCTCTCAGAGACAATGCGATGCATTCTTTGATTAGTATGAAGAAGCTTCTAAAAGACAAAATGTATTCAAAAACATCTCTAAAAGGAACCTTACAGCATGCAAATAAAAAATCTTTAGTAAAAACGTGTGGCCATCTGAACAGGTAACTTTAACTTAGTTCACCTGCCAGAAACACAATTTGGATGTAGTTATTCTTCTGAGTTTTGAGACGTGGCTAAAATTTTTAAAACAAAAGTTAAAAGATCTCCATATTTGTCTGTATGTTATAGATATGTGGCAGTTTTCTACCTCTGGATGATATTTCCAAAATTTATTTGTAAAGAGCTCTATTTAACTGGCTTACAGAAAATTAAGCATTTATAAAAGTCAAGTACACTCTCAGAAACAGAAAAGCTAACCCAAATAATCTAGGATAGTCTTTGATAAATAAAAGCCAGTTTAAGTTCGTTGGTTTCATAAAAGTAGGCATGTCTTAAAATTTGTCAACAAGAAAAATAATTTCAGATGATGGTTAGCTGTTTGATGTCTAATCCAAGAATAACTGTTAAAAGCAAGTACTTTAAACAAGTGCAAATAAAAGTTTATACTAACTGAAACTAACTAATGGATATTCATTGAATATCTAAATCATTCCCTCATAAGAAAAACATTAAACACTAAGCATAAGTTTAGGTTTATTTACTTTTGGCTTTTTTTTTTTTTTTTACAGAGAGATAAAAAAATATTTGGGCCTTTTAGTAAATATGTCTTGAGCCACATTGAAAAATTCACTAGGAGGAAGAATGTACTTCTAGAAAATTCTGAAATGTACTTATAAATTGCTACTCTACTACAGGATGCTAATACATGAAAGATAGTTTACACTTGCCTGCTTCTTGTTTATCACTGGGAAGTGAAGATTAAAGTAGCTAAAAATTTATAATCAATATGTAAAAATACAACTATTAGAAATAATAAGGGTAAAAAGAGAAGACTGTATATGAAAAGTAGGTAAGGAAAATAAAGTGTGTTATTTGGACAAGAAAAGGTATTAATGACATGGGGGTGTTTTTTCATGAAAGAGAAAAGAAAGTAATTTTGTCCTACAGAAAAATGATTGTTCCAGAAGAAGAAAGGAAGAAGGGCAAAAATTGAATGGATACAAAAGGCTGTAGAAGGTTTGTGGAAAAGAAATCTTGAGAAAGGAATTTTATGTGGTCAAGATAAGACTGGAATGTTTTAAGTTAAAAAATGGAATAATTTTAATATTAAAGGTATAGTGAGGCAGAATTAGATTTTGATTTTCTGTTAAAAGGACAGGTTTTTTAGATTGTTGATGTGCTCTTAATAAGAAATTATACACGAAGTTTCTTTACCTCTAATGTAATCTCCCTAGGAAACAAGGATTCTGTGGCTTATAAAAATATTTCCAGTGCTTCACATGGTCTTTATCAAATCTTTGATTACTTAGAAAAATAAATGAGTCTTCTCTACTAAAAGAACTAAGGTTATTTTTTTTTATATATAACTACTTGACTATGTGTATTTGCCTTTGAGATCTCTGTCACTTTGGCTGAATGCTTAACTAAGTAAATTGCATAATGTTTTTTCTATGTGCATATGAATCCTCCCCAGATCTTAAACTTGGCTATTTTTTTTAATATGAAATTTATTGTCAAATTGGTTTCCATACAACACCCAGTGCTCATCCCAAAAGGTGCCTCCTCAATGCCCATCACCCACTTTCCCCTCCCTCCCACCCCCATCAACCTTCAGTTTATTCTCAGTTTTTAGGAGTCTCTTATGGTTTGCCTCCCTCCCTAACTTTTTCTTTTTTCCTTCCCCTCCCCCATGGTCTTCTGTTAAGTTTCTTAGGATCCACATAAGAGTGAAAACGTATGGTATCTGTCTTTCTCTGCATGACTTATTTCACTCAGCATAACACTCTCCAGTTCCATCCACATTGCTACAAAAGGCCAGATTTCATTCTTTCTCATTGCTAAGTAGTATTCCATTGTGTATATAAACCACAACTTCTTTTTCCACTCATCAGTTGATGGACACTTAGGCTCTTTCCATAATTTGGCTATTGTTGAAAGTGCTGCTATCAACATTGGGATACAAGTGCCCTTATGCATCAGCACTCCTGTATCCCTTGGGTAAATTGCTAGCGGTGCTACTGCTGGGTCATAGGGTAGATCTATTTTTAACTTTTGGAGGAACCTTCACACTGTTTTGCAGAGCAGCTGCACCAGTTTGCATTCCCACCAACAGTGCAAAAGGGTTCCCATTTATCCATATCCTTGCCAACATGTGTTGTTTCCTGAGTTGTTAATTTTAGCCACTCTGACTTGTGTGTGGTGGTATCTCAATGTGGTTTTGATTTGTATTTCCCTGATGATGAGTGATGTTGAGTGTCTTTTCATGTGTCCGTTGGCCATCTGGATGTCTTCTTTGGAAAGGTGTCTATTTATGTCTTCTACCCATTTCTTCACTGGATTATTTGTTTTTCAGGTGTTGGGCTTGGTTAAGTTCTTTATAGAGTTTGGATACTAAACCTTTAACTGATATGTCATTTGCAAATATCTTCTCCCATTCATCGGTTGCCTTTTAGTTTTGTTGATTGTTTCCTTTGCAGTACAGAAGCTTTTTATCTTCATGAGGTCCCAATAGTTCATTTTTTCTTTTAATTATCTTGCCTGTAGAGATGTGTCAAGTAAGAAATTGCTGCGGCTAGGTCAGAGAGGTTTTTCCCTGCTTTCTCCTCTAGGGTTTTGATGGTTTCCTGTCTCATATTCAGGTCCTTTATCCATTTTGAGTTTATTTTTGTGAATGGTGTAAGAAAGTGGTCTAGTTTCATTATTCTGCATGTTGCTGTCCAGTTCTTCCAGAACCATTTGTTAAAGAGTCTGTCTTTTTTCCATTGGCTATTCTTTCCCGCTTTGTCAAAGATTGGTTGGCCATACATTTGTGGGTCCAATTCTGGAGTCTCTATTCTATTCCATTGGTCTATGTGTCTGTTTTTGTGCCAATACCATGCTGTCTTGATGCTTACAGCTTTGTAGTAGAGGCTAAAGTCTGGGATTGTGATGCCTCCCACTTTGGTCTTCTTCTTCAATATTACTTTGGCTATTTGGGGTCTTTTGTGGTTTCATACAAATTTTAGGATTGCTTGTTCTAGCTTCGAGAAGAATGCTGGTGCCATTTTGATTGGGATTACAATCAAAATTGTATTTGATTTGATTACAATCAAAATTGATTACAATCAAAATTGGCTATTTTTAAGTCTTTTGCCACTTACAGTTATTGCTTTCCTCTCACTTCTCTGAAAATGGTTACAGTGAACTACAGACAAAAGTGCTTCGCCTTTCAAGGGATTCGGGGAAAAGACCCTGATAAGTACTCTAAAATGCAGGATTCTACTAACTTTAAGATCTTAATAGTAAACTGGGTAAAGATTTCTAGAACTTAATGGAAAACTGATTCAAAAAGTGGCTAATCCAAGACAAAGCAAGCAAAAATTAATTACATAAGACTGAATGAACTGATAATGATGATGATAGTTTTCATGAGTTCGTTTAAACAATGCTAGTTGTTTAATGTTTTGCTTTCCAGATTTAAAGCACCCCGTCTTTTCCTCTCTTTCAAGCTATTTATAACGTACAGCTACTTGGTAAAGTTTATCTTTGCAACAAAGGGTGGAATATTTATCTTCTTCTTCTTACATGATTCCCCCAGAATTCATAAACTCTTTTATCAAATATTCTTATTTTTAATATTTTATTCAAATATTCTTAGTTTTCATGACAACTTATGTGTTTGCGTAAGTTCAGTTCAGGACACAATTGGAGAAATCCTTGGCCTGGCTTCCTAGTCTCAAGAGGTTCTTGAAAGTCCAATCTAAGATTCCTTATGAAAAGTACCAGCAAAAAGAGCCTATATGGTTGATTACTATTCTTGCTGCACTTATGTAAATAAACAGGCCAAGTTACTGAAGTTAGACTTAATTTGAAACAAATTACTCTTACTGTCCTTATCTCTGATGGAAATGAGGATGATTATAAAGAAAAAAAAGCATATTTCAATAATACACCTTTGTAGTTATCAGATCCTAGTGCTGTTACATTGTGTTTTCTTAAATGGTTTTATTCAAATTCCAGCTAGTTAACATACAATGCAATAGTAGTTTCATGTGTACAATACAATGATTCAACACTTCCACAGGACAACTGGTGCTCATCACAAGTACAATCCTTAATTGTCATCACCTATTTCACCTATCCCCCACCCACCTCCCCTCAGGTAACCATCAGTTTGTTCTCCTTAGTTAAGCGTCTATTCCTTGCTTTGCCTCTCTCTTTTTTCCCCTATAATCATTTGCTTTGTTTCTTAAATTCCACATATGAGTGAAATCATATGATATTTGTCTTTCTCTGACTTATTTCACTTAGCATTATACTCTCTAGCTCCATCCATGTTGTTGCAACTGGCAAGATTTCATTCTCTTTTACAGTAATTGTTTCTGAGTTTTTGTTTTCTGCCTGTAGAAACTGGATTGGATCCTGAATTCTAGCTTCTTCCAATATGTGGCTACAACTCTCCAAGCTAACATTTCCAATTTTCTCCCATTCTTATGACTTGGAATCATCATGAAACTAAAACTGTCCATTTCCCAAAGCTGTGGGAGCTAAAGCTGAAAAGCTTGATAGAAACTTTGGAGAAATCACCACAACAGCTCCTCTGTGGACAATCTTCTGGCCTGTGGCTCTATGGCCACTCAGAAAAATCACTAGAGACATTCAAGCTGCAAACCAGGAAAAGACGTCAGATTCCCACTGTTTCCTCTCACTCCATCTGAAGACGCTTGGAACCCAACATCTAGCAATCTTTTCAACTGACTGTTCTCCAAACTCCAAAACTAAATTTGCTATAATTTGCTAAAACTATTAACCTTTGTATTTCTTTGGTTTTCATAGAAATGCATCTCATTAAATTACCTGATGGCTCACACCATATAGAGGCCTCACTGAGATGGAAGCTCACCTACAACACCACCTCCTGACATAAAAGACCTTCACATTCATTTTGGCCTAAGTAATCATGAGGATATGTAATTGTTAATACATCATGTTGTGCCTATGGAAATAACTTTTTTTTTTTAATTTTTTTTTCAACATTTATTTATTTTTGGGACAGAGAGAGACAGAGCATGAACGGGGGAGAGGCAGAGAGAGAGGGAGACACAGAATCGGAAACAGGCTCCATGCTCTGAGCCATCAGCCCAGAGCCTGACGCGGGGCTCGAACTCACGGACCGCGAGATCGTGACCTGGCTGAAGTCGGACGCTTAACCGACTGCGCCACCCAGGCGCCCCAGGAAATAACTTTTTAAGAAAGAAACCCATTTGAGTTATTTAACTGGTTACATCTTGGCTCCTGGGAATCTCTACTCTGGGAAATTTTTCAATCCTTGATTATTGTTCTCCTTACAGTCATATTAACCTCTCTAGTGCATCGTATATTGAACTCAATGCCTGTCAGCAGCCACCCACATGCCAAATGGTATCCATTAGGATAGGACAACTGAGTAAAAGAAACAACAATCCTATCAATGATAAAGATGGTTACTACATGGCCCCTCAAGTGGATGAAAACACTGAGTGTGTGATTTTTCAGCCTAACTACATCAACAGTGGTAACTGAGAATAACGCTATACCGGTTGGTCATACTCTCAGCCTGCTTAGAGAATGACCAAAAGGGAGGATTTGTTAAAACCAAAAACAGAGACCAACCTTGAGAATTCTCTGAGCAGACAAAACTAGTTTAGTCATACAAAGAAAGTTTAATTTAGCTTGTTTTCCAAGATTAACTTGACCTGGGTCATTTCTTGCTTATGCCTCTGGAAATCATAAGCAAAACTTGAACTGTGTCCCCAAATCGATAGGAAATAACCACTGACCAATTCCCCATGATTTAAGAAAATTCTATTATAACCAAACACTATGAAGAATAAACAGTCATTGTCTTATTATATAAGCTGCTTTACAACAATATACTCCTAAGCCTCATTCCATGTTTTGGTTCAAGTGCTCCAGCAGTGCAGACTGTCTTTTTGGTGTGTGCACAATAAACTTTTACTAATTACTACTTCAGAGGTTAGTGGGTTTGACCTCTATTATTTTTGAACTTTAAACACATGAATGCAGTGTGCTCCCAGGGATGTAAGGTGTATATTAGAGCATCTTCATTACCCAAGGATTACCTTGATGCCTCCATGCCCAACTCATGAGAGAGATTGGGACCTTGTACAGAGATTTAGACCCTCTCTTTACTCATGGCTTGTACACAACCCACCATAATGTACTCAGTCTGGGAACCTACATAACAGAACCCCGCAAGAAAAAAAATAGTTTGGTTTCTTATTCAAAAAACAACAAAAAACCCTCATTTTTGATCTAAACCATTAATAAATTTAGTCCTTCCTTAAAATTTTAAAGGATTTTGTTGATTTGTAGAACAAAATTATTTCCTACTTCAATTAAGGCAAACATTGTTATTGACTAATTACATGAATTTACCTGAATAGGCAAATCAACTATTACCAATACCAAATTAATTTTAATTTCAATAGAGCATCATGCATAGAATTATAGAGGATGGGAATCACAATCAAAAACATGCTTTACTTTTCCCCCCTCTTCACAGCATATTGTGGTTTAACAATATTTTTGAAGGAAAAAAATAGTATATGGAATTTCTTTCTAGTATCAAGTGAGCTTTAAAAATAGATACAAAATAGGGGCACCTGGGTGGCTCAGTCAGTTAAGCATCCAACTCTTGATTTTATGTTTAAATAAAACATGAAAAAATATATATACAAAATATGTATGATAAATAGATGATCTTTTAAGCCTATTTTTTTTTAAATTTTGAGATAGAGCAGGGTGAGGGGCAGAGAGAGAGAGAGAGGAAGAGAGAGAATCCCAAGCAGGCACTGTGATGTCAGCATAGAGCCCAATGTGGGACCCAATCCCACGAACCACGAGACCATGACCTAAGTGGAAATCAAAACTCAACGCTTAACCGACAGAGCCACCCAGGTGCCCCAATAGATGCTGATTTTTAGTGGGTATGTTATAAAAGCATAGTTTTTGGGGCGCCTGGGTGGCTCCGTCGGTTAAGTGTCCGGCTTTGGCTCAGGTCATGATCTCGCGGTTTGTGAGTTCGAGCCCCGCATCCGGCTCTGTGTTGATAGCTCAGAGCCTGGAGCCTGCTTTGGATTCTGTGTCTCCCTCCCTCTCTGCTCCTCCCCTGCTCATGCTCTCTGTCTCAAGAATAAAACATTTAAAAAAATTTTTAAAAATATAGTTTTTAAGTATATTTACATTCTTGCACTATATTCTCCTAAGTAAAATAATGCATATTGTAACAAAATATTTTGTGAAAACTTCACAAAATTCACAGATTTTAACATAAGCCACTCAAAACTCATGATATTTAGATTTCATGTTCAACTTATCAGAGGGAAAAATATTCAAAATAGAAATGGGTATGGGGCGCCTGGGTGGCTCAGTTGGTTGAGCGGCCGACTTCGGCTCAGGTCACGATCTCGTGGTCCGTGAGTTCGAGCCCTGCGTCGGGCTCTGTGTTGACAGCTCGGAGCCTGGAGCCTGTTTCGGAATCTGTGTCTCCCTCTCTCTGACCCTGCCCCATTCATGCTCTGTCTCTCTCTGTCTCAAAAATAAATAAACGTTAAAAAAAAAAAAAAAGAAATGGGTAAGCCCTGTAACTTCTACCCAATGGCTAGATCTATATAGCTGTGAATTAAAAAACAAAGGCTAGAA
This sequence comes from Leopardus geoffroyi, assembly GCF_018350155.1. Classification (NCBI taxonomy): domain Eukaryota; kingdom Metazoa; phylum Chordata; class Mammalia; order Carnivora; family Felidae; genus Leopardus; species Leopardus geoffroyi. The sequence goes on from NC_059343.1 coordinate 18,802,523, forward strand.
TGGAAATTGGTTCTTAATCATTATCTCTAGTTTTAAGAGATTGGAACATTCAGATAATTTTGACAGGTTTTCCTCCTTTGGAATCCAGGCATTCAGAGTATCCCAGTGCCTCAGAATGGGGGTGCACAGAGGAGGAAAGAGAATAGAAGAAAGCATTACCATAACACAATACATCAATTCATAACTATACCCTGCACCATTATCCTAGCACTGTAGCCAATGATCTCCTTTAGCTTTCTCCTGGCCACTGTCACCTTCAGTGCTAATTTTAATAGATTTACCTCTTTGGGATGGAGTGGTGAGCAAGGAACACATTGAATCACTATGATGAGTTATGAGTTTTCTTAGGAAGGGCCCCAGAGTCTCCACTGTAGTGTAACAAATCCTATGTGAGTGTTACCTAACTTTGCAACACATGCTGCAGTAATTTAACATGCTGCAAATTTCTCAACTTCATGTAATTTTCCTTTGGTTATTTAGGTTGTCTCTACCTCATCACAAAGATTTGGAGAAGATTTGAAGACAGTACTTAAAATCTTAGCTATTCAACATAGATACATGTATTTTAGCATGACTACAGTTACCTATGAGGCAAAAATGAGCACAGGAGGAGAAGAGTGCTTTTAGTTTTCTATTCATATCCTTTTGTATTGGTTGATTTTTTAATAAAAATATTTTATGTAAGAAAAAATAATAAAATCTTGCCTATTCATAAATGTCTTCCACTTTAGGCTATTTGAAAGTGAAGCAAGGGCAATTCTGAAAAACTCTTCAATTATAGGTTTGGTCAACCAACAACAAATATAAAACAAAGGGCTTCATTTGAGTAATTGATACTTCCAATGCTTGATCAACTGTGGTGTCCTTTAGATTACATCATTGATTGTCAGATCAAAAGTTACGGCAGGAGAAATCATAGAACATTTTTGCCGTTGGGTTTGCATTTACCTACAAATACAAGACCATGGTATATAGTTCCACCCTTTTCATAGCTTTATAACTTTGCCTTGTGTCTCTCTGTTGGATGAGGACCAGGTACATTGGTATAGCTCCATAAAGCCTAATATTGGAAATAATTTAAAATCTAAAAGACAATGTCACCTTACCCATTTCACCTGCCTAATGACTTCCTCTCTTTCCGTACAAGCCCCAAAAATATGTATTCACATTACTGGGAAGAAGAAACTCTACCTGTATTTGCACAATGGGGTAATTTTTTGCCCTTCTAATTAACCAGCATGAGCCAAGTGTTTAAAAGGTTTCCTCTAAAATTGTGCCTTCAATTAACAATCATCATTTCTAAATTAATCATTGCTGACCTTAATATGCAGGATATCTTAAAGACATTATTCAAATGGAAAAAAAAAGATAATTCCATTAAGAGAAATGTACTAACCACCTATGTTTCATAAGTCTTTGGTCACTGCTTTTCTCCTACCACTGCATAAAGTGTCCTGGAATTTGGAACACTGTTTCATCATATCTTTGGATAAAAGTCCTACAAACAACGTTGAATATGATCCCCACAGCTCTCCAATATCAAAAATATGATTAATTAACATCATACAGTGTGCAAAATACATACCATTCCATCTATCATATCATCTGAAATTTCCTGCAAGAAATAGGGGCATACTATATTCCAGAATATTCTTATTACATTTTTGAAAAACCGGAATTATTAAAGGAACCCAAATTTGGGTGGTTTATATTGAAAATCAAAGTAAGAAGCTCCCAATAGAAAGCATTTTCCAAGGATTCAGTGGAACTAATGTCTTCTTTAAGCAATCATAACTCTGGGGAAACGCAAAGATAGAATCTAGCCAAGTCTTACAATGAAGAAGAAAAATAGTTCTAACAGCTAAAAAAGAACACTGTCTATGATATGTACAGTTAGGGACTTAAAGCATCATCTATGAACTACCAATCTATGAGGTGAATAACTTTATCACCATTTACAAAGCCATATTATTCAACATCTTCTTGCCCATGGTGCTAAAGGTAATGTTTTTCTAGGAACAACCTAGCACTCCAGCATCAGAACACTGATGTACACACTGGCTGTTAGGGTGAGCCAAGTGGCTCACCTTGAAACTTTGATCCTGTGTGTCTGGCTCCACCTCTTGAACACCCTTTTTCTATGAATTATGCCTCTGTCCTCAATGGCAGAATCCTGATTATGTTCATTTTTTTATCTTCCTACGTCAATGTGAATTCTGTGTTCCCTCTATTTATTTTATGCTAACCTGATCCTAAAATTTTAAATTTTACTAGTTGAGCTTCAGACAACCAACATTAAAAGTATAAAGTGCATCTAGTCCAATCTCCTCGCCCCTTGTAATCTGACACCAAAAGAAAAAGCAAAAGCAACAAAAGCAAAAATTAACAAGCGGGACCACATCAAGCTTAAAAGCTTCTGCACAGCAAAAGAAACCATCAACAAAACGAAAAGGCAACCTACTGAGTGGGAGAAGATGTTTGCAAATCATGTATCTGATAAGGGGCGAATATCCAAAATATATAAAGAACTCCAACGGGGCGCCTGGGTGGCGCAGTCGGTTGAGCGTCCGACTTCAGCCAGGTCACGATCTCGCGGTCTGTGAGTTCGAGCCCCGCGTCGGGCTCTGGGCTGATGGCTCAGAGCCTGGAGCCTGTTTCCGATTCTGTGTCTCCCTCTCTCTCTGCCCCTCCCCTGTTCATGCTCTGTCTCTCTCTGTCCCAAAAATAAATAAACGTTGAAAAAAAAATTAAAAAAAAAAAATAAATAAAAAAAAAGAACTCCAAGAACTCAGTAGCAAAAAAACAATTTGAAGATCTGAAGAGACAGTTTTCCCAAGAAGACATAGAGATGGCCAACAGGTATATGAAAAGATGTTCTAGGTTATTAATCATCAGGGAAATGTAAATCAAAACCACAATGAGTTATTCCTCACACCTGTCGGAATGGTTATCATCAAAAAGACTAGAAATAACAAGTGTTGGTGAAGATATGAAGAAAAGGGAACCCTTGTGCGCTGCAACTGGTGGGAATATAAATGGATACAGCCACGATGGAAAACAGTGTGGAGATTCCTCAAAAAATTAAAAATGTAACCACCATGTGACCCAGAAATTCCAGTTCTGTGTATTTATGCAAAGAAAATGAAAACACTAATTCAAAAAGATAGCTGCACTCTCATGTTCAGTAGGACATTATTTACAATAGTCAAAATGTGGAATCAAACTAAGTGTCCATCAATGGATGAATAAAGAAATTGTATATATATAGAATGGATTACTATTCAGTCATAAAAAAAAGAATGAGAGCTTGCCATTTATGACAACATGGATGGACCATGAGGGTGTTAGGCTAAGTAAAATAAGTCAAACAGAGAAAGACAAATACTGTATGATTGATCCCATATGTGGAACTTCAAACAAACAAACAAACAAAGAACAACAAAAGACTAAGCTGACAGATACAGAGAATAGACTGATGGCTGCCAGAGGTGGGAGGTAGGAGAAATGGATGAACTGTTTTTGTGTCTTATCTGGTTTAAGTAAACCGAACAAAAAGAATAAAAGGGAAAAAAAAAGCACATGCTCAATTAAAAATAATACACCAACTCTAAAATTCTAAAGTCCATCTATTCCAATCTTTTTCTTTAAATAGGGAAAAACTATGCCCTGGAGAACATGCCTTTCCAAGTTCACATAGTTAGTTAGAGATACAGTTGGAATTTCTTACACCTTCTTACGCACATATTCACTCTGAACTGCATGCTGGAGATTTATAAATCACACATCCCTGAAAGGCGTAAGTGGAGACAAACTAAATATGTACATATGTACATATGACACAATATGTACATATTTACAATATGTAAATATGACAATACAGAGAAATATTCCACTGCATAACCATCCATGATATGTTATTCAGACTCTATCAGGTAAACAGAAATTTCTGGAAGAACCAGCTTAGATGGCCAGAGTGGTGGTGAACAGAACACACATTTTCATCCAGGGGGACTACAACTTGGAGGCTGGTTCCAACACCTAGCAAGGTCTACTAAAGGAAGTGTTCATGAACAGCTTAACCTATCACCAAACTTCTCCATAAAAATACCACTGAAAAAAATTAGTCAACAAACCACTATTTTTATAATGAAAGAATACATTTCCTTTTCTAATATGTCCTGGTTTAGAAAACTTACTGCATTTTCTCCCTTTTCATTGAAGATGAGAAAATTGCAACTTATCTTCTTGCTGACTGAACTGTGAAATATTTTACAGACAGTTTATAGATAGGCCATGAGTCATAGATTATAGCTTAACTGCCAATAATGCATCTGCAGTTCCTAGATTTCTCAAAACCTCTGTTCTAACCCACCTACCATACAGATTTCCCTAATATTACATGTTACTTCAGCACTGAAAAATCAGTCTAGTTGTCATAGATTAGGGTACCTTTTCAGTAATTACTCCCTCTCTCCCCTTTCTACATTACTTAAGGAGTATATCTCCATGCCCCACTGACACTGGACTTGGCCATGTGATTTGCTTTAGCCAATGTTGTGCGGATGTATCTGACTGTGTGCTACTTCAAGGCTGTGCCTTAGGAGGAATTGCTTGTTTTGCGCTCTGAGAGATTTGGGAACCCAACTCCAGCTGAAACACAGAAATCAATTTGTAATATAAACCACCGAAATTCTGTGGTTGTTAGTAGCACCGGCTGACTGATACAATAGTTATTACCTATGTTATTCAATTTGTTGCTTGGTAAATCTTTGCTGGTTTTCCATTTGTATACGTTTTGCTTTCCCAGCCACACTGGAAGACATTTGTGCAATTGAATACATGTTTCTAACTACTTTGGCACCTCCAAAATGCATACTACTGTAACTACTCAATATATTCTAGTTTCAGAAGCCACAGTTTTCCTTGTTACTGCACATTGGAGTTAAATCTTTACTATACCACTCATAGCTCTCAGTGACAAATGTTGTATTTCAGTAGCAATCTCAGAATTGGTTTTAAAAGCACAGAGGCTAAAGCAACTCCACAGGATAATCAGCAGAAATGAGCAAGTGGAGAATCCTTCCTAAGGGGGCATTGCTGGCATTTCAAGACACTTTTCCATTCATCGTAGAAAAACTTGTGCACATAACTGAAAAGGCCATTTTTCTCAAGGCAAAATAGCTGATTTTAGTAGCACGAGGCCTGAAAAACCCTTTTGAGGGAGAGCACTGTTTTCCCGTTGGATTTCTCCATGACTCTGGTATTTAGAACTAGCCCAAGGCTAAGAACAGAGATATTTACTATTACTATTCACAAAAGGGCACAGATCAAGCAGGGTAGGCTGCAAGGTGACCTTTACTTGCGCTCAGACCAGCCTTTCCCACACACTTACAGTAAGACACACAGTCCTGAAATTTATTCTGTCCTCCCTGAGGTATGAAGGTCAAGCATCTGAGAAAGCTGAAGGAAACTAAGGGTGTGATGGGAGAAAGTGCAATAAGGGAGCAGGTGAGGAGAGATGGCATTCACATACAGGTGAGCTTGGTCTCATACAGAGCTCTAGGCCAATCTAACACTGCATGAAGTCCCTGCCTAAAACACAGTGTTCTCCCACCCCCTCTAATATCTGAACAGATGTTGCTATTTACACTTCATTTTCAATGCCTCGGCAAAAAAAAAAAAAAAAAAAAAAAAAAAAAAAAAAAAAATCAGGGGGAAACCATCTAGGATTATTTACTTTGAGGGATAATCTAATCATTGCCATTTCCATGGTATGTCAAGCCAAAATGTAAGGCAGTAATATTTATCAATGTACATACATCACATAGGTGACACATTAGGAGTGTTAGAAAAACTATCCAGGTAGTTTACTGAGGTGAGTTTTCTTTATTTATTCAACTAAGAAATGGTTTAATGAACATTACCAAGTAACACCAATTCTACTACGGAATGATAAACTTTTAAGGCATTCAAGATGATTTAAAAAATGTATTAAGGGAGAGGGTAAAGAAATCTCGCAACTCCCAAATTGGATCTACCAGTGGCAGCAGAGGAGTGCTTAGCCAGTCTATTGAAAAGATTTAATTACATCTCTTTCTTACCTTGAATGTCTGAATCAATTTGACAGACCGCTTAAAGCAATAGTTGTCTAAAGAACAAACTCTTCCTGCGGCTGGTAAAGTGAGTCCCCCCTCACAGTAAGACTTATTAATAGCAAATTAATGATTGTCAAATCTAGGGCTCAATAATGACAAAGCTCTGTTTGAACTTACCATATTCTGTATGTGTGACATTTTTAGCTTTAAATGTCTGCCTGTTAGGTTCTTTGCTAGCTTGACATGTACAATCTTGATATGTCATCATGGGAGCACTCCTAGTTAAGATCTCTGCAACCTGCTTAAACAGGGAAGAAAGACTACGAAAATAAATAATGCACTTTGGTTTTGGTGCTATTCCTAACTTATCCGATGTTAGCAAGATGTTTTTCCTTTGCAAAAGAACTAAACTAGCACAGATTCTCCAGGGCTCGAAACAAAAATGAGAACCAGTCCTAAGAAACTTAGGTTACTGAAAGGAAACGTTTTAATTCAAAAAAGAAATTAAAACCGCTAGTATTCGACATTATTTTAGTTCTTGGCTTTTCATAGTCATTTATCATGCTTGTCTTGAGACACTGTTAAACGTAGGAATGTTTCAGGATATCTTGCAGGCTATGGAAAATATTTGCCTGTTCACAGACTGTTGCAAAGTTTATACAAGACTGTTTGAGAACATTTGTACCTTTTCTAGAATCCTATTATTCTTGAAACATGGGTGCTTTTCCTTGTCATTCCTCCCATGGGCACTGGAATCAGTTTGTTGAAAAGAGAAACATCACATTTCTTTTCAAGTTTTTTTAAGCTCCGGAACGAGGGGGGAAAGTCTGAGGAATGTGGCTAGGCTGGGAATGGAAACGTATTATGGTTTTACAGCTGAGAGGAATCCATTCAAAGCTCCACCCCTTTCTCAGCCAAGCTGATGGACAACATTCACAGGTGTCTGCACTTTATTGTCTTTCTAGGTCGTGGTGCCCTCCATTCTCGGAAAGTAGACCCCAACTATAAAACATATTCTTCTGTAGCCTGACCACTACCCACATCCTGGACGAGCCCTGGACAGAGCCCCTCAGAAAACCTGCCACCCCCTGCTCTCCCTGGCCAAGAGCTGATTCCCTCTTCTGCCCACCGCCCTGCCATGGGCACAGCTACAGCCCTTTCACATCCTTTAAACCCCTTGAAAGGCTCAGCCTGACAAACTCGGGGCTGACATTTCTCTAGATGTCTGGCTCCTCTCCTCCCTTGGAGAGTGCATAAACTCTGTCCTGCTGGTTTGCTCCACTCTTTGTGCGTTTCTTTGCCGCCTGCATCACCAGCCACCCTAACATTTTGGTGATCCTACGTGCAGGGACTAACCATCACCTACTGACTAGGACTTCTCTCAACCAGATCTCCTTGTCAACAATTCTCATGTGAGTCAAAATTTTCATTTTGGGGAGGGCTCTTTAAGATCTTGAGCATTGGGAACAATCACCAGGTGTTGGCCACTTCCCCACAGCAAGGTTCAAGCCCCAGTACTAGGCTCAGTCAACAATTAAGGTCAACAATCAATGGGCTGATCATTGGAGGGAGGCCTCCTCTGTGTCTTTCCACAGTTTTGGGATCCTCGATCCCTTCCCCTCACATGGACCCTTGAGTTTGGGGGACACCCCTTTCTCTCAGGATCCACACTGGTCAAGGTTTCGTTTTCTTCTCAGGACTCTGAGTCAAGATGTCCTCCTTCACGGTCTTCCCCTTTGTTCCTCATCCTCAAAATCTCCCTTCTCCTTTTCCTAGATTTCCAGATGGGCAATACCTTGTCCACCCCACCCAAGGACTTCCCTCTGGTATGCCTCCTTAAACATCTCAAAAACCTCCAACAAGAACAAGATATTCAGCCCAAATGTCTTATTTTCTACTGTAATACAGCGTGGCCCCAACATAAATTGAATGACCAGGAGGTCTGGTGCGAGAACAGCTCTTTTAACCACAATACTCTTCTCCAATTGAGTCTGTATTATTGTCAACTGGGTAAATGGTTTGAGGTTCCTTATATCAAAGCTTTCTGTGAACTTGCTCATCTTCCTCATCTTCACACAGCTTGCCGTATGCTCCTTCTATCTTCCCAAAAGACCCCTCTCTATCTCCCCAATTCTCCCAACTCAGACTTCAATCCTGCCACATAAAATTTAAGGTTGGTGTTTTCTCAACCTATCCCTCCAGGTTCACTAAGGAGTTTAAATATCTTACCATTTCCTATGTTTTATCCTGGAAAGACCTGTATATTATTCTCTCCATCTCTATCACCTGAGAGAAAAAGACCAGAATTTGGCCCAAAGCTACTGAATATGCTGATAATTTAAACCTCAGACAACCCTCATGATATGCTCCTGGCATTGCAGCACTTCCCTTAGCCAAGCCCAATTGGAATTACCATTTCTCCCCTGGAGACAAGGTCAAATGCAACTACATAGTCATCTGCCTAACAGAAGGCATAAACTGGGCAGCTTCTAAACAGGTTAATTATAAAAGGTTAAGGGAGATCACCCAGAAATCAGATTTAAAACAAAACAAAACAACTCTACTCTTCTTTTCACTCGCCTGACCGAGGCTCTCCAAAAATTCACTAGTCTTGATCCTAACTTTCACGAAGGGAAAAGGGAAATTGATCTTGGCAATGCATTTCATTTTTCAGTCAACCCCAGATATTGGAGAAACTTCAAAAACTAGATAAGGGCCCTCAAACCCCTCAATCTGAACTTGGCCTAGACCTGGCCTTCAAGGTCTTTAACAACAGAGAGGAAGAAACCAAAGAGACGAAGAGATAAAAAATGATCTCAGGCTTATTAGTTCTTGGCTACTGCCCTTACTGGAGCTATTGCAGAAAAGTCTTACCCTGCCAGCTCAACCAAACATTCCACAAGCCCCTTCTGGGAACTTTGTCACACCTGCGGTAACCCTGGCCTGGGTGGCTCAGTGAGTTAAGCCTCTGACTCTTGATTTCACCTCAGGACATGATTTCACGTTTCCTGAGTTCGAGCCCAGCATCGGGCTCTGCACTGTCAGTGGAGATCCTGCTTGGGATTCTCTCTCGCACCCTCTCTCTGCTGCTCCCTGGCTTGGGCACGCGGGCTCAATCTCTTTCTCTCTCTCTCTCTCTCTCTCTCTCTCTCTCAAAATAAACTTAAAGTGTCTCAATAAAAAAATGAAAAACAAAAACACCATCCACAAAGCTTTGCACCACCTGTGAGCAGGTTGACTGCTCCGCCTTCAAAGTAGGGGGGAAGGCACCAACGGGGGGAATCAGCCATATCTCCCTTGGCAGAGCTCTTGGGACTTCTTCAGGACATGGACTGACATAGCCCAGGGCCGGCCAAAGCTCCCATATGTGTCATCCTCACAGCTGAGTTCAGGGTAACTCTCTGTTAAAGGATTTTTTCCCTACATCAGGACAACTCACCCGATTGCCCTGGTGAGCCCAACTCTCGCACCTATTGTCTCTGGAAGACAGGCCTTTCTCTGCTTACCCCCACTTGGAAGAGGCACTGCAGCCTCATAAACCTAATTCTTGACCTACACTTCCCCCAACTCACCAGTCCTCATACCCCTAACACAGACTGTAACAGGCGTTCAAATAAAAACCCAGTCTTTTTTATCTTGCTCCCACACAACTGAGCCAACGTCTGTCCTCACACTCCTTGGCATCCTTAGGGGAACTGGGTTAGGCACAGGAGAAGCAGCTCATTTTATCCATACACGGGCACTCTCTCTTTCCTTGAGTCAAAATGTAGCTGACTTGGCTTCCACACTCCAAGCAATGCAGAGGCAGATTGATTCCCTGGCAGGAATAATTCTTCAAAATTGTTGAGCTTTGGTCCTGTTAACTGCTAACTGGGGGGAGACATACGCTTTACTATAAAAAAACAAAAAACAAAAAAAAAAACGTGGCTTCTACATAAGTGAGTCAGGCCAGGTGTTAGCCTTGATAAAGTCACCAACACAGCTAAAGACAATCAGGAATAATGTAAAGAAAGGGGGGCTGAGTGGTTTTCGGGGAAACTAGGTATCTGGTCTTGGTTCTCATGGCTCACTCCTTTCCTGGGACCTTTGGCATTCTTGGTCTAGCCCTTATTTTGGGGCCACATATTTTAAAATACCGAGATCTCTTTCATCCAGGACCAAATCTCAGCTCTTGGTAGCTAAGGTCTCAACAAGATCATGCTCAAGTCCTTGCTTTCAGAACAGTCGGCTACCAACATCTCCATCACTCTGGTCTCTCTTACAGCTAGGTAAGGTCAGCTCTATACCCCTATTCAGCAGAAGGTAGTTACAGAATAATAGCTTTCTCCCCCTCTCCCAATCAAGAATAATTTTAAATAAAGAGAGGAAGGAATGGAAGGAATCTATTCCAAGCACCTCCCCCCACCAGCCAAACTTACAGGCAAAACTCACAGGTGTCTGTGTCTGCACTTAGCCCTAACTCTGTCTTTCTAGGTCACGGTGCCCTCTATTTTCAGAAGGTAGACCCCGACCACAAGACAAATTCTTCTCTAGCATGACCATAACCCATATCACAGATGAGCCTCCTGAGAAACCTGCCACCTCCTGTTCTACCTGGCCAAGACCTGACTCCCACCCCACACCCCTCCAGGGACACAGCTACAGCCCTCTCACATCCTTCACAACTCTTTAAGAGGCTCAGCCTGACAGAAGCTCAGGGCCGACATCTCTCTAGATGTCTGGCCCCTCTCCTCCCTTGAACAGTGAACAAACTCTGTCCTGCTGATTGCTCCACTCTTTGCTCAATTCTTCGCCGTCCATGTCACCGGCCACCCTAACAACAAATCAAGTAGCAGATTTGCTTTGTGTTTGGGAGTTAATCTACACTCTCTAAAAATGCTCCAAAAGCCAGTTAAAGCAATTGAAGTAAAAGACTTTGCTGAAACTCCCAAGAGAGAACACAGCACTATGTCAAACAGCTCTCACAAATGAGTGGGAGAGATCGTCTTAAACCTTAAACCGTGTGTTTAAAACACATGCCAATTGCTCTGATTCTTGCCATTAACAACTTCAGAATTAGCTTACAGATGGTAATCTCCATAGAGCAGTGACTTTTATGTGGGAAACCCAGAGAAAAGCTTTTTAATTTTTTTTTTTCTTTTGCAGCTGAACAGAAGTGAATTGGGAGACCCGGCACCGTATAGAAAATACAACTATATTATTGACGTGTTCGGTGTTAATAATTCAGAGAAAGTGATAAACAGTTAAGGCTTTGAGAGAAGCTGGAAATAAACTTTCAAAGTATAAAAGCTGAAAGCTAAAGTTTTGAACATTGCTTGGCGATTTAAAAATTCATGTAAACCGGTAGTTTTGAGTCCACATTTTGGTATCCAAATTCTAATGCGTCCATTTTTCTGCCTGATTCCAAACAACAGTCCTGGGTATAAAACTGGAATAGGCCCCAAATATTAAAACTGAGATAGAAAAATAATGTAGTTGTTTATTTTGAAGCGGAGGCAATAAATAGTTGCTAATACATTAGTCATTTGTTTTTACACTTGTCCAAAAATCCTAACAGTGAGGAGCTGCTGTATTCCTCCCCATTCTTCTAAGTGGCTTAGTGTTTGGTAGCATGATAGGATTCTGCCCAGAAATAATGGAGAAGGGGAAGTTCGCAAAAAAGACTATGACAGCCAGAAAGAAATGCCCTGTTACCTTTCAACAGTGCAAGACAGGTGAGGTAGACGATGCCAACTACAGAGTGACCCCCAAGTCATTTGTATTTGGCTGTGAAGTACATTGGTGGCTGTTTATAGTTTTATGTTTCCTTCTTAGTGGTACTTCTTTCAGGCCAATATTAAGACGGGGGCTACTCAATTGTGTACAGTAGGGAAACCTGAGGATATCAATGGAGGAACCAAACAGCTCAGAAGGCAGGGAAAGAATCAAAAGTAATTAGATATCTGCTGTCATCATCCCCAGTGGCAAATAATCTGTGCAAAAATACTTAAAGGTCAAGTCTTTTATGCTACATGCCCCACTCATTCATTAAGTGAGTGCCTCTCCCCATCCCCTAACTGAAACAATGTGGTTTTCTGTGGCTAAGAAAACTAATTTCAGGAATGAATTTCATCATTATAATGGTTAGAAAGCACAAACACAGAATAAATGATGGGTCACATCTTATCTCAGAAAAACCCCGTGCCTTAAATGATAGTGCTTGAAATTCAGGCATTTTAAGCTGAACATAAGAAATTTCTTTGGAGAGACGCCTTCCTTGACTACTTGTGAAATGAAATAAGCCCATTTCACTTGCCTTCTCAAATAATGGCATGTCTAGACTTATATTTAAATTAATTTTATTCCTGTTTAGTTCCTGGACAGGCACACAACTCTATCATCATTCAGAGGTGCTCCATTTGCAAAATCTCTAAAGGTGAAATCATCTCTCACAAGAGACTTCTCTTTCTCCACCTCTTTCACTTTTTTTTTTTTTTTTTTTTTACTTCTTTGTGGATAGTTCTCTTCAAACATCTCTTCACAATTTAACCACATGGCCCAGCTGTGAGTATGTCCTTGAGGAGAGCTCCTCAGCTCTTTCCCATGACCAGTGGAAAAAGGAAAGATTTTTCAACAAGAAAAGCAGGGCTTTCCACTGACCTGGCCCCACCAACCTCTTTATTTTCATCTCTTCCCTCATAATGAGTTATATTATTCACAACTAGTTTATGCTAAGTGCTGTTAACCTTCCCAAAGCATGCCTCCCTCTTTATATTAACATGCTAAAAAGCATTGTTTCCTTACTTCCTTTCTAGCAGAGACTGACCTCTCAGCCTGGGCACTCAAGGTTCTCCCTATCAATTCTAGGACTGTACCACCCTACAATGGAAAGTTTAGTAAATAGTAACCCTGAACTTGGCAATCAAGGGCAGCGAGGAGACCACAGTGGGACTCAAGTAACCCCAGCAGTGAGAAGGAAAAGGTGGACTGCAGGGCTGGGGAACCTACTGGGACTGACACTGCAAACATTTTCACACATATATCGAATGCATACTTTGTGACATAGATGTTTTCACACTGAACCAACCAAGGCTGAGACAGTATAAGTAACTCCCCCAGAGTTACAAAGCTTCTAAGTGTCAGAGGCAAGTGTCAATGCCAGGCATCTTTCAATCCAGAGCCCTATTTATTTTGAATGCACAAACCTGCCTTCTAGTGCTTATTTCCACATTAAATGTTTCTTCCATCATAATCCTACTTGTGTTTCCAGGTCCAGACAAAATTCACAAAGACTTACTTGAATTGCCAAAAATATATGGTCATTTATTACTTGGAGAACTATCTGCAAAGATGAAAATGTCCTATATCTTTTTTTAAGTTTATTTATTTATTTTTGAGAGAGAGAGAGAGAATATGAATGAATGAGTATCCCAAGCAGGCTTTGTGCTGGCAGCATGGAGCCTTACGTGGGGCTCGAACTCACAAACCGCAAGATCATGACGTGAACCAAAACCAAGAGTTGGATGTTCAAACAACTGAGCCACCCAGCACCCTGGAAATGTCCTATATCTTTGTCATCCAGTATGGCAGCCACTGGCCACATACAGCTATTGAGCACTTGAAATGTGGCTAGTGAGACTGAGGAATGGAATTTTAAAATTTCTTTAAATTTTATTAACTAGTCACTTGTGGCTATTAGATCTGTAGCTCTGGATCTCTGCTCTTCAAAAGTAGCCAATCAGCACTGGCATCACCTGGGAGCTTATTAAATATGTTAAATCTCGGGCCCTGCCTCAGACCTGGCAAATCAGAACATCTAACAATCGCTCCTGGTGATTTATGTGCACATTAAAGTATGATAAACACTGCCCCAGAACATTTATTAGCAATCATTATGGATTTTTTAAAAACTCATTTTATATCAAGTTTTCTAATATGGGCACCTGGAAGGGAGGAAACACTCTGTTCAGATAGCTAAATATTTGGTGTATTGAACACACTATGTATACTTAAAGAAAGTACCTGGTGATCCTTCTGGCCATGCTTTCCTGCTTGTTGGGGAAGTAAGGGTAGTTTGGGTTATGTTTCCTCCAATGTGGCCAAGCCATTGGTGCCCTTCAGGTCACTTGCCTGTTCGCACTCTTGGTTATGGGCTCCTCCACACTATCAGATGACCCCTGAGCCTGGGACAGGGTCTTTTCAGCCACCATATGACCCATACTATAGACCCCATGAAATCTGTTGCCCATTTATCATCTGTCCTTTCAAGGATATGGATGTCTTCTAGTCTCATCTGCCTCAGCACCAGCTATAGGGTCTCATATGGGATTCTGCCCTGATCGCTCTCACTACCATCGGTGCCCTTATAGTCCTTCCAGGTCCCAGCCTCCTATAGTCCTTGGGTTACATATTCCTTCAGGCCACTAGCCTTTTGGCTTGCTGGACAACTGAGGGAAATCTTGGTCATCTTCCCTTCATGGCACTGGTGCCTCAGGAATCCTTCAGTCACTAGCTCACTCTCCCCTCAAGATCCTTTGGGCTGTAAGCCTGCCCAAATGCTAGAAAAGTATGGCTCTTTTTGCTCACTGTCTTATCGCCCTAGTCCACCCTCAGAAGCTGTCTAAGCATCAGCCTGAACATGTGCTATGGTTCTAATTATTCTTCTGGCCACTGGCTCTCCCTTTGCTGTGGAATGGAGAGCACTGTATATCATCCCCCATGTAGAGCCCTGTTGTGCCAGGAGTCTATCTGGTCACTAACCTGCCCACCTTTCTGGGATTCTTTAGTCCACAAGTCTACCTTAACACTATAAAACCATGACCCCTATCATTCACCATAGTCTCCTCAAGGTGGTACATAGGTGTTCCCTTCTGGGCACACACACTAGAATTCCAAATAATCCCTAAGGCCTTTACCTTCCCTCTTTCTGGGAAACGTAAAAATTTTCATCCACTTTTCCTCCAGTGCCTGACTACACAGTGGAGTTCTGGAGATACTTTAGGCCATAAGCATGCTGGGGGTCTGGGGAAACATGTCTCTTTCTGTGCACTATAATATCTTGACAATGGTGCCTCATGTAACTTTCCCAGCATCAGCTCACCCTAGCGCTAGGGTTCCAGTACGCTTCAGGCTGCCAACTTTCCATTTTGCTGGGGAACTGAAAGCTCATTCAGGTCACCTTCCCTGCAGTGCAATGATTCTTGGGAAGGGCCAAATGGTCATTAGCCTACCCACTCATTGAGGTTTTGGGGATTTGTTCACTCACAAATTTGTCTGCGTGCTGTGGAACTATAGTTGTTGTAGGCTACCATGGTATCATTTCACTTGTGCTTCCAAAGAACCATCTGGGTTCCATCCCATCTTTGTGATATCTTTATGGTGGTCCTTAAACCTACCTTAAATTAACCCTCCCTTCCCCTGCAGGGAAAAGGGATTTTTTTTTGTTTTAAGAGAGAGAGAGATAGAGAGCGCAAACAGGAGAGAGGGACAGAAGGAGAGAGAGAGTCTTAAGCAGGCTCCAAGCTCAGCAAAGAGCCCAATGCAGGGCTTGACCCAGAACTCTGGGATCATAACCTGAGCCAAAATAAAAAATCGGATGCTCAACTAACTGAGCCACCCAGGCACCCCAAAAAAGGATGAACTTTAAGCCATCTTTACATACCACACTGATTCTCTGGTCACTAGCTTGCCCACACTCAGGGATTTCTAAGATTTTTAAAGCTACAAACCTGCTCATCTGCTAGGGAAACATGGCTCCCTTTGGTTACACCCTTTACTTGTGATAGTGCCCTGGGGCAACCATCGGGCACTAACCTGTCCACGTGCTATGGTTCCTTATGTCCTTCAGGCCACAGTCTTCCCCACTGCTGGGCAATTGAGGTCACACTGTGCTATCTTACTTGCGGTACAGTGACATGTTATGTGCCTACGTAGTTACTAGTTTGCACTCCCTGTACCTTTCAGTATTTTTTGGACCACAAACCTGTCCCTGTGCTAAAGAAGTGTGGCTCCTTTTGCCCACCATCTTATCCTTATCCCAGTCACTTGGAGAACCTCTGGACAAAAGCCTGAGGAAGTGTTATGGTTCTGCTTGTTTTTCCAGCCATCAGCATTCCCCTTAGCTGCAGAAGGGAGAGTACTTTAGGTCACCTCCCCAAAGAGCAATGATACTCTAGGGGCCCGTATGGTCACTAGCCTGCCCATGTCCTGGCCTTTCTGGGATCCTCTGCAGCAAAGCCTACTGTCATGCCTGGAAACTATGTCTCCTTTCACTCACTGTAGTTCTGTCAAGGTGGTGCACTGGTCATACCTTCCAGGCTTCTGGTGGTCCTCAAGCCATCGCCGGCCCCCTTGATGTGAAAATAGAAGAGCTTTTATCCACCTTCTCTCCACTACACTGATGGGTGGTGGGCCTATCAGTCAGCAGACAATCTATATGGTGGGTTGTGAGGATATTTTGGGCTACATGCCTGCTGGGTGTGGTGTTCTGAGATAATGTGGCTCTTCCTCGTCACCGTAGTTCTTCAAGAATGATGTCTCACGGAGCTTTCCCTGTGCTAGCCTGCCCTAGCGCTGAGGCCCCCATGCAGTTCAGGCTGTCAGCCTTCCACTTTGCTGCAGAACCACATTCCCTGCAGTGTACTAATTCCTTGTGAGGATGGAGGGGAAGAAACGTCCAGTTACCAGCCTGTCCACCAGCTCAGGTTTCAAAGATCCCTATACTCCTAAGCTTCCCCGTATGCTTAGGGGGAAGAGAAAACCTGTCTCCTATTGGCCACCATCCTGTACTCACACTGGTGCCTCCAGAGAACCACTGCCTGTAAGCATGCTAGGGTTTCTTTAGTTCTTACCCTTACCAGGTTTCTCCCTTGCTGAAGAGATGGGAGAACTTTCAGCCAACTGTCCTGCTGCTTGCTGATGCTAGGTGGGGTTGGGGTGAGGGGCATCCAGTTAGTAGCTCTCCTCCTGGGATTCCTTGGGACACAAGCCTGCCCACGTGCTGTGGAACGGTGGTTCCTTTCACTGAGTCTTATCCTTGCCTCAGTCCCCCTGCAGAACCTTTTGACTGCTAGCCTCCCCTGTACTGTTTCTAAGTGTTCTTCCAGCCATTAGCCTTTCTGCCCTCGATGCTGAAATCAGATCACTGTTGGTCACCTTCCTTGCAGTGCACAGGTGCCCTGAGTGCCCATGTGGTTACCAACCTGACTGCCCTCTGGGTTTTCTGGGATACTTTTGGTTGTAAGCCTGGCAGTATGATACGAAGTGTAGTTCATTCTGCCCATGGTTGTATCCTCACCCCGGGGCCTTTGGGAAAAACTTCCTTGCACAGCTTGCAGACATACTGTGGTTCTCATGCTTCTGGGCTTCCCTTTGCTGAGGAACGCAGAGCACTTTAGGTCACTTTTCCTCCATAGCACTGATATCCTGGGGACCCATCTGGTCACTAGCTTGCCGGTTCCTTGGGATTCCTGGGATCCTTAGGGACACAAGACTTCCTGCATGCTGGGGAACTGTGACTCCTTTTGTTTACATCATTTCCTCCTGATGGCACTCTGGAGGGGCCCCCAGAACGTCTGTCTGCCCACGTGCTATGGTTCTGGTGGTCCTCGGGCCACTCGCCTCCCTGCTTGCTGGGAAACTAAAGGCACTTTGGACCACCCTCCTTTAGATGCAGTGGTGCTCCAGTGACCCTTCCCCTTTCTCACCTGCTCTGTGCCACGAGCTACGATTCCTGTGTTCCTTCTGGCTGTCAGGCCTTCATATATTATATGGTTCTATTTATGGTAAAGTCCATAATAAGCAAGTCTATACAAGTAGAAAGTGGAATAGTGATTGCTAAGGGATGAGGGAAGGGAAGAACTTGAAGGTAGAGAGTTAAGAGAGAATGGAAATATTCTGGAATTAGATAGTGGTGATGGTTGCCAACATTATGAATATCCAAAAAAAAAAAAAAAAAAACCATTCAACTACTCAGTTTAAAATGTTTAAAATGGTGAATTGTGTTAATGTGGATTTTTATTTTAATAAAGCATAAGCTCAGAAATTCATTATTTTAATAATTTCCTCCATGATTTTAGTAGAGAGTATAATGCTAAGTGAAAGAAGTCAGAGAAAGACAAATACAATATGACTTCACTCATATGTGAAATTTAAGAAACAAAACAAATTAGCAAAGGAAAAAAAAATAAGAGAGAGTGGCAAGCCAAGAAATGGAGTCTTAATTACAGAGAACAAACTGATGGTTATCGGAGGGCAGGTGGGTGGGAGGGTGGGTGGGGGATGGGTGAAATAGGTGATGGGGATTAAGGAGGGAACTTGTGATGAGCACCAGGTGTTGTATGGAGGTGTTGAATCACCATATTGTACACCTAAAACTAGTATTACACTATTTGTAACTACCTGGAATTAAAACAAAAACTTAAAACAATTAGGGCACCAGGGTGGCTCAGCTGGTTAAGGGTCCGACTCTGGATTTTGGCTTGGGTTGTGATCTCCAGGTTTGGTAGGTCTATCCCTGTGTCTCTGGCTCTGTGCTGACAGCACAGAGCCTGCTTGGGATTCTCTCTCTGCCCTCCACCTCTCTAAACAAACAACAAATATTAAAAAAAAAAAAAACTTCAAAAAGCTAAATAGCTTCCTACATGATTTTAATGAAGATGTTTCATAGACTAGTGCTTAAGAATCAGAGCGAACGAAAACCCATATATTCTCCAATAATTGCTTACAATTTATTTTGTAAAAATAAAGGCTGCTACTTACCAAGGGCAAACAAGTCACTTTTTCAAAGATGTGGGTGAAACTTAATGATTTTCTCAAGATAATTCTGAAATTCCTTTTTAAGAGGGTTTTATATGAATGAGCTCCATACGGTGTGAGTGATCCTGCGGAACAGTGTGCGGTATGGTGCACCAGTACTTGCCCCGTGACCGTCTGCTGAGTACTCTTTGTAGAACTAAAATCAATCCCACTGTCTTTTCCTGCCTGATGAGAAACTAAATGCAGCACTAACAAAATAGAGCAGAAGAAAGCCAAAAGAAAAAGAGGGTTAACAAATACCTTTGCAAATCCTCTTCTGTAACCCTGGGCTTGGCCTGTGAGCAGCAACTCTTCCAAAAGTGCTCATTCTGAGAGACTGCTTCAAAGTCACAGCTGTAATCAGATAATGAGATCATGCAACTGAAGTTCCCATAGTTTATGTCAACAAAAGAGATGTCATCCCCTCAACCTCAATTGCCAAAGAAACTACATTTGGGTTATAAAGAAAAATTCCTGAATTATCAGTGTAAAAAAAGGAGACACAAGTACTGGCTGATCTAATATACTTGGTTAAAGTACAGTTAAAGAACAGAAAATAATTTTTTTCCTTATTTTATTTCATTTGAAGGCACAAAAAAAAATATTTTCCAACTGCTTCACTTGCTGCCCTACTGTGTTTCATGCTCCATTTTGTTCATCTTTAGTACCTACCTATTGTAGCCCAGTTTTTCTCTTAATTTATCCAGGTTATTTATAAAATGCTTAATGGGACCTCAGCCCTGGGGATATGAAGACAACAACAAAAGGGGCATCTGGTTGGCTCAATGAGTTAAGCTTGTGACTCTTGATTTCAGCTCAGGTCATGATCGCGCAGTAGTGACATAGAGCCCCATGATGGGCTGAGCATGGGACCTGCTTAAGATTCTCTGTCTCTCTCCCTCTGCACCTTTCCCTAGCTCACATGCGCGTGCTCTATCTCTCTCTCAAAAAAAAAAAAAAAAAAAGACAAAAAAACAAAAAAAACAAAAAACAACTGAAGACAAAGACAAAACAAAACAACACAATACAACCAAAAAACACAATTCTTGTTTCCAATAAACTTCCACAGAGTAATAGTAGAGCATGGAAGATGGTGGTTTTAAGAAATGGGATTGTTTTATTTCTCACTTTCAGAGAAATTTCTCAAGAGTTGTTTCTGTGAACCTTAGTTTTGAGATGTTAGTTTAAAAATGTATATTTTAAGGTTTCAACAATTTCTTATCACTGCTTCCCACTCCACCCAGATTGTATAGACAAGTCCATGTGGAGATTGCAGAGAAGATCCTGTTACAGTCCTAAAAGTGGATTTAATGGTTTTGTTTGTTTGTTTGTTTTGCTGTAGGAGCAGCAAGGGGATGGGCAAAAACCTGTTTTCAGTTTTACCTCATTTCCCCTTTTAAAGCTGGACCTTGCATTTGCCAGCTATGGTTATGCTAATCACCATAATTTTTAGAAATGTAATTTCTCAGGCTTATGGGTAAGAAAAATGCTGCCAAAAAAAATCCCCCACAAAACTTGTCCTCTGCTGTTTAATAAGGCCATTACCCATTTTTTTCTAATGTATTTTTCCCCCTCAAGACTAGTTGCGGAGTAGCAGGAGGTTCTTTGCTTCCTTACAGAAAGTTCCTAGAACCAATCATGCACATTACTTACACCTTAAAAAAGATACAAACACAGGGACTATAACAATGTAATACAAATATAACCCACTAAAGTAAAGGAGGGTTTATCTCAGGAATGCAGAAATGATAAAAACATAAGGATATGCGTTAATGTAATTATGTCGATAATACACTAGTTGCAGAAAGACATTTGCTAAAATTGAACACTGAAAGGTATTTTTTAAAGAAATGGAAGATTTTTCCCATTTATATATATAATTAATAGTCCTTATCATAAACCTGCCATCACTATAGTTAATAAAAGATCTCTAGAGGAACTCCCTGTAAACTCAGGGACTACAATAAGAAATATGTGTTCACTGTTTTGATAAAGTAGAATTTTGGAAATTTTTATTAATGTAGTAAGTCTTGTAAAAGAAACAGGAGTAAAAGAAAATAATATGCAAAATTATTTTGAGATGATTTGATTAGACTCCTAGAAACCCAAGGCATTCAGCTAAAAATAACAATCTCTAGTCTTAATGAAAGCTTAGTCAAGGTAATGGTTTTTGATAAATACCCAGAAGTCAGTAATACTCTGTAACTTCATAATAGAGAAGTAAAAGATAATTTTAAAAAGATCCATTCAATAGAAATATACTCCCCTTAAAAGTAATAAAAGGAATAAACTTAAGAAAGGATAGGTAGAAACTGAATAGGCAAAACTGTAAAATTTTATTGGTACATTGAGAAGAGGACCCAAATAAATAAAAAACTGTGACTTATTACCAGATGGAAAGACCAAATATTTTCTTATTGTTCTCTCCAAGCTAGGTTTTAGATGACCTGGAATTCAATTCTTAATCTTAAATGGTATTTTTCATAGACTTTGACAGTTTTATCCTAGAGTTCAACATTTGGAAATACGAAACTTCACAAAGGGAAGCAGAACTCCAGAAATGGTAACGACATGGGTAAATATAGAAGGTCTAAAAATTTAAGTCACAATTTAAATTTTTATTTAAATCTTTTCAAAAGACAGTTAACTGTTTTTCATAGAATTGCCATATAACCGAGCAAGTCCACTTCTAGATATATACCCCGAAGAATGGAAAGCAGAAACTCAACGGAAATTTGTACACCAGTGTTCACAGCAGCATTATTCATAACAGCCAAAAGGTAGAAACAACCCAAACATCCATTGTCAGGTGAATGGATAAACCACATATAGTATATACATGCAATTGAATATTATTCAACTTTAAAAAGGAAGAAATTCTGATGTGTGCTAAAACCTGAATGAACCTTGAAAGAAGTATGCTACATGAAATTAGCTAGGCAAAAAAGACAAACACTGTATGACTGCACTTAATATGAGGACTCTAAGGGCGCCTGGGTGGCTCAGTGGGTTAAGTGTCTGACTCTTCATTTCGGCTCAGGTCCTGACCTCACTGTTTGTGAGATCGAGCCCTGCATCGGGTTCTGCACTGACAGCTTGGGGCCTGCTTGGGACTCTCATTCTCCCTCTTTCTCTGCCCCTTCCCCGCTCCTACACATGTGCGTGCTCTCTCAAAATAAATAAACGGTAAAAAAATAAAGAAATCTAGAGTAGTCAAATTCATAGAGACAGAAAGAATAGTGGTGGCTAGGGAGTAGGGGAGTGGGAAGTTACTGTTTAATGGGTACAGAGTTTTAGTTTGAAATGATAAAAAAAATCTGGAGATAGATAGTGATGGTCATTCACAACAATGTCAATGTATTTAATGCCACTGAACTGTATACTTAAAAATGGCTAAGATGGTACATGTGATGTTATGCATATTTTACTACCAAAAAAAGATAATTAACTGCTTTATGAATAATAAAAATGTATTATGGAAACACACACACACACACAAAAAAAAAGAAACACACACACACACACACACACACACACACACACACACATAATGACCTTGAGGGGAGAAATGTACGTATACAATGGTAAGATTTTTAAGCTGTATATAAGGTTGTGTACAGTTATAGGTGAGTGGTACACAATTAAAAGTAAAAAGAGATATAGTAAAGACCTGTACTATACAGCCTAAAGCAATCACTAAAATAAGAAAATAGAGTTATAAACTAATAATCTAACAAAGGCGATAAAACAGAATAAAAATATTTAGTTAATCCAAAAGAAAGCAGAAAAGGAATAAAAAGAGAACAGTTTGAACAAACAGAAAACAAATAGCTAGATGAAAGACTTCAACCTAATCCTATCAATCATTATATTAAACATGAAAAGTTCTAATTGTCCCAACTAAAAGTTAAAGATTGTAAGAGTAGATAAAAATTCAAGAGTTTTACGAAATATACTGTAAATATAAAGAAACAAATAGATTAACACTGAAAGAATGGAAAAGCATTCCATGTTAACACTGCTCAAATAAAACTTGAGTGGCTATATTAAAATCAAAGATTTCAGAGGAAAGAATATTACCAAGGAGAAAGAAGATGATTTCAAAATAATAACAGGGTCTATTCATCAAGGGAATATTGTTCTAAACTTTTATACACAGAAAATAAGCACATGAAGATATGGTCAACATTGTTAATTATTATTATTAATTTAGGAATGGCTTAAAGACTGATCATAGGGGCCTCTGCATGGCTGGGTCGGTTGAGCAACAGGCTCTCGTTCACCACTTGGGTCATGATCTCGTGGTTGGTGGGTTGGAGCCTCGCATCAGGCTCTGTGCTCAGTGTGCGGAGACTGCTTTGAATCCTCTGTCTCCCTCTTTCTGCCCTCCCCTGCTCTCTAGCTTTCTCTCTCTCTCAAAAATAAATGAACATTAAAAAAATTATATATATAAAAAGACTGATCATACCATGTGTTAGGATATGGAAGAACTGCAACTTTTTTTTTTAAACGTTTGTTTATTTTTTAGACAGAGAGAGAGAGAGCGTGAGCGGGGAGGAGCAGAGAAGAGAGGGAGACACAGAATCAGAAGCAGGTTCCAGGCTCTGAGCTGTCAGCGCACAGCCTGACGTGGTGCGTGAACCTATGGACCATGAGATCATGACCTGAGCTGAAGTCAGATGCTTAACTGACTGAGCCACCCAGGTGCCCCAAGAACTGCGACTGTTATATATGGCTGGTGGGAATATAACATGAGAAAAGAAATTTGGTAACAGTTTGACATTTTCTTAAAAAATTAAACACACTGTGATGGTATAATTAAGCCATTCTATACTTACTTACCTGAGAGAAATGAAGGTATATGTCTATACAAAGACTTGTATATGAATGTTCATAACATCTTTACTTGTAATAGTTAAAAATATGAAAGGAACCAAACGTTCATTGACAGAATGGATAAACAACCTGGGGTATATCCACCCAATGGAATGCTGGACAGCAATAAAATTAATGAACTACGGATATACACTACAACATCGATGAATTCCACAATACTTATGCTTCATGGAACAAGCCAGACCAAAAGGGTACATTCTGTATGATTCCATTTATACAGAATTCTAAAAACTTCAGTCTAATCTATAGTGGCTAGTAGTTACTTGGGGATGGGAGTAAATCTCTGAGGGGCAAGAAGGAGGGGGTATGAAAGGGCACAGGAAAACTTTTGGGGGGTGATGGATATATTCATTATTTTGATTATGGTAGTGATACATTCTAAGTATGTGCCATCTACTGTATGTCAACTATACCTTAATGAAGCTATTAAAATATGTAGAACATATTATATATAAATTTAAATATAAACAAAAAGTCATTTTATTGTCTTTAAGAAAGGAAAAACAAAAACAATACTTAAAACTGGAATAATTCTTTAGCAAATGGACAACAATATAAAGAACATATATACCACACTAACTATGAAAGAAAAGTTTTATATAAATAAGCTTCTAAGGAACAAAATCAAATTGTATTGATTATTTACCAAAACCTGTGCAGAGGATGCTGACTTTCTAAGTATAGGAAAGAAAGAGTCACAAAGGAAAAGACTGACAAACAATTCTGTATATTCTACAGAAAATAAAAAGCCATCTGGGAAAAATATTTGCAGCAAAAATGCCTGAGGGTTAACATCTCTAATCTATAAAGAGCCCAAACAAACAGGTTGATTCTAATATCAACAAGTAAACAGGAAAAAGATGTGAACAGACAATTCACAAACAAAGAAAATTGAACAAGTAAATGTTCAATAACAAAGTGGTAACATTTTTCACCCACTTAATTAGAAAAGCCTTATAAACAAATACTGGTAAGTGTATGTTAAATCTGATACCCTTCTGTATTAGTGCTGCTTTGAATACTAGCATAAACTTTATAGGTTATAAGTTTTAGTTTTTAAGAACTATAAAACTATTCAAATCCTTAGGTACAGTGATTTTCCTCCTGGACTTCAGCCTAAGGAAATAATCTAAATTCTGGAATAATCTTATCCATTAAGATATTTTTCAAATAACAATGAAAATTAAAATCTCCAAATAACTAAAATAGGAGACTTGTTAATTAAATTAGGGTATAACTGCTCAATGGCATATTTTATAGGCCTTAAACAAAACACAGATACTGTATAGCTAAATGGAAAAGGCATAGGACATAATGCTAGTCTCAAAAGCATGATATTAAATTTTATGCACTCTATGGTTAGAATAATGTAAATATTTTAATGCACCAAATGCAAAAGGTGGCTTTTTATATTTTAAAGCCAATAGCAGTAGATGGGCAAGTGACTTATTTACCTATTTTTAACTGTAATGTTCTTAGTCTATTTTTATATTTAAAAATTTAAAACAATTCATGACAAACTGTTTTACAGTAAATGAGATATAAATGCCAAACATCTTTGGGAAATGTTTATGGGAAAGCAGCCATATAAACATGAGAGCTTTTGGTGTGTAAGGTGAGCATTTTGGGGTTAACTTTCTGGAACTCATTTCCTTCCTGGTACATTGATCTCTAAATCTCAGATTTTATGATTGTCAGTGCTTCACCAATACCAATTAAGTTAAGCCAGGTTTCCAATGATTTTCTTTGTCTATTTGTAAACTACAAAATACTAAACCAATCAGTTTATACAAACTAATCCAACTGATCAATTCAATGAAAAAAGTCAAAGTGCTAATTGTGCATTATATTGTTTCAAAGAAAGCTAAATGGATCTTGGATTTTTAAGGGATTTTTTTCACAGTTTGGTTAAACCTTGAGGTAAAGTATAGGCACTAAGGATCTGGCTGTTCCTAAAAGGTTAAAAATGAACTCTAGAGTTCTCAGAGCCACCCTTCAATGCAAACCACACTAACTACTAATCCTCCTACAACTCTGGATGGCTCAGTTGCAAAAAATTATCAGATTTTTGCTCAGAGTGGCTTTCTTTGATTATCCTTTCCGAAATAGCCACCCCTTGCTGTAATACCATAACCCATAATCCTATTTTATTTTTTCATAGGACTTATTACCATCTGAAGTTATTTCATCAATTTATTCACTCTTTTATTCACCTTAACTCACAAGATCTTACCTGTCTTATTGGCTGAAATATCCTATGGGTCTAGCACACCGTATAGTACATAGAAAGTGTTCAATTAATAATTGTTGAATAGGGACGCCTAGGTGGCTCAGTTGGTTAAGCGTCTGACTTTGGCTCAGTTCATGATCTCACAGTTTGTGAGTTCGTGACCCGCATCGGGCTCCATGCTGACAGCTCAGAGTCTGGAGCCTGCGTCTGACTTTGGCTCAGTTCATGATCTCACAGTTTGTGAGTTCGCGACCCGCATCGGGCTCCATGCTGACAGCTCAGAGTCTGGAGCCTGCTTCTGATTCTGTGTCTCCCTCTCTCTCTGCCTCTCCCCTGCTTGTGCGCGCTCTCTCTCTCTCTCTCAAAAATATATAAACATTAAACAAATTTAAACAAATAATTTGAATAATTGAGTGAATGTATTTGACACCAGTAATGCTAAGAACGAGCCACAACAGAGCTGAAACCTATCATCCAGGACAAGAGGAAGATTATGGAAGTCTCACCCAAGACCAGAGTTGGGACCAAAAAGGAAAGCCTAACGAAACAAAATACTCTCAATCCTCACTATGGAGAAGGGTTGGCACCAGGATATTCAACAAGATGGTTTTGTGAATAATGGGAAATCTATACTACTCTGAGATTAAGGAGTAGAGTGAGGAGGTAAAGCAATGGATCATCCTCATTCTTAGGTTCATTATGGAGGCTCTCAGGAATCACCAAAACTTAGACATAGGTGAGGTTTGGCATCTCTCCTCCAACTTGGTAATAAGTTACCAAGTTGCAGACCAAATCCCGCTGCACACACAGACATTTATTAACAAATAGGTAAGAAGATCCATATAATGCTAAATTAAAAAAAAAATCCTAGAAGTCTTTCCTTTTTGGTGCTTCCATATGTAACTTGAAGAAATAGTTCACATGAGAAAAATACAGTATTATTGTAGTGGTAGGACTGACTCACCATCTACTTTACAGAGGTGATGAGGAACATTCCAGAGCAACAACTGGGTTCCAGGTTTAGGGTTAAACATGTGCCACAATTAATGGTAAGTGTAAAGCTCTTGCTAGACTCTCATTCTTTATTTACTCAAAAGATGGGTAGTGTCTTTACAGCATTTTAGCCAATAAATACATCCGGAATAGCAGCAAGTGCATCTATGACAGCCTATTTCTAACAGCTTAGCCTAACTAGCAAGCTATAAATTTCACCGTTGAAAATCCATTTCTACCATGAATTATTCTAATTAGAAAAACTTCCAGTGTTGATGGGAGTTAAAGATACTTATTTATAGTAGCCATCCCTGGAACAGTCTTTCTTGTTGTTACCTTACCATTCCTGGGATATGTAATTCTGATGAGCATTGCTGATTGCTCTTAAGGGTAGATTCAAACAACACATTTGTATCGTGTAGTTTATGCTTAAGTATTTTAAAGAAAAATTACAGACATCATAAATGGTATCTCTGTTCATAACCAACAGGGCCTCAGCCAGGGAGCCAGAGTTAGAATAAGGAGGTATACTGGAGAGAATATTGCAAGATCTGTGGCCCCAAGAACTAAGCAGGAATCCAAGGCAAGCAAGAATCTCATGTCAGGGCAGAAAGCTAAGCCAGGTAAGTGAACAATCCATACAGGGGGCACGAATGTGAGCGGGTCCTACCTAGAAAAGGGAAAACAGGGCAGATGTAAGATATTACTTTGGGAGCAAAATGGATAAGCAGGACTTATCTCCTGGGGCACAGAATCTCCACTCTGATCTTGGTACCTGAGAGCATGAAGAGTCCTGAAGTCAGAGATTGAGATTTAATTATAAGTCCCACTGTGTTATGGGAAAAATAAAGAGAAATGACAAGGGCTGAAGTTCCTTGAGCTGGTATGTATGTATGTAGGAATACACTCTTATCTTTAGTCCAGGTTACCAATCATTGTTCACTGTAACTCTTTTTCTTTGTAATCCTATATATTTTATTCTATGAATTTAAAAACATTCTGAGGGATGCCTGGGTGGGTCAGTCGATTGAGCATCTGACTTCGGCTCAGGTCATGATCTCCCGGTTTGTGAATTTGAACCCCACCTCGGGCTGTCTGTTGTCAGTGCAGAGCCTGCTTCAGATGCTCTGTTCCCCCCTCCCTGCCCTTCCCCTGCTTGCTCATGCACATGCTCTCCCTCTCTCACAAATAAACTAAAAAAAAAAAAAAACCCACCATTCTGAAACGTATCCATAAGCTGCCAAAGGATTTCATAGCATAAAAAATATTAAGAACTCCTGGATGTGTGTGTGTGTGTGTGTGTGTGGAGCGGGGGGAGCTGGTGAAAGACTGTATGAGGACTCAGAAGTTGAGTGAAGCCAAACCTATGGGCAGGGTAGTAGGGGTGGTCAACAGAACACCCATCAACACAGTACAGGGGAAGATGAAGCAGGTTTTGGGGTATGAGGCAAGGGCCAGCCCTGCCATTCATATCCAAATGAAATCAATACAATTTAATCATAAGGGGAAAAGCTGCCACGGAAGGATAGCATCCATTAGCGGCAGTGTATAAAAGGGTGGATTGTGTATACATAAATCTCATCTAACAAAGCAGCTCATCTTTTAGAGTCCATATCTCAAAACTGTGTCTTTGAAGCCAACCCACAGACACTTTCAAGTGCAAGTAAGTAGTTTACTGAGGGTGTGATCTCAGGAGGGGGGCACAGTAGAGGAGTAGGGAAATGAAACAAACAATGGGATCTTTGACAACAAAGTTGTGTTATTACTACTGTGGGCAACTACAGCTTAATCTCACTGGGGGCCATGGAACCCAGAGTCGAAGAATGCCTCTGAGGCATCTGAGGGACAAAGGCACTGAGATATTTACACACCAACTCTGTCAGTCACTGGTCAAAGGCTGTTCTTGTAGGGAGACATTTAGTTCTTGGCATTTCTGGCCTCACGTATGTATGGGGGAATACAAGTGCTGAGAAGTGTAAGCCCAGAGAAAGCCCAAATGCAAAGAGAGGCAGATGCTGGAAGCTGGCAGGTCTGAAGGGGTATGGGTGTGGTGGTTGCTGGGAGGGAGGATTGGCCATACTTGATAAGTAACAGCCGCAATTAACTTTACCTAATAGGGTGTCTGAAGTCAGATTAAGGCGGGATTCAGGTTTTGTATGTCTTCTCTCCTTGTTTCAGCCCTCTGAACCATTACTGTGGCCCTCCTCCTCTGTGGCTAAGAGAAAGAGGAGGTAGAAGGCCAAAAATTTCTTCTCCAAAATTATTTTTATAGTTCTCAGATTCTGAGCAGTATATCCTTGGCTGTACAGAAGTAAACAGTGAGGCTGTACCAAAAGACTGCAGTGCTATTTGTCTTCAGTACCAGTGGGGGTATAGTGTGAGTGGAATTAAGTGAAGGTTGAACATATAAGGCACTTAGCCAGCCACCCCTCACCAGTCCGAGGAGGGAGAGTCTTCTGTTCAGCTCAAAGCTCACACTGTTCTCAGTCCTCTTGGATGACTCAGGAGAATGGATCTTTTCAAAGGCATTAAAGGAGGCTGTTAAACGAAAAATGGTTTTAAAAGCATGATGAAATTAAAAAGAAAACAAAACAAAACTCCTGGCATCTGTGCCCTGAAACATCATCCAACTTGTATAATAAGCACAAGCACAGCCTTTAATTTGGGAGTGCTTGTGGTCCTGGCATTTTTCCCTTCCTGAAACTAAAAAGAACCATCCCTATACCCAGGTCATTGAATAATAAAGTTTATGCCGCTACAACTGACATTGATTTTTCCCTGACCACAAAATGTTGTGAGAAAGAGCCAGATTTCTGTGAGAAGCCCCAAAGACTTGTATTTCAGAAGGTAAAAGGTTTTTTTCTTTGAATGGTAATTTACTATTATTCCTCAAACTGATCTTTCCTGGAGAAATGTATGAAGCCTAGAAAACATTTTTTAATGCTTATTTATTTATTTTGAGAGAGAGAGTGTGTATGTGCATGTGCATGCAGGGGAGGGGAAGAGAGAGGGAGAAAGAGAGAATCCCAGGCAGGCTCCGAGCTGTCAGCACAGAGCCTGATGAGGGGCTCGATCTCATGAACCATGAGATCATGGACCTGAGCTGAAATTCAGAGTCAGACACAACCCACTGAACCCCACTCAAGCACCCCAAGCCTAGAAAACATTTTAATGCTGTAATTATAAGGGGTTAGTTCGTGCTAAATGGAATATGATAAGCCTCTTGCTGTGTAGCTGGACCACCAAAGTTTTAATCATGTCAGAAGAGAAGGAATTATACCTTTTTAGTCTAGAAATTGGGTTTTGAAGTCAATTTTTAGCTTAAAACATTTTTTTTGTTGTTGTTGTTCAAGACTATCCACAAAAGTCTTTGGAACATATTATGGGCTCAGAAGTCAGGTTTCTTGTAAATATGTGTATCTAAATGTTTCTATCGACCTTTTTCCACTCAAGAATCACTAGAAACTAGGACATCTTAATCAGAAATGGCAGTGATGATTCACAAATAGAAATGGAGGCTTTTTTTCTAAGTAATTGAAAATAGTCTTATAGTGATCACTGAAACTCTTTCAGATCTAGAGGTCAGAGTTTGCCTGCTATTATTTCCTAATCTAATATATCTCTGTTGGGAAGTACATAGTATTTCAACAGCCTCTTTAGTGTGAATTGATAATGAGAAGAATTGCCTTTTTGAAGAAGAAAAGTCACTGATGGTTTATTGGGAATTAGGAAGGCTTCATTTATCTGGATGGTGAGGCTGAAATGGGGAAAGGATATGAGATCTATTTCATCCAAAATGGACGCTGATAAGGTCCAACTTATATCTAGCTATCTGTCTGGAGGGGAACTGAGTACTTCACAATATTTTTGGTTTTTTGGATTTTTGTTGTGGTTTTTATTTCGGTCTGCTTCTGACCACACACACACACACACACACACACACACACACACACACACACACGGATTTGACTCAAATAAGAAGATGATTCAACCTGGCCTTGGAGAAGGCACTTGGTAACAGAATAAGTTTGCTCATCTGTAAAATGATGGCTTTTGTGAGGTCCTTTCCTCAAATAAAGCCAGTGTTTTGTCTATGTTATACGCCTTCACACCTATCTCCTTGTGGATAAGCTAGTCAGAGGGGAAGGGAAGCTCTGGGAAAAAGGAAGAAAAAGGAAACTAGAAATGAGGAATATTTTATTCCTTTCTTCTGGAAAAAGTTTTCTTAGCTTAATTATAATTTACAGTAAAAAATAAGAGACTAGTCTACTTCATTATTTCTTTTACACCTACGAAGGCTGTATGAACATTGTTTCTCAGGCTCATAAAGGAAAATGAAGAGGAAAAATGTATCTGTTCTTATCTCACTTCCCTCCACAACTGACGTTTCCTCTAGGATTTCAGATTGGCATATGAATAGGAGGTTTCTAGGAAGATGTATACGGAGTAGGATACCAGCAACCTTGCTACCCGGACTAGACCTGCAGGGACATACAACTCCTTTCTCTTATGTCCTCAAAAAGTAGAGCGCCAGACATGGAAGACAAATTGCCAGCATACTGCATCAGTGTGGTAATCATTCCTCTGATTGGGGTCAATACATACGTTTTTCTAATAGACTAGAAAAATACTTTTGGCTTTAGGA
Organism: Leopardus geoffroyi; assembly: GCF_018350155.1. Taxonomy (NCBI): domain Eukaryota; kingdom Metazoa; phylum Chordata; class Mammalia; order Carnivora; family Felidae; genus Leopardus; species Leopardus geoffroyi. The sequence continues at coordinate 18,834,156 of NC_059343.1, forward strand.
CTACTAGTTAATGGCTTTCTCTTTTGTTAACTCTATGTTAGAATGTTCTATGTGAAGGCCCTTAAATTAGTTGCACACAAACACAGATGCCCCTTTAATATGGATTTCCTATTTACAAGTCAAATTTTACTGGGTATGAGCCTACAGACTGTTTTTGAAAAAGTTACATAAATGGAATTGGGCACAGTTGAGAGGTACTCACTACTTTAACAACAGAGAGATTATTAGTCAACTTTTATCATATTTTCAGAATCCCCAAAGAAATATAATTTTAAATATTGGGTTCTTAATGAAGGCCAAGTTATTCAGTGCTAAAACTCAACACAGTTGAAAATAACACCCCATTAAGGTTTTAAAACTGTCAGGCTTTATTCTTGTCAATTTGAATTGTTTTCTTTCAGTATGTTAGCTATGTAATATGCAAACAACCTCAACATTAATATTCACTCAATCTGATGCCTCTGGTGTAGCCAGATGCTAGCAGAGGAGAATCTCTGTAGAACCGAATACCGTCTGAATTAAGAAAACCATCCATAATGAGTCTAGCTACATTGCAGATAAAATGTAACCCCATCTCAAATGGCCTTAGCATTTACAGGAAAATTCATTAAATTAGCTCCAGAAAGAAAGGCAAAAGAGCACATTTCTCTACATTGATGGAAATCATAGATTTTTTTTTAACTGAGACTCTAAGAGCCAGGGATGGATGTTATCCCACTTTCTAAATGTCTATGCATTGGAGACAGGATTGATAGTCTTATTAGTCTGTCCTTTGTGTACTTAAAACATCCCAAGTCTCTGGTGCTAAAAGATTTATACATCATTTTATATTTATAACTCATTTCTATTCATTACTCTTCAGGGTAGCTGCAAGAAGGTTGCTCTGGTACTGGCCCCAGGTTTTAGAGAGGACAACAGCTACTGAGAGACTATGTGACGGGATGAAAGCTTGCAAGTGGCAGCAGTAGAATTATAGCGAACTGAGTTTTTATTGTCTCTCAGAATATGTGATCAGAAGTCAAAGAGATGCTTTGGAGATTCAGAGGATTTTGCTTGCATAAGATAAATTCCCCCAAACCTAAGGGAACTAGCACCTTCCCCACTACTGCTAGATCCTTAGAAGTCTCTTTGGGACTGTGTATTGTGGCGAGTAAATTAGGGGAGTAAGTAGAAATAGAGTAGGTAGAGGGAGATGCTTATTATTTATCAGCCCTGAACCTTCTCTCCATGCTTTTGTTTTTTAACAGTTTTCTTGCACACCATATATTTAAAAATGAAAAGAAGAGGCCAACATAGTCATATAATGTTAAGAGTTATCCACCAGGAAACAAAATGTAACTGTGCAATTTTCACTCCTTCTCAAGTAAGAGAACACGAGTCAGTGCTACATTATGCTGAGTATCCTAAAACTTACTATGCTAGAAATTTCACAGAACAGTACCGCTAACTATCACCATTTCTTTGTGTAAGAAGGGCTTTTGCTCCCATGTATGTGCTTTCGGGAGCAACACACCATGAAATTGTCTTGGCATTGTTTCTAAAAGTATTTTTTCTAAGGATGCTGTTCTGTGATGTTAACATAATTACGGTAAAATACACATAACAAAGTTAACTATCTTAGCCATTTCTAAGTGCACAGTTTGGTGGTGTCAACTATCTTCACACTGTCATGCAACCAATCTTCAGAATGCTTCATCTTGTAAAACTGAAACTCTGTACCCATTGAACAACTCCCTAGTCTTCTCTGCCCCCAGCCCCTGACAACTACCATTCTGTTTTCTGCACCTATTAATTTGAGAGTTCACGTTCATGTTGTAACATGTGTCAGAATTTCCTTTCTTTTTAAGGCTGAATAATAATCGATTGCATGTTTATACCACATTTTGCTTATCTAGTCATCCATAGCCTGACGGTTGAGTTGCTTCCACCTTTTAATATTATGAATAATGCTGCTATGAGCAAGGGGATACAAGTATCTTTTCAAGAATCTGTTTTCAATTATTTTGGGTGAACACTCAGAAGTGGAATTGCCACTGGGGCCCCCGGGGGGCTCAGTCAGTCAAGCGACCGACTTCGGCTCAGGTCATGATCTCACGGTTTCGGGAGTTTGAGCCCCGTGTTGGGCTCTGTGCTGACAGCTCACAGCCTGGAGCCTGCTTCGGATTCTGTGTCTCCCTCTCTCTGCCCCTTCCCGACCTCCCCCCTCAAAAATATATAAAAATTTTTAAAAATTTAAAAAAAAAGAAGTGGAATTGCTGGATCCTATGGTAATTCTATTTTTAATCTTCTGGGAAAGTACCATACTGTTTCCTACAGTGGCTGTATCGTTTTACATTCCTACCAATAGTGCACATTGTACACTCCACATCTTCATCCATGTTTGCTATTGACTGCTTTTGTTTTTTAACAGTAGCCATCCTAATGGATGTGAGGTGGTATCTCATTGTGGTTTTGATTTGCATTTCCATAATCATGTTGAGCATCTTTTCATGTGCTTGTTGTTGTATATATCATCTTTAAAAAATGCCTATTCTAGTTCTTTGACTGTTTTAAAATCAAACAACTTTTTTGGTTGTCATTGTTGAGTTGAATTGTGTGAAGTTTTGTAGTAAAAGGATCCTTCAGGCAGAGAGTTTGGGAAACCCTGACTTTTACCAACTTCTTGAAGATATGCAATGTACCTATATCACGTTGAAGGCTTTGAGAATTACTATAGTAAAGAAGAATGCTAATTCTGTCTAACAGAGCATTTTCCATACATACCTACTGTGGAAACATTTTACGCTGAACACAGTCTCATCTTCAGCCGGTGGGTAGCCACTGCATTCAATTTGTGAAAAACTCTTTTGTGGTTTAGAAAATCAATAGTTCATAAAGAAACATATCCATGAGAGAGGGAATGTTTTGTAGTAGGCTTCGTCATGCCGTGTCTCCCCCTTAGACAAGCTTTTCTCTTACATCATTTTGCAAATATTTACTGAGTGCTGACTCAGTGTTGGGGATAGAAAAAACCTAAGTTATAACTACTTCAAGAATCTCTAGGAGGAGATAAATAATTATAATAGAAATTGATAAAGATGCTGTGATAACCTAAGACGTATTATCTTAGGGTATTTGGTTGTAAGTAACAGAAAGCAAATCAAACTAGCTTTAATGAAAGAAAAGAAAGTGTTATAAGGATACAAAAGTCTATCATGAAACTCAAGGGCAGGAATGCAGCCAGCTTAGGAAAGACCTGGAAAGCAGCCAGGACTTCATTTGTCCTTTCTTCTTGCTAAGGGTCTGTCTATATAAATCTTCCTCTATGTACAATATTCTTTTTATATAGCTCCCACAAAGCTTTTTTCTTCACATTTAATGGCTGTATACAATTTCAGAGATTTTTTTTCAGTTCCAATTCTAAATTCAAAGGAAAGAGACTGACTGACTAAGCCTGTGTCAAGTGTCTGTACATGGTTCATTCAACTGTGGGCAGGGGGATGGAGTCATATATCAAAACATGGCTGCTATGTACCCAACAAACTCTCTGACTTCATCTCTTTTCACTTCTTCCATACATCCCACGTTCTACTGATACCAATAATGACTGTCTATTGAGGAAGCCCAAAATAATTAGCTTAAACGTTGGCTATTGATAAGGTCATTCTGGATAAACATTCAAAGCCATATCTACATATCAGCAGTAACTACTTACAACATGTAATGGAAAAGTACAATCCTTTCACACTAATAATAAAAAGACAATTTAAATAAAGATTATTCTCCACAAGAATGTGCAAGCCTAAAAACTTTAAAATTTAAATGATAAGCCATTGATCTTGGCCAAAATATCTGAACTGGGCTTTCTAGAAGCTGAATTCTAAAACTCAGTTACTGCCATCCTGTATTCCTTTGCACCAACTTGGAAAAACAGTGAGAGGAGCCAATGAAGTGAGCGACCCAGTCTCAATGAAACAGACAGCAGATATTCATTGACTTATGCTGTCATCTGCCTTTATATATGTTAGCAACTTGAACTAATTGTTGAGGTAATGAATAAGTAAGAGAGGATTTAGGCAATTTCAGGAAAGACAGATTAGCTGCCAGAAGCCAGAGAACAATAAATCAAAGTGGAATCCAGGTCTGAGAAGTTGGCAGAGAGCAAATTTATTGCATACATAAAATAGTTTAGTTAAATACTATACACCTGAGGTTCTGTCTTTTCCTAATTTGCAATTTGAGAGGAAATTTGTAGATTCAGAAAGGGAAATGCTTGGGATAATGTTTTACATATTTCACAGGGAAGTATTTTCATCTTATGAGTGTTGGAAAATGTATTCTATAAATGATTTCACAAAAATATTGCATTTTTACTGTAGACATTAGATAGTTTTAACTTAGGTAGAAAAAATATTACATTGGTTATCCTATTCCTTAGACATGTTATATTACTTTTGTTGCTAAAATTTATGCTTTTCACTCACATAACTTTTCCTCTTCAAATACGTTAAATTCATGAGGGTAGATAGTGCTGTTTTTCTCCTCTATCCTGTGAGGCTTAACTCTTTAACCCTGTGAAGGCCTCTAATTTTTCAAGGCTGATTTCTTGAAGGATACAGTTATCTGAATCCTTGGTACTTAAGGTTTTACTACATTTCTTTCTGCAAGGAATGGAAAATTACCATTTTTGAATCGCCATTAAGTGGAAACAGCTCACTGTTTGCCTCGTATTACCTAGACTCAATTATTATTTGGGAAAGTAGAGAGTAAAACTAATTTCAGTAGGAAAAAAAGCAATTTCAGTAGAAAACTAAGTGACTTATTTTTCCCCTTTTATTTGAACTTGGGTATATAGAGTAACTTGTATGATTAAAGTTGTAACAGCAAAAGTATACAGGTTATTAAATCTCTCCTATCTGATAATTTTAAAAGAGAAGCATATCTGTGACATCATCAAATTTCTTAAAGACATTTTAACATGCAAACAGATTCACTCACTTACTGATCCATTTGACAAATCAAACCATGAACCAATTTCCAGTTTTCAGGATTTTCCATCCATGCATCAATCAGGAATCAGCAAACTATGGCCTGCAGGCTAAATCCAGACAATTCCTTGTTTTTGTAAATAAAGTTTTATTGGAACACCACCAAATTCATTCATTTATGTATTGTGCATAGTTGCTTTGATGCTACAACAACGGTTTATTAGTTGCAAGAGAGACTGCATGGCCCGCAAAGCTGAAAATACTTGCCATCTAGCTCTTTACAGAAAAACTTGGTAGGCAATTCCAGTTTCAGCTGGAATTGTAAAATCCAAAATGTAAAGATCTTTGAAGCTGCCACTCCTGTCCTTATAACTCATGTCTTTACAGCTAAGTGAATTCAAAGTCTACAAATTTTCAAGGCCCCATCAGAGAATCAAGGTCACAGGACAAACTGCCATCTGCAAATCTGCAGAGACAGGTGACTGCAGAGAGTCACTGTCAAAATGTGCTTACCTGGAACAGAAGCATTAGGGTCATTAACTGGTAGGAACACTTAGATGGTAGTCATCACTAATTGCTGGAGCCTGAATATGGCCTAGCATGAGAATAAGAAAATCCTGGGGTTTTTGGCAGTCCCCACGCTTTAATGAAATTTACTTTCAGAAACATAACCAGTGTGAGATGGTAAAAAAGCTGCCCTTGAGGCTCTGGCAGAAGGAGGAGAAGAATAACCATTGTGAAATATGCCCAGAGTAATTTATATAACAAAGGCCTTGTCCCACATTGGGGAAGAATATTCTCTTATTACAGTTACCTCTAGCCTTTCTGTCTCCTTAAAGGAGGGTAAGCTAAAAGGTACTTGTGAAGGTCACCATCTAGGGACACAGGTTCAATAAAAGACGGAGATTTAATCATAAAGTAATAGCATGTTTCCCCTCCCTCACACCTTATCACCAAACAGGAATCCAGTATAGTGACAGGGAATGAAACTGAACAAGTGGCAAGACACAGACTCTGAGAAGGAGTACTCAGGGAAGCCCAAAGCCTCCAAGAGAGACAAAGACAAAAACACAAGAGGAATTTGAATCCCCTGGCCCCTTTGGGTGCAGCAAACATTAAACACACTCTAATTCCTAACCAGATTAATGTAAAAAACCACACTAAAGACCCATTTCCCTCAGTTTCTATTCCTTAAGGAATCCTGTCCAGCTTTCAACAGAAAATTTAAAAGCATTATAAAAGGCAAAAAAAAAAAACAAAACAAAAACAAAAAACCAAACTGCTCTGAAAAGCCTAGACAAGTATCAGAACCACACTTAGATAAAACAGATGTTGGAAATATCAGATAGGTAATTTAAAATATGATTAATATTTTAATGTTTCTAATGAAAACAAGTAGACATGTGAGAACATAGGTAACATAAGCAGAGAAGTACAAACTCGAAGAAAAAATCTAAATAAAATATTAGAAATTTTTTAAATGTACTATAATGGAAAAGAAAAAAGTCTTTGACAGGACTCAGTAGAGAATCAGTGAGCTCAAATACAGGTTAAGAGAAACTTCCCTAATGAAAATGCAGAGAGAAAAAAAGAATTAAAAAACATAATAGAATATTCAAGAATTGTGGGACAATTTCAAAATGTGTAACATGTATAATTGGAAAATGAAAAGGAGAAGAAAGAGACTGGAGAATATGTGTAGATAAAAGACCAATAATTTTCCAAAATTGACAGAAGAAACCAAATTGCAGATCCAGGAAGCTCAGAAGCATCAAGAAGGATAAATAGCAATTATACCATGCAGATTTTTTTTTTACCATATTTAAACTGCAGAAAACCAAAGACCTAGAAAATTTTGAAAGAAGCCAAAGGGTAAAAGTATCTTATCTATAAAGAAACAAGGATAAGAATTACAGTATACTTCTTGTCAGAAACCAAGTAAGTGAAAAGAGAGAAGAATGAAGCCTTTACCGTGTTGAAAGAAAAACAAAACAAAACAAAACACCTACTCAGAATTCTACATCCAGCAAAATTATCCTTCAAAAGCACTAGAGAAAGACTTTATCATACAAACAATAATTGAGAGAATTGATCAGTAAACCTGATTGTCAAGAAACATTAAAAGAAGTTCTTCAGGGAAAAGGCTGGTGATAAAGGTCAGAAACTTGGATAAACATAAAGGAAGAAAGAACATCAAAGAAGGAATAAGTGAAGGCAAAATAAAATACCTTACTTATTTAATTCTTTATTGGACAAAAACATAATTTTGTGTAAAGTAATACTGGTAACAATGAATAGTAATAACGGATATATAAACTGAATACCAGCAATATCATAAGGGATGTGAGAAAAAAATTGTGAGTATTCGGTTTTAATGTCCCTGCACTACAAGTGAAGTACAATAGTGTTATCTGAAGATAAATTTATGTTTGTCAAATATATATATATTTCAAACTCGGGAAAAATGCTAAAATTTTATCGAAGTAAGTATTACTGATATGTTATGCATGGAGATAAAATGAAATCATAAAGAATGATCCATTAAAACCAGAAAAGGCAGAAAAAAGACAAAAAAACAAAAACAAATGAAATCAATAGAAAGCAGTTATAAACTGGTATATATGGTAGATGTTAATCCAACTGTGTCAGTAACACTTTAAATGTCAATGGTATTAATATACCAATCAACAAAAATGCACTACTGAGACCTCATCAAAATAAAAAGCTTCTGCACAGCAAAGGAAACAATCAGCAAAACTGACAGAATGGGAGAAGATATTTGCAAACGACCTATCAGATAAAGGGTTAGTATCCAAAACCTATAAAGAACTTATCAAACTCCACACCCAAAAAACAAATAATCCAGTGAAGAAACGGACAAAATACACGAATAGACACTTCTCCAAAGAAGACATCCAGATGGCCAACCGACACATGAAAAAATGCTCAACATCACTCATCATCAGAGAAATACAAATCCAAACCACAATGAGATACCACGTGACACCTGTCCGAATGGCTAACGTGAACAACTCAGGCAACAACAGATGTTGGCGAGGATGCAGAGAGAGAGGATCTCTTTTGCACTGTTGGTGGGAATGCAAACTGGTGCAGCCACTCTGGAAAACAGTATGGAGGTTCCTCAAAAGATTAAAAATAGAACTACCCTATGACCCAGCAATGGCACTACTAGGTATTTATCCAAGGGATACAGGTATGCTGTTTTGAAGGGGGCACATGTGTTATGGAACCAAGCTGGAACGCTGGCGGAAAAACCAAGCGGCACTCGGAGATCTTGGTGGATCGGAGATTTATTTAACACCGGCGGGCTCAGAGGAGACTGTTTCTCCAAAGATCTGAGCACCGAATGCAAGTGGGGAGGGTAATTTATAGTTGTCAGCTTCCATATCTGTGGGGGTTTTCGTGCATGCAGCAAACAAAGGAAGAAGAACACAGAGGAGGGGTATCTAAGCCAGAGACCAGAGTCTGTTTTAAGCCCCATTGGCCATCTTTGGTGTACTTTATTCACTTCTTCAACACATGCACCCCCGTGTTTAGAGCAGCACTATCAACAATAGCTAAACTATGGAAAGAGCCCAAATGTCCATCAATAGATGAATGGATAAAGAAGATGTGGTATATATATACAATGGACTGTTACTCGGCAATCAAAAAGAATGAAATCTTGCCATTCACAAGATGGATGGAACTAGAGGGTATTATGCTAAGTGAAATTAGTCAGAGAAAGACAAGTATCATATGACTTCACTCATATGAGGACTTTAAGATACAAGACAGATGAACATAAGGGAAAGGAAGCAAAAAATAGTATAAAACAGGGAGGGGGACAAAAACATAATAGACTCTTAAATATGGAGAACAAACAGAGGGTTACTGGAGGGGTTGTGGGAGGGAGGATGGCCTAAATGGGTAAGGGGCATTAAGGAATCTACTCCTGAAATCACTGTTGTACTATATGCTAACTAACTTGGATGTAATTTTTAAAAAATTAATTAAAACCAAATGGAAAAAAATATATACCAATTAAAAGATAGAAATTTGTCAGAGTGGATTACAAAAAACACTCAGCCATAAGTGTCTATAAGAAACCCACTTTATTTTTCTAATGTTTATTTATTTTTGAGGGTGGGGGCATGCCCACACACAGGGGAGGGGCAGAGAGAGAGGGCGACACAGAATACAAGACAGGCTCCAGGCTCTGACCTGTTAGCGCCTGGGACTCGAACCCACGAACTGTGAGATCATGACCTAAGCCGAAGTCCTATGCTCAGCCAACTGAGCTACTGAGGCGCCCCAGAAACCTAGTTTATTTTTTTTCCCCACATGACTCCTTATTTATTGAAAGACAGTATGGTAGAGTATAATGTGGTATGGTTGAAAAACTTGCAAATCAATGGTACGATTGCCTGGAAAATATTATATGACCTGGGTTAACAAACTTGAATATCCTGTCTTATTGTCATCATTTGAAAACTGGGGTAAGAGTTTTTTATATCTACCATCTCTACTAGTGAAACCATGTATGGAAAAAAGTGGGTTGACAGCTACAAAATGGAACAAAAAGTTGATATTGTATTAATAATATTAAAGCAATCATTGGGGCACCTGCGTGGCTCAGTGGGTTGAGCGTCCGACTTTGGCTCAGGTCATGATCTCATGGTCTGTGATCTCGAGCCCCATGTCGGGCTCTGTGCTGACAGCTCAGAGCCTGGAGCCTGCTTTGGATTCTGTGTCTCCCTCTCTCTCTGACCCTCCCCCATTCATGCTCTGTCTCTCTCTGTCTCAAAAATATATAAAAGCATTAAAATTTTTTTTTTTTAAAAAAAGCAATCATTATCTTTGACAGAATGAGTTTGGACAGCACTTGCATTTGAATCCTACCTCAATCATATGCTAATTAAGATAATGAGCAACCTACTTAACCCTTTTCAGCTTCAAGCTTTGCTTCTTTAAGGCAGAGGATATAATAGCACCGATGGCAGGTTTTTATGAGTTTTAAAATCCTCCAATGCTCTGATCACTTCCACGTTTATATTCCTAGATCAGCTTTCTTTCCTGGACTCCACACTCCAATGTTCGGATTCCAAACTGACATCTCCATTTGAGTACCTCATAATTAACTCAGAGTCACAAATCTTCAAAATGTTAACTTTTCATCCTCAAGTAGCGCAAATATGTATGATGCGTGCTACTCTTTTGCTTTCTTCCTCGTCTCAGTTAAAGCACCATCATCCATCCAGTGACTTAAGCCAAAGATGGCAGTATCATCTTTGATTCTGTCTCCCATAGAAAAGCCATCTGCTTCTTACTCTGCTTCTGAAATATATCCTCAAATGGAACCTTCTCTCTGCCACCTTGCAAATCTCAGCCACCATTATCATTTACATCACTGAAACTGCTTTGTAAATAACCAGAATCCCTACTATTACTTATGTTCATGGCCAGGTTCATGTGGTCACATGAACAGTTACTGTCTAACAAATATCAGTACGTTCCCCTAAATTTCTCAGCCTCGGTGAGGTTAGGGCTACCTCGAGGGAATATCTTCTCCATGCAGTGACTCAAGGATCTACGCTACACCTATCCTGTGATTATACATTATCAACATATGACTTCCATGGCACCAATGAGGAGATGAAAGAATAAGCTCACAAATTCTTATATGTGCTGGACCAAAAGTAAGAATACTCTTGACAAACATTCTCGTTTGTTAGAATGAGGCACAGGGCCTCATGACGAGTGCATGGCTTTCTGCAGGAGGTGAAACCAAGGATGACTGAAGTCTGCTTAAGCAACCAACTTTGTGTGACCAAAAAATAAACTTATTAATATCAAGCCTCTCATAATAACACACTCTAGCTTATCTTGACCATAGCCCATCCTTCACAGAGCAGGCGGAGTGACATTTCAGAAGCATCAATGATTACATATCACTCCTTCATTTAAAAGGCTCCCTGAACTCCCAATTAAAATAAGATCCAAATGCCTAAGCATGACCTATTCTCCAAGATCTGGTCCCTGCTTAGTCCCTGCTTAGCATCCTATCACTTCCTCCTAGTTATCTAAAACAGCCATGCTGGCCTTCTTTCTGTTTCTCAAACATTCCTAAACTATTTCTAGTTTAGAGCCCTTGTATATGTTCTTCTGGAAGCATTTTTACCCTGAATTATTCTGAGTTGGCTTCCATGCATCATTCAGTCCTCATTTTCTCGGAAGGGATTCCTTGCCAATTCTATCCAAAAAGACTCCCCTACTAAGTTCCTTTCTATCCTGTTTTCCTATTTCATTTCAGAATAGTATTGACAACTACATGAAATTATCCAACTTATCTTATTATTTAATTGCTAAAATGTATATAAATGTATAGTGTACCTCTCCTCACTGGAATACAAGCTACAGGAGGATAGAATACTTTTTTTTTTCTTTAAAAACAGTCTATTTTTCTGTCACATTTGTACAAGGGAATTGAATTTCTGACAATTGAATAAACGGAAAGACCAAACAAGATGAATAGAAATGATAAAGATGTGTATAACAAAATAAACGTAAGGGGGCGCCTGGGTGGCGCAGTCGGTTAAGCGTCCGACTTCAGCCAGGTCACGATCTCGCGGTCTGTGAGTTCGAGCCCCGCGTCGGGCTCTGGGCTGATGGCTCAGAGCCTGGAGCCTGTTTCCGATTCTGTGTCTCCCTCTCTCTCTGCCCCTCCCCCGTTCATGCTCTGTCTCTCTCTGTCCCAAAAGTAAATAAACGTTGAAAAAAAAATTTAAAAAAACAAAATAAACATAAAAAGTAAAGTTGTGGAGAAAACTACTTGAAATATAAATATTTACATAGATTCAAAGAGATAAAGAAAGATATGAGAAAGATGCTGACACTTAATAGAAACAGATGGAGTAGCTACATTAATTACAGTTAAAGCAGAGTTCAGAATAAGAAAAGTCAGGGATAGAGAAGAACACTATCTAATAATAAAGGAGTAAATTCTCTAAAAAGACATAACAATACTAAATGTCTGTGCACCCAACACGAGAGGGCCAAATGTGTGAAGCAAAACCTGGTAGAGCTGAAAGAAAAAAGAAATCCATTATTATAGTTGGAGACTTCAACACCTGCCTCCATGAGTAATTCATAAGTTAAGCCACTATAAAACAGGTAAGGATAGGTTGATACTACTTGATTTAATTGCCATTTATGAAAGATTTCTTTCAACAACAACAGAAAACACACTCAGCAAAGGAACACATTTTGGGCCATAAAACACACTTAAGGGGCACCTGGGTAGATGAGTCAGTTAAGCATCCGACTCTTGATTTTGGCTCAGGTCATGATCTCGTGGTCATGAGATCGAGCCCCATGTCAAACTCTGTGCTGGGTATGGAGCCTGATTAAGATCCTCTCTCTCCCTGTCCCTCTGCCCTTCCCACCCCCAAGTAAACTAAAAAATAAAATAAAATAAAATAAAATAAAATAAAATAAAATAAAATAAAATAAAGTAAAATAAAATAAAATAAAGTAAAATAAAGTAAAATAAAGTAAAATAAAATAAAATAAAGTAAAATAAATAAAAGAAAAATAATAAAACACATTTTAACAATTTAAAAGAATTGAAAGAATTCTTTGAGTTTTATTACTCAGACCACAGTAGCATTGAATTAGAAATCAGTAATAGAAAGATAGCTCACAAATAGTCAAATATTAGGAAATTAAACAACATACTTCTTAATACCACAAATATCAGGGAAAACTCAAGAGAAATTAAAAACTATTTTGAACTAAATGAAAATGAAAACACAACTTATCAAAATTTCTGGGATACAGCAAAAGCAATACTGAAGGGAAATTTATAGTACTAAAAACACATGTTAGTAAATAAAAATCTAAAATCAGTAGTTTATGTAAGCATCTAGTTTAGAAAACTTGAGAAAGAAGGGCAATTTAAGCCTAGAGCAAGAAGAAATAATAAAAATTAGAGCAGAAATCAATGAAATTGAAAACAAGTAAAAGATAGAGATCAATGAAACTGAAAGCTGGTTCTTTGAAAAGATGAAAAATATTGATAAACCTCTCCAGGCTGACCAAGAAAAAAGTGAAAGTCACAGAAATGAAAGGGGAATCTTTACTACTAATACCATGGACGTTAAAGGGATAATAAAAAAATACTATAAACAACTTTATGCCCCCAAATTTGATAGCTTAGATCAAACCAACCACTCTTTTGAAATACGCCAACTTCATAAATTCACACAAAGAGAAATAGATGATCAGAATAGGTATATGTCTTCTAAAGAAACTGAATCAATAGTTACTATTGTTCCCCCCTCCCAGAATAAAACACAACAGGCTCAGATGGTTTCACTTGTGAAACATGAAATACTTGTACATTTATTTAAGAAAATAAATATTTATATTTATTTATACCAAATATTTAAGGAAGAAATGATACCAATTCTACATAATCTCTTCCAGAAAATAGATGCAGAGGAAATACTTTGCAATTCATTATATATGGTCAACATTACTCTAATACCCAAACCAGATAACAACATTAGAAGAAAGGAAAACAAAAGACTTTCTCACAAAAATCATCAACATAACATTGTACAGTGTATAAAGGGAATTGAACACCACGACCAAGTGAGATTTATTCTGTGTGAAGGTAGTTCAATATAAAGAAAAAAATAATGTAATATACCACATCAACAGCTAAATAAGAAAAATCTTCTTATGAGTATTCCCCACTTTCTGTAAGTTTGCATCATGCCACTTTGTTTTTACAAAAGACCTACATTAGTACATGTTTCCACTGACCAAAATAAATCTGAAGAGGATATTGGGTTTTATGAAAAAATTGTTACTGTACGAATATAAGTCTTTTGTAAAAGTGAAGTGGTGTAATGGAAACTCTTGGAAAGTGGGGGATATACTCTTGGCTTTATACCATTTGAGCTTATGAAAGGTTACATAGGAATGCTCTACTTTTAGATAGTGGGGAAACCTGTATATCAACTGATAAAAATAATTGGCTAAAATCCAACACACATCCATGATAAAATCTCTCAGCACACTGGAAATAAAAGGAAACATCCTAAACTTGATAAAGTACAACTACAAAATACCTACAACTAATATCACACTTAATGGTGATACACTGGATACTATCCCCCCATGAATGGGAACAAAGCAAGGATGTCCTCTCTCACCTCAACTATTCAACATCATACTGGATGTGCTATCAGTGCAAAATGACAAGAAAAGCAAATAAATGTTATACATATTTGGAAGGAAAAAATAAAACTGCCTTTGTTGGCAGATGACATGGCTGTCTGTGTGGAAAATTACAAAGAAGAATAATAATACAAAAACATCCTGGATCTAAAAGTGAGTATATATCAAGGTGGCAGGATACATGTTTAATACACAAAAGCCAACGACTTTTCTGTATGTGAGCAGTGAAAAATGAGAATTTGAAATTTTAAAAATTACTATTTTCAAGAGCACTAGGAAGAAAATGAAATCATTAGGCATAAATCTAAAAAGAATTGTATACGTTGTACATGCAAAAAAACTGTAAAATTCTAATGAAACAAATATGATCTAAACAAATGTACAGATATTTCATGTTCACGAATTAGAAGACTATTATTAAGATGTTAATTCTTCTCGAAATGATCTATAGGTTTAATACAATTCCCATCAAATCCCCAAAAAGCCATTCGGTAGAGACTAACAATTTGATTCCAAAGTTTATACAGCCAGGCAAAAGACCTCGAATAGTTTAACACAATACTGAAGAACAAGGACAACTTGGAGGACTGACACTACTCAATTTCAAGACTTACTACAAAGCTACTCAAGACAGCATGGTATTGGCAAAATAACAACCACAGAAATGAATGGAAAAGATTAGAGACCCTAGAAAAAATACGGACACAAATATCATCAACTGATCCTTGACAAAGGATTAAAGAGAACTCAATGAAGAAAGAATGTTTTTTTAAAAATAAATGGTGCTGGAAGAGTTGGGCATCCATGTGCAAAATAATAATGAGTACAACAATAAACAATCTAGCCACAGACCCAACACCTTTCACAAAAGTTGAATCGAATTGGATCACAAACTTGGATATGAAACACAAAACTGTAACATTTGTAGAAGGAAAGAGAGGAGAAAATCTGGGTGATCTTCAATCTGGTGATAAGGTTTAAGATATAATACCAAAAGCATCATCTATAAAAGAGAAAAGTTGATACGTTGGACTTAAATGAAATTAAAAATTTCTGCTAGGCTAAAGATTTGAAAAGACACACCTTAACAAAGAAGATACACAGTTGGTAACAAAGCACATGAAAAGATGCTCATTATCATTTCTCATTAGGGATTGCAAATTAAAACAAAAATGTGATACAACTACACACCTATCAGAATATCTAGATAAGTAAGTTCTGAGGACCTACTGGACAGGAAGGTTAAATTAGTAAATAATACTGTATTGTATACTTGAAAGTGACTAAGAGAGTAGATCTTAAATGTTCTCACTACACCAAAAAATAAAAAAAGGTAACTGTATGAAGAGATTTGTTAAATTGTCTCACTGTGGTGATTATTTCACAATATAAATGTATAATGAATTATCATGTGTATATGTTAAATGTACACAATGTTACATGTCAAATATATCTCAATAAAGCTGGAAAAAAAATGACTAGAAAAAAAAAAACCTGACAATACCAGTAGCTGGTAAGAATGTGGAATAACAGGAACTCTCGATCATTGCTGAATAATATTACAGTCACTTTTGAAAGACAGCATCTTGCAAAGCAAAACATGGTCTTATAATACGTCTACACAAAAATGGGCATGTGAAAGTTTATAGCAGCTTCATTCATACTTGCCAAAAAACTGGAAACAATCAGGATGTTCTTCAATAGGTGGATGAATAAACAAGTCTTGATACATCCATATAATAGAATATTACTCAAAGCTAAAAAGATATGAGCTATTCAGCCATTCAGACAGGATGAATCTTAAATGCATATCAATAACTGAAAAGTTATCCACATATTATTATTATTATTATTATTATTATTATTATTATACATTATTCCAATCCTATACAATTCCCAATTATATGACTTTCTAAACAAGGCAAAACCAAAGAGACATTAAATTTTCCAGTGGTTTCCAGTGTTGAATAGATGAAGCACAGGGGAGTTTTTTAGAAAAGTGAAACTATTCCATATGATATCATAGTGACATTTGACACATGAATTCATAAAATTCATGGAAATTTACAGCACAGAGTGAACCTTATTTATCCAAGTTAAAAATAAAATCATTAGTAGGTCAAAGAATCCCAGGATAGAATCCATAATGTGACAAAATAATCTGTGTTACAAATGTGTGAAACAACTTTAAGGAAGGAGGAGGAGGTTGCTGGTGACCTAAGTAACTTTGGAAACGAGCAGAATTAGTAAGATTAAAAGCAAAAGAAACTATACATACTCATTGCACCCCAGCTGATAAAGTTTTTTTCCTGTGGAGCAATGGGTTAAGAATTCTGATACCACTATACATGTGTACTGGGACCAAATAAATAGATGGGAGATGGTGGGGGACAGATTTCTCACTGCTCAGTAGGAGTTTGCAGATAAGCAATGGAAGGAGGTTAGAATAATTTCTGTGCTATTTGATTAGAGCTGGGGATATCAGTATGAACTCATGTTCAGGTTAATATAGATACAGATGGTTACATATAGAAATAATTATAGGTATGTGTACCTACTCAGATTGAGGCACATACATATATTCTCTTACTCTCTCAGTTGAGAAAGCATAGAAGCAATGGCACCTCAGGAGCAATGAGCACACTTAGCACCCAGCTCTTGGTTTCTAATACCATTCTCCAATAAAAGGATTCAGGGCTCCTTAGAGAAATGGCTGATTCTAGAACTTGGGCAGGTAAAATAGAAGATAAGGCTGGAATAACT
The DNA here is from genome assembly GCF_018350155.1 of Leopardus geoffroyi. NCBI lineage: Eukaryota > Metazoa > Chordata > Mammalia > Carnivora > Felidae > Leopardus > Leopardus geoffroyi. The sequence continues at coordinate 18,851,132 of NC_059343.1, forward strand.
TATTAGTGCCAGAAAGTAAGCAAGTGCTCAAGAAAAAAAAATGTAACCCACAATGATTTGGATATGTCAAAGGGACATAGGAGCCAACTGAAAGACTATTAAATAAACAAAAGTGAAATAATTTGAGAGATAATTAATATTGGATTATAACCCAAAATACAATATAAATATCCACATGTCCACAGTGATTTAAAACACACACACACACACATACACACACACATTAAGTGAATGACTGAATAGATAACTAAATGGAAGAGACAAAATAAATTTCCTATGCAGAAGAATCCCAAATAATTTATGCAGATATTCCAGCATCAATTTATGTAGCAATACTCCCTACTCCTTAAGCGTGGAGGGTGCATGTTGACTTCCTTTCCAAAATCATAATAAAGAAAATACAGAAAGAAGGAAAGAAAAGAACTTTAGAGTGGAGACCAACACTGCCTCAGTGAAGTCATCAAGATCAACATAACAGTGATAAATTATATTGATATATATTGTAGTCATTTGTGAAGAAAATAGCATTTCATTTTGCTGATCTTTCTCCTAAAGACCTGTAACCCCACTCTAATTATAAATAAATCAGACAAATTCCAACTGAAGAACATTATAAAAAAATTGATGGTTAATTCTCAAGGTCATCAAGGCCATCAAAAACAAAGGAATCTGAAGAAGTGTCACAACTTAAAGGAGCCTAAGGAGATATAATGAGTAATTGTAACGTGGTACCCTGGATGGGATCCTGGAACAGAGAAAGAACATAGATACAAACTAAAGACATCTGAACAAATTATAGCCTTTAATTAATAGGGATATATCAGTATTGGTCCATAAATTGTAACAAATGTACATATAATGTAACATATTGATAACAGTGGAAACTGGGTGTGAGGTATATGGGAAATCTCTGTATTCTGTTTGTAATTTTTCTGTAAATCTAAAATTGTTCTAAAATAAAAAGTTAAAAAAATAAAGACGTGCTGACCCTACTTTAAGTGAAAGAAATATGGAAATGATTGCTTTGTGGGAGGGTAAAAAAGTGAATTTGTTAATTTTTTTTTTAACGTTTATTTATTTTTGGGACAGAGAGAGACAGAGCATGAACGGGGGAGGGGCAGAGAGAGAGGGAGGCACAGAATCCGAAGCAGGCTCCAGGCTCTGAGCCATCAGCCCAGATCCCGACGTGGGGATCGAACTCACGGACCGCGAGATCGTGACCTGAGCTGAAGTCGTGACCTGAGCTGAAGTCCGACGCTTAACCAACTGAGCCACCCAGGCGCCCCAAAAGTGAATTTGTTAAACGAATATAACAAGATGGTTTTAGATTATCACAACTATTTAAGAGTCAGTTTAGGTCCTAATTCCTCTTTGTGCAAAATTAACTGTCTTTTGGCGTGGGAAGACAGCATACTGCATGGCGTAGGAAATTGGAAAGAAATACACAAAATATTGTGATATGCAACCCAAAACACTTACTTGCAAATATTTGATAGGGATTCTTTACATATATCCTTTACTTTAAAAATTATAATCTAAATTCTCAACTTTTATTATATTTAAAGAAGTATTTGTTTATAGAAATGAATTATCAAGAAATGGAATTAAATGCGAATAAGGAGCTCTTCTGATAAAAGGCAAAAAATGGAAAAAAAAATCATTGCTTTTTTGAAGCAACCCCACAGAGTTAATTCCTTCATGGTGCTGAAGGCTTTTGCTTTGAAATTCATTTTATTGACCTAAAGCTTAAACTGCAGGGTGACTCAAGGATAATTGACAGGAGGGAGAGAACATGATGCTACCATTGTCACGTATGCCCTCAGTCATTCCCTTGTTAAAAGATGCATTATGTAAATGTATCCTCCACTGAATTTTGCTAGCATTTTTTTTGTCCCCGGTAAAGTGTAATCCATGTTTGTCAAGGAGGAGGAGTAAAATGCACCCTTTCAAAGTGTTCAGTGATCATGTCCCCACACTTCAATTTCTGCCTGAAACTCAAGCGCACACAAAAGGTTTCATAACCTAAAGGTAGTTTTAGTATGTACACGACTTACGTGTATTATGTGGGTTTATAAAAAATAAAGCATATTTAGAAGCAGCAAATAGATATAATTAGACTCTAAAACATGTTTCTTTTGTGAAGTTCTTTCCCAAACTTATATTGTAGCTGCCAAATCAATCTCCATCACACTAGCCACAGGAATGATGGATTATCCATTTGGTTGTGTATATGTCAACCAAAACACAAAAATCACAGATAGAGGTATGTGAAGAGTTAAAAGTGGCAGCAGCATGTTAGGCTATTCATTAATCAGAATCCGGATTACTCTTTAATTAAACACGGTGCAAATGAGAGGGAAAGCAGCGGTCTCCTATCTTTGCCAGAACAGTTATCAAGTATTTCTCACTGAAACAGATTATTCCTACTAATTGTTCTCATAAAGCACACAAGAAAGTACTGCTGCTGGAGGAAATAAAAAGAGTAGTGGGCTTCTACGACAAACAGATACAAATGATGAAGAAATTATAAATAGCTAAGGTTTCCCTTTAAGCTGATAGTTAGCCATACGTTAATGTCAGCCCTTACTAAAGGGAGCCCCGGAAAATCTGAATCTGTTTTAAGGCCATAAAAAGAACCTAATTAATACAAAGGGACACATAAAAACTAATTTGAAAAAAGGCACTATGCTCTTGGGCTTTGGGAATAAAAGACTAGCTTTTAGTTCTCTATTTGTGGTGTGTTTTCCTCCCATTCAGAGAAAAACAAAGAATCTTGTTTTACACTCTTAAAATCTCTCATACGTGCTCTTTCAATATCAAAGTACTTCAAAGAGAAAGTAACTTGAGTGAAATAAAGTTGATGACCCTGATCTTAACTGATCTTTAATCTGTGGTGCCCAGGTTGATTTTTTTAAATGTTTATTTATTTTTGAGAGAGAAAGAGAGACAGAGTGTGAGCAGGGGAGGTGGAGAGAGAGGAGGAGACACAGAATCCGAAGCAGGCTCCAGGCTCAGAGCTGTCAGCACAGAGCCGGATGGAGGGCTCAAACTCACAGACCAAGAGATCATGACCTGAGCGGAAGTCAGATGCTTAATGGACTGAGCCACCCAGGCACCCCTGTGGTGCCCACGTTAAATAATAAAAATTCAACTGAGCAAATTTTAAAGATCTAATTGGCTTTATGAAATGATTCACGAAATGGGCAGCATCCCATCTAGCAAAGAGTGGGAGGGGCACTCCTGAGGAGCTGCACAAAATGGAAGGTTTTTCTAGAATGAGGGTGGGGCAAGAAATGACTGGTAAAAGAAAAAGATTGTTCCAGGCAAGGCTGCTTTGCCTCGGGGGAAAGGCAAGGAGTCTAATCATACAGATGACCTCATCTTCCTTTGGGGGATGAAGAGGGCCCTTAGGGCACATTCATAAATGTGATGGCAAAATTCCTGACCGACTGGTTAAGACCCCACTTCTGGGGATGGGGGGTGGAAAGTGCAATTATATTATGTACTAAGTTCCGGTTTGGGGACCTGGCCTAAGTGACACCCTTTTGGGCCCGGTGGGTTTTGTTGTTGTTGTTGTTGTTGTAACACCCGGAACTCAGAGCTATCAAGCAAACCGGTTTTCTCTGAAACCTGACCCTGCTTCCCAGAAAACAGCTAGCTATAAATGAATCAGAACTGTATCATTCCAGGACATAAACATTTTGGGGAGGGACTTGAGAATTAAAATACTGAATAAAACTTTTGTGAGTTTCATTTACATTTGAGCAGTGGTTAGAAATGCTTTCTTGCAGCAAAAGAGGAATTAAACTTCTTTATCTCCACTTAAAAAGGGGGTAGGGCTCTGACAAACGTAGGTACATGTTCAGTGTCAAAACTTAGTCAGCCAAGGAGGAGAGGTTTTATTAACCAGAGGTAATCGATATAGGCATTAGTGTCACACAGCTGTGAAGTCAAGCCACGGTACCTTTTCTGGGCACACTGCTTCTCTCATTTCTCATTTCATTAGTATGCAGCTGGAAACAGCAGCAAAGAGCGTGCCAAAGCAGACAAACGACTCAAGGGAGATTTAAACTCCATGACTATACATATTCCCATAAAGTTTAAAGAACACAACTACTCACAGCAGGGCCAACCACCACAGCTTTCTTTCAGTGAAACAATCCACATCATCCCTGTGGCTAGAATGATGGCAAAATGAATTTGAAAATATCTGCAGAATGGTGCTGATATCTTTGATCAGAAAGTACTAGCAGGCATCCCTTTTATCTTCCTGCATCTACAGCTTGTTCCTGATAGAAAATGGCCTAGTGAGGTTGTGACCGAAACAAAGGACTTGGAGAGGTCTGGGTTGTAGGCTTATACCCACACTTCTTAACCACAGCTGTGGCTCTGCAGTGGAAGGAGAACAGAGGTTGGTGACCATTATCAGAATATTTAAATTCATACGACCAGTTTTATTTCATCTGGATAGTTTGAGAAAAAGTATTATCTCTCTTTTTTTTTTTTTTTTTTAACTTCTCACCACTAGCAAGAACAGTTCTTGTGTACTGAGTGCTCCTATGTGCCAGGCTGTGTGTTACAGGCCTTAGGTACATTATTCATCTAACCCCGACAAAACTCTAACACGAAGGTGTCCTGACGGGCATTTTACAGATGACCGAGCAGAAGCTCACAGAGGTGAACATTTGTTGTCACATGTTTTATAGTCAGAAGTGGGAGGGTCTCCCTAAATCCCAGGTGTGTGTGTGCCTCTGCCTGCCCCAAACAGTCTTCTTTGTACGGATTTACCGAGTTGCCAAAGTTCTTTGTGTTTCCCCAAGAAGATGCGCGTCTGTGCAAAAGTGAAAATGCACGTGCTCTAGCCTGCCTGGTCGAGTCCAAACATTCAGGCCTCGACAGAAGTTAGTAGAGGTTGATGTTGGGAGGAACGATATCCACAAATACTGACTGAAGCGAAGGCCATAACCTCTGGCAGAGTCACTCAAATGACTTTTGTGATACCATGGTCTCGTTTTAGAAGATCATTTTGCATTAACCTTTTACTCACTGATTTCATCCAGAATGTGGTTTACATTTGCTTCCCCCAAATAATGAGCACAACCCTGACTTGTCTTCTCTTAGTTCCCTTCCTTGGAATGACATTAGATTTATTGCCGTGGATTACAAAGAGAAAGGGACGAGGCATTTTTTACTGGAGACGGCTCCATCACATTTAGAGCTAAATGCGTGATACAAATATGAATCAATGAGGGCTGAGGACCCCGCTGGAGCAATAAGCAAATAATCTCCAGTTTAATAGGAAAAAAACCCTTGGCTTTACTTATCCAAATACATGACTGTTGTTTTAATCAAATTCACCGCATGACCTCTATTTTGCCAGCAGCATTATAGGAGCAGCTATCAATAGAAAACTTGGGAGAGCTACAAAACTAGCATTGAGATGGTACAAGTAACGTGGGGAAATTCATTCATTCATGCTACAAATATACTTGAGTGCTTTCTGTGTGGCAGGCACTGTTTTAGGTGCTGAGTAAACACTAGTAAACAAAACGGAACAATCCCAATCCTTACGGAGCTTACCTCTGAGGAGTGAAGGCATATGTATATATATATACACACATATTATATAGTATTTACTATAGACACTACATATATCTAATTTATATTTTAGATAATACTTAGTGCTTTGAAACAAGTAAGTCAGAGAAGAGAGACAAGGAATATTGAGGGTGGAAATAATTCTAGACAGAGTTTGAAAAACATGTCTGCAAATTCTTTGACATATTCCCCATGGAAAGAAGAATCTATATATTCCATCCCCTTGAATCTGGGCTGGTCTCTTTGGCTTGTAACCAAAAGAATTAAATGAATTAAATGGAAGTGAAGGTGCATTATTTTTGGGGTGAGGCCATAAAAAGCAGTGTAGCTTACAAGGGAGTCACTAGTGTTTCCTCAAATGCACCCTAAGAGGTGGTAAAGCTTACCTCACTTTTGAGAATCACCAGTCAAGAATATCTATTAGTTTGAGTACAATGTAGAGGATTTCTTCTTGACTTGAGTAAGGACAATTGGTTGGTTTTCACATACTTAGAGCAACAGTATAATGACTACGAGTTCCTATCTCTACATTTTTATGTAGCTGGCAGACCTGGGAGGGGAGGATAAGGAGAATTTAGGTAGAGGTGGCTGTGGTGAGCTCTTGAGGAAACTTGTACTCTACTATATTTATTAATTATACTTTGGTAAATATTCAGGGCTTCCTCCACCTGCTCAGTGGTCTTCTCCACTCTTACAGGGTTTGACTCATTCTCTAGATACAGATGTGCACATTGAAAGATACCAAGTCCCAGTAACACTGTTCTTTCCACGACAGCCAGGAAAACAGAAGTTTTTCTATGTATTTCAAATAAGAAAGGCTTTAATACAGGAGATGAGAGGTTTACATAAACTTTGTAGGATCTGGGGGGTGGGGGCAAAGTTCAGGGAAGTAGTCAGCAAAAATCTCAGTATGAAGCATCCAAGCAGGTGGTTGTCAAGAAGTAACCTGGAAAGCGCTGTAATTCAAAGAATCTCTGGAAGATGCTAGATTAACCATCTTCATCTGCAGCAGTGAGGTGACTGGTTCTCAAGGGCTGCCCCCCAGAAGTTCTGTGAACATTGTGTTTGTTCACACAGCTCCCCAAATCTCCCCAGTCTCCCTCTTCTCAGACTCAACCTTGGAACCAAACACAGGGCCTTCTGAAAAATGTAGTTCTCATTTTCTCCTCAGCAATACACTAGAAGTTAGACGGAGGTGGTGATGAAAACAAGTTGACAACAGACAATCCAGCCCACTTGTTTTATATAGCCTTTGTAGTGATTAAATGAAATGATGCATATAAAATGATGGAAGAGCATTTAACTGGAATAAATGTTATCTATTATTAGTATTAGTATATTATCATCAGCAACTGTATGCCTGAGGAGGAAGATTGATATGATCCTGTTATGATCTAATATATTTATTCAGAAGTAGAAATTTTGGCCAAAACCCCAGATCCTTTCTCTCTTAGAATTGTACCTTTCCCTTTATCCCAGACTGAGGTTCTTTCTGGAAGAGGATTTTGAGGTACATATATAGATGAATTAAATGTAACTCTCACAGTAAATTAAAATACCATCATTCAAAACTCTAAGCTGATATAGCTTTGGACTTTGCATATTAATTCAAAGATATGGAAACCTTTCAAAGTTTACAAAAAAGACAGTTGGAAAATTATAATTGAAAAATTATAACATCGTTGTTTCTGACAGAAAATATTTTCTAGCATTTCTTTCAAACTAGCAAATATGTATTCAATATAAAGTGTTTAAACTTTTTAAAGATATTTTATTTATTTAAGCTGGGGCAATAAAATTAAAGAAACACAAACAAATGTTACTTTTCAGTTGTAAAGGAGAAGATACCCTAATGAATGAATAGGTCATTTATCTGCATGTGGACACTTTCTGTGTTTGGGAATATATTTTCTATCTGTCCATTAATATGAGGTAAACATCAACTGTGGATTTAACTGGAGCTTTGAGAATGCCTCAGTGCATACTTTGCACATAATTTAAACGTATTCAAGTAATCGAGCTTTGTACCAAAATTGTTCTTTCTTAGTGCTAACGAGGGCATGATCTGACATTTGGTTTGAGGAACCTGACCAGAATGGTCAATATGGTGTTGCTACTTCTGCTCTTCTGAATCACCTTGTTATTTTTTTAAGTATTCAAAGCAACTATAAAATAAAATAAATGACAGTTTGGGAGTTACAGGAAACTCTTCCACTTCAGTAATTGAAAGCATAGTGATGTTTTTCCTTAAGGCAGTCTCCTACAGAAATGTTCCCTGCCTTTAATGGATGGAAAACAACTAGAGATTTTCAGTCTTCTGGGATTAAAAAACTTCAATATTCGTACCACTCCAACTGTATCAAGACAGTCTTAAAGATTATTCTGTAGGCTGGCCAACGAGATCCTTTGATGTTACTTTTCCATCTTGAAAAATATCTCTATTTAACATACTATAAAAATAAAAGGTGATACAAAATGTTTTGTTAAAAATTTTTTAACTGTTTATTTTTTATTTTTTAAAATTTATGTCCAAGTTAGTTAGCATATAGTGCAACAATGATTTTGGGAGTAGATTCCTTAATGCCCCTTACCCATTGAGCCCATCGCCCTCCCACTACCCCTCCGGTAACCCTCTGTTTGTTCTCCATATTTAAGAGTCTCTTATGTTGTGTCCCCCTCTCTGTTTTTATATTATTTTTGCTTCCCTTCCCTTGTGTTCATCTGTTCTGTGTCTTAAAGTCACTCAAATGTCCACTGAGGGATGAAGGATAAAGAAGTGGTATATATATACAATGGAATATTACTTGGTGATCAAAAACAATGAAGTCTTGCCATTTGCAATGATGTGGATGGAGCTAGAGTATATTATGCTAAGCAAATATACTTAGCAGTATATTTGCTAAGTCAGAGAAAGTCAAGTATCATGTGATTTCACTCATATATGGAATTTAGGAAACAAAACAGAGGAACATAGGGGAAGGGAAGTAAAATAAAACAGAGAGGTAAGCAAACCATAAGAGACTCTTAAATACAGGGAACAAACTGAGGGAGGCTGGAGGGGAGGTGGTTGAGGGGATGGGTTAAATGGGTGATGGGCATTATGGAGGGCACTTGTCGGGATGAGCACTGGGTGGTATATGTAGGTGATCAATCACTGGTTTCTACTGAAGCCAATACTACACTGCATGTTAACTAAGTTGAATTTAAATAAATAACTTATTAAAAAATAAAGAAAACTATTATATGACATATAAAAACTTCTTTTTAAAAATATTAGAACTTAACATTCTTCATTCAAGTACAAAAACACTGCTATATGGGAATTATATTCTAAAGTTGTTTATATTTAGTTCAACTGCTTTCACAAATAATACCTCTTTCAAGTTGGTACTTACGTCTAGAGTGAAACAGGACAGACATGCAGGAAGCATCACTCGCTTGGTAATATTCATTCTATTAGTCTGGGTCATGGGTGCATGCTGTTTCTTATTATTATATGTTTTTCTATTATATATTCATGTAATTTTCTATATTCAAAATATTTTTATGATAAAGTTTCTGGGCTACTCTTTATAGACATTGTTCAATTGAATAGGTAATACCAAACTGTTTCCTGAAGTAGTAATACAAATTTATACTTCCATGACCAGGGCATCAATGTTCCAGTTGTTTCACATTTTCACCAAAACTTGGCATAAACAAAATTTGATTTTTTCCCCTCCAGTTTGGAGAGTGGAAAATTCTACCTCCAGATGTCCTGGTACAATGGCAGATTGAACATATGCCTTTATATCTACTTTTCCGCAAAACCAACTTAAACAGCAGTGAGGGATTTTTAAAGACATAAACCCACAGAGAAAAAGAGAATAAAAGAAAAAACTAGAGAAACAAAATTTTGGAAATGTGATAGGTGAATCGAATCTTTCTCAGCAGATAGAGGAAAGCTGAGTCCTAGGCTGGTTGTGGAGAAAGCCAAGAAGCAACAGATTTATACTGAGTAATCAGTAATGTTGGGATTTCTGGAACTAGGAGTGTAGTTGAGACTGATAACAGAAGGATGTGTTGAAATATAAAACACTTACAGTCCCTATATATCCTCCCTAGTCATTAAAGCTGATCAAGAACTCCTTTGGAATCCTGGGAGAAAATTAAAGGGATAATTATGTACAATTGGAAAAAAAAAACTAGAATATAAAACCTGGAAAACACTAGGCACAACTGAGGGCAAAGATGTAATATAAAACAACCACAAGTAACACAGGTGGATTAAGTGAATGTCTACATGCTGAAAAGGAGCCCCTCTGGTCATTTCCCCAAAATCTGGCATTAAGGGCTATATCCTCAGTGCAATAGATTAAAAGATTATTTTCTGAGGTTATGCAGCAAGAAAAGAAGAAAAGACACAAAGTCATATCAGGGGTTTCCTATGCAAGTGGCCCAACTTAGACTTGCATACCCTGAGGTCCACAGTCAATAACTGCCCCCCCTCCCATCATAACTTTCAGTTAGCTCAGATGACTGAGACACACAGACAAGGACTACAAGGTATTAGAGGAAAGTATCATGGAAAAGAGAGACAAAACGAATAAAGAAGAAAATGGCTTAAAGGAAATGGAGAATTTGCAAGTTGACGAAAAATGAAATAGGTACCATATTTTGTATATATAAAATAAAATCAGGATGCTATTTTAAAAGTAAAAGAACATTTAGACAATAAAAATGACCTTTTGCAAATTAAAAATATAAGAGAAATAAAAACACAGTTGAGGTGAAAGTGTAGATAAAGAAAGGCTCTCATAAATTTGAGCAAAAAGACAAACAAAATAGAAGAAAAACAGAAAAGAGATAACTAGGTAAATAGAATCAACATTGGAATAATTTCAATTTCAGAAAAACAATTAAGAAAATCATCAGGAAAACAGAAGGAAGAAAGATCATTCAAAAGTGATAAAGAGATTTCTTCAGAATAGAAGAACACAACTTTCCAGATTGCAAGGACCAACGGAGTCCTCAGAAGACTCACAATCATAAAATTTAGCAACAGTAATATAGGGAAGATCTCATGACCTTTGAGATAGAGAAGAATTGGGTATCAGAATGGCATTTGGCTTTTTACATATAAGGTTGGAAGGTTGAATACAGGCAAACAATGGCTTTCATTTGTTTTAATTCAATTTCTTAGTTTTAGATGACTGTAGATTTACAAGCAGTTGTGAGAAATAATACAGAGAAATCCTATATAGCATTTACCCAGTTTGCCCACATGATAACATCATGTCATGCTGTAGTGCCGTATCATAACCAGGACATTGACATCAATGTGATTTACCAATCTTGTTCAAATGACTATTTGGATTCATTTGTGTGAATGTGTCTATGTGTGCCTCTATGTACCTCTATTCAAATTTATCACGTGTGGATTTGTGTATTCACCACCAGAGTCAAGATACAGAACATTTTCATTACCACAAGGATCTGTCATGTTGCCTTTTTATACTCACACCTTCCTCCCACCCTCCCCTCAGTCCCTAACCCCTGACAATCACTAATCTGTTCTCCATTTAATTTTCTCATTTTGAGGATGTTATGTATAAATGGAATCTTACTGCATGTGATATTTCTGGATTGACTTCATTCAGTGTAATTCTCTGAAGATCCATTTAAGTTGTTATGTGTAAAAACAGCCTATTAAAAAAAAAAAAACTTCTGAGTAGTATTTTATGGTATTAATGTACCAGTTTGTTTAACCATTCACTTGTCGAAGGACATCTGGGCCATACAGTTTTGGATGTTAATAATGAAGCTCCTGTGAATATTTATGTATACAGGTTTTGTCTGAGCATAACTCTGTTTTCTCTGAAGTAAATGTCCAAGAGTGCAATTGCTGGGTCATGTAGAAAGTACATGTTTAGTGTTATATATAAAAAAAAAAAACCCTGCCCATTTGTTTTCCAGAGTGGCTGGTGGCATTTTATTTTCCCACTAGCTGTGTATAATAAATCCAGTTCCTCCAAATCCTCACCAGCATTTGGTGTTGGCATTTTTAATGCTTCAGCTATTCTGGTAAGTGGATAGTTCCCATTTGGTTTCAGTTTGCACTCTTCTAATGGCTAATGAAGGTAGACATCTTTTCATGCGCTGACCTGTCACCTGGATATCCTTGTTAATGAAATCTCTGTTTTTGTTTTCTACCCATTTTGTGAGAAGATTGTTTTTAATGTTGAGTTTTGAGAATTCTTTACATATTCTGGATACTAGTACTTTATTAGAATATTGTTTAAAAATATTTTCTTCATTCTGTGGTTTAACTTTTCATCCTCTCAACAGGGTATTCTGTGGAGCAATACTTTCAAGCTTGATGAAGTCCTATCAGTTTGTTTGTTTGTTTGTTTGTTTGTTTCTATCTATCTATCTCATGATTTTTATGTCAAGACTGAGAACTCTGGGCTTAGCCCTAGACCCTGGAGATTTCTCCTATTTTTTTTTTCAAAAAGTTTTATAGTTTTAGGATTTACCGTTAAGACTGTGATCCATTTTGAGTTAATATGTGTATAAGATGTAAGGTTTAGGGGTGCATGGGTTGGTCACTTGGTTGGATGTCCAACTCTTGATTTCAGCTCTGGTCATGATCCCAGGGTTGTGGGATTGAGCCCTGCATCAGGCTCCATGCTTACATATGGAACCTGCTTGAGATTCTCTCTCTCTCTTCCTCTGCACCTCTCCCCACTTAGACTTTCTCTGTCTCGCTAGCTAAATTAATTAATTTTAGGTAAAATATGTACAATCTAGAATCCTGTTTCTACTTTTATATTAGAATAAAAAAACATTTTTAGACTTCCGATTTCTGGTTCTTCACAGAAGGAACTTGGAAGTTACTGCTCTCTCCTAACAACAAGTAATAAGGCAAACAAACTTAAATGTCAACATTCCTTCTCAAACTTGTAAGAGAAGTTAGGTCACAGGGCAAGCTGCTGATCTTCACATTGGAGAGTCTAACAGGCAAATATAGAGAATCACAACTGACTAGAGTAGAAACATATGAGTTGAAACCTCCTTGGGAACTAGCGTCTGGGTAAAGAGACCAGAAATGTAAATGATGAATTGCTAGAAAATCATTAGAACTAGAAGAGTGATCAAGTTTAAGAGGTTAAAAACTCTTTCCAGGCTCCCATACTTTCATGAGTTTTACCTCCAGGAGTTCAATAGCAAATATCAGAGAAAAATCCCTTCATGCTTCTGGCAGAGGATGAGCAAAAGGAAAAATTTTGAAATATGCCATCTGAAAGATGCCAAATGAACCCGTTTGAAATATACCTCTGTTCTTCTTAACAAGGTCTGTCCTCGGGACATGCTAATTAACCAGAGCCTAACCTGCTGGGGTTTTACCATTGCCTAAATGACCTAGGGAAAGGGAAATATCCAACTCCAGCCCACTCTAGCCTTCCACATGGGAGAAGAGAAATACCCAAGTAGACCCCATCTGGCCATCCTGTCCCATCTAAGTCGGCGGGGTGGGGGAGTCAGGGGGGAAACCTGAGAAGCACTTGTGAAGTTCACAGTCCATAGGCATAGGCTCACTAAAAGACTAAGACTAGAAAACTGCTCCTCCTCCATACCTTACCACAACATTACTAAAGGCTTACGTAGAGCACTTCATTTTACCAAGTATATCATGTTTGGCTATCAAGAAAAAATGTTAAGACATACAAAGATGCAAAAACAAAAACAAAAACAGAAACCAACACAGTTAAACAGACAGCATAAGCATCAAAACCAGACATGGCAGGAATGTTGGAACTATCAGAGTGGGAATTTAAAGCAACTATGATTAGGGGTGCCTGGGTGGCTCAGTTGGTTAAGCATACAACTTTGGCTCAGGTCATGATCTCCCAGTTCGTGGGTTTGAGCCCCGCGTGGGCATTGTGCTGACACCTCAGAGCCTGGAGCCTGCTTCAGATTCTGTGTCTCCCTCTCTCTCTGCCCCTCCCCTGGTCGTGCTCTCTTTCTCTCTCTCTCTCTCTCTCTCTTTCTCTCTGAGCTTAAGAATATATCAACAAAAACCTCCAAAACTGAAAAGCAAACAGAAAAGACGACTAAAAAACCCCAGAATATCTAAGAACTGTGAGAACTACAAAAGGTGAAACAAATGCCTAATGGGAATGGCAGAAGTTGAAGGGAGAAAGGAACTGAAGAAGAATTTGATACAATATTTAATATTAATATTTTATATAACAAATATTTGATATAAAACATTTTATATAACACATGAGATGATAATGCTTGATAATTTCCCCCAATTAAAGTAAGACACCAAACCACAGATCAAAGAAGCTCTGACAAAAGGATAAATGACAAAAAAAATTTTAAAAACTACACCTAGGTGTATCATACCCAGACTACAGAAAATCAAAGATAAAGAAATAAATCTTGAAAAAAGCCAGATGAAAAAATCTTACTTAGATAGGAACAAAAATAAAAATTACATCCAGCTTCTCAAAAAACAGGCAAGAAAGGAGAGAGCCGGACAAAATATTTATAGTGTTGAAAGAAAAAGCCCACCAACGTAGATTTCTGTACTTGTGAAATTATGCTTCAAAAGTGAAGGAGAACTTAAGACTTTCTCAGCCAAACAAGAACTGAAGAAATTTCTCACCAGCAAACCTGTCTTGCAAAAAAGATTAAAAGAAGTTTTTTGGAGATAAGGAAAATAATATAGGCCAGAAATTCAGATATATGCAAACAAAGGAGAACTGAAAAAGGGGTAAGTGAAGGTAAAATACAAAACTTTTATTTTATTTATTCTTAATTGATTTAACAGATAACTATATTCAAAATAATAATAGCAACAATTTATTCAATTATGTATGTTTGTATGTATCTTATGTGTGTGTATATGTATATGTTATGTGTAAGTGAAATGGATGGTAGCATTGATACAAGGGCTTACTAATAAATTCCTATTAAGATTATTACAAGTTACTAAAACTAACCATGAAATGGTATAGTGTTATTTGAAAGTGAACTTAGATTAGTTGTAAATTTATATTGCAAACTCTAGGGCAATAACTAAGAAAAATCAAAATTAAAATTAAAAATTAAAAAAAGAAGCATAACTGATATGCTGGGAAAGGAGAAAAAATGGAATCATTCAAATGCCCAATTAAAACCACAGAGTCAGGAAAAGAGAGAAAGAGAAAAAAAGGAACAAAGAACAAGGGCAACAAATAGAAAATTGCAACAAATATGGTGGATATTATCTAATTATATTAATGATCACTTTGAATGTCAATGGTCTAAATGCCTCAACCCAAAGATCAATGGAACAGAAAAGAGAGCCAAGTGATAAACCCATGCATATATAGTCAATTAATTTACAAAAAAGGAGCCAAGAATATACAATGAAAGCAGGATAGTCACTTCAATAATTGGTGCTGGTAACAGTGGACAGCCACATGCAAAAGAGTGAAACTGGACACATGTCTTATACCATACATAAAAATCAACTCAAAATGGATTAGACTTGAATGTAAGTCCTAAAACAATAAAACTTCTAGAAGAAAATATAAGAGGTAAGCTCTCTGACATTGATCATGGATTTTTTGGATTTGACATCAAAAATAAAGACAACAAAAGCAAAAATAAACAAGTGGTACTACATCAAACTATAAAGCTTCTTCACAGCAAAGGAAACCATCAATAAAACAAAAAGGCAACCTACAGAATGGGAACAAATATTATAGTTCATATATCTGATATGGGGTTATATCCTAAATAAAGGACTCATAAAACTCAATAGCAAAAAAAAAAAAAAAAAAAAAAAAAAAAAAAAAAGAAAACTGACTTAAAAAATGGGCAGAGAAACTGAATACACATTTTCCCAAAGATGACATCTAGATGGCCAGGAGATACAAGAAAAGGTGTTGAATATGACTCATCATCAGAGAAATGCAAGTCAAAACCACAATGTGATATCACTTCAGACCCATTAGAACAGTTGTCATCGAAAACATAAAAGGTAAGTGTTGGTGAGGATGTGGAGAAAACAGAACTATATATAGGTGGGAATGTAAACTGGTATGGCTACTACAGAAAACAATATAAAGCTTTATCAAAAAATTAAAAATAGAACTATACTATGATCCAGCAATTCCATTTCTGGGTATACAAACAAAGGAAATGAAAACAGGATCTCAAAGAGATATTTGCACTTCCAAGTTCATTGCAGCAATATTCATAATATCCAGAGTATGTAAATAATGTAAGTGTCCATCAACAGATGAATGGATAAAAATATGTGATATACAAATGACATATGCTATAAAGGGTTAGAATCTAAAATATATAAAGAACTTATACAACTCAACACCAAAAAAACAAATCATCCAATCGAAAAAAATGGGCAGAAAACACGAACAGACATTTCTCCAAAGAATACACAAGATGGTTAACAGACATGAAAAGATGCTCAACATCACTTACCATCAGGGAAACACAAATAAAAACCATAATGAAGTACTACTTTGCACCTGTCAGAATGGTTAAAATAAAAAACACAAGAAGCAACAAGTGTTAGTGAGAATGTGGAGGAAAAGGAACCCTCAACTACTGTTGGTGGGAAGCAAACTGATTCAGTCACTGTGGAAAACAGTATGGAGGTTCCTCTAAAAGTTAAAAACAGAACTACCCTACAATCCAGTAATCGCACTACTGGGTATTTACCCAAAGAATACGAAAATAGCAATTTGAAAAGATATATGTACCCTTATGTTTATTGCAACATTATTTACAATAGCCAAATTATGGAAGTAGCTCAAGTGTCCATTGACTGATGAATGGATAAAGATATGTTATACATGTACAATGGAATATTACTTAGCCACAAAAAAGAATAAAATCTTGCCATTTGTAATAGCATGGATGGATCCAGAGAGTATAATGCTAAGTAAAATAAGACAGTCAGAGAGAGATAAATACTGAATGATCTCCCTCATATTTAGAATTTAAGAAACAAAACAAAGGAAAAAAGACACAAACCAAAAACAGATTCTGAGCTATAGAAACAAACTGATGGTTACCAGAGGGGAGGGTCGTGATGAGCACTGAGTAATGTATAGAATTGTTGAATCACTATATCGTACACCCCAAACTAATACAACACTGCATGTTAACTATCAATTAAATTTTTAAAGGTGATATATGTACATACAACGGAAATAGTATTCAGTTATCAGAAAGAAGGAAATCCGGCCATTTGTAACAACTTGGATGGGCCTTGAAAACATTACACTGAGTGTACAAAATCAACAAAGAAAGATAGATGCTGCATGGTTTCACTTATATGTGGAATCTAAAAAAAAAATGTCAAACTCAAAGAAATAGAAAATAGAAAAATGGTTGCCAGGGGATGAAAGGTAGGGAAAATAGGGAGAGGTTGGTAAAAGGGTACAGGCTTTCAGTTATTGATGAATAAGGTCGGAGGATCTAATGAAAACCATGGTAACTACAGTTGCTAACACTGTATTGTAAAATGGAAATCTGCCAAGAGAGCAGAACTTAAATATTCTGACCGAGAGGGAGAGAAATATGTGAAGTGATGGCTATATTAATTAACTAGATTGAAAGAATCATTTCACAATGTGTATGTATATCAAATCACCATAATGTATACTTTAAATATCTCAGAATTTTATATTTCAATCACGCTTCAATAAAGTTGAAATTAAAGTCCCTATACTGACTTAAAAAAGAAACAAATGTGGTAGATATTAATCTAATTACATTAATAATCACTTTGAATGTCAATAGTCTAAATGCTTCAATCTAAAGACAGAGATTTTCAAATAGTTATAAACAGAGAGGGAGGGAGGCAAACCATAAGGGACTCTTAAATACAGATAACAAATTAAGGGTTGATTGGTGGGGCAGGGGGGAGTCAGGGGAGCGGGGAAAATGGGTGATGGGCAGTGAGGAGGGCACTTGTTGGGATGAACACTGGGTGTTGTATATAAGTGATGAATCATGGGAATCTATCCCCAAAACTAAGAGCACATTGTATACACTGCATGTTAGTCAATGTGATAATAAATTATATTTAAAAAATAAACAAAGACAGAGATTTTCATGGTGGCTCAAAAATAAAAAAAAAAGAAGACCTACCTATATGTTGCCCATAAGAAACCCACTTTATTTTTTTTTTAATTTTTTTTCAACGTTTATTTATTTTTTTTGGGACAGAGAGAGACAGAGCATGAACGGGGGAGGGGCAGAAAGAGAGGGAGACACAGAATCGGAAACAGGCTCCAGGCTCTGAGCCATCAGCCCAGAGCCCGACGCGGGGCTCGAACTCACTGACCGCGAGATCGTGACCTGGCTGAAGTCGGACGCTTAACCGACTGCGCCACCCAGGCGCCCCCCCACTTTAAATATAAAGACATATATAGAATAAAAGTAAAGGGATAAATAAAAACGTACCATGTCAACACTAAAAAAAAAAGCTGGCGTAGCTTTAATTTCAGACAGAGCAGACTTCAAAGCAAGGAAAGATAGAAGAGATAAATAGAGCCATTACATAATGATAAAGAGTTCATTTTTCCAAGAAGACACAATAATCCTCAATTTGCGTGCATCTAAGAAGAGAACATCAGAATATGTGAGTCAAAAACTGAGAGAACTGTAATGAGAAATAGGTGAATCCACTATTATAGTTAGGGAGTTCAACACCCTTCTATCAGAAATGGACAGACTCAACAGGCAGAAAATCAGTGAGGACATAGTTAAACTCAACAGCACTACCAAGGAACTGGATCTAAATGAGAACTACAGCTGACTTCATCCAACAATGGCACACTGCACACAATATATGCTCTCAGATCACCAAAGGATTAAAATAGAAATCAATAACAGAAAGATAACTGGAAAATCCCCAAATACTTGTAGATTAAGCAACACACTTCTAAATAATATAGGGTCAAAGAAGAAATCTCAGGAGAAATTTAAAAATATTTTCAACTAAATGAAAATAAAAACACAACTTATCAATATTTGTGAGATGTAGTGAAAGCAGTGCTTAGAAAGAAATTTTTAGCTTTGATGCAAATATCAGAAAAGAAGAAACATCTAAAATCAATCATCTTAGGAAACTAGAAAAAGATGAGCAAATTAAATCCAAAGTAAGCAGAAGAAAAGAAAAAAAAATAGAGCTGAAACCAATGAAAGTGAAAATAGGAAATCAATAGGAAAAAATTAACAAACCAAAAGTTGGTTCCTTGAAAAGATTAATAGAAATGATAAACCTTAAGGCAGGCTAACTAAGAAAAAGCGAGGGAACAAATTACTAATACCGAAAATACAGGACACCGCTAAAGATTCCATAGACAGTAAAAGAACAATAAAGGAAAATTATGAAGAACTCTATGTCCACAAATCTGATTACCTAGATGAAATAAAAGACGATTCCTTGAAAGACACAATGTGCCAAAACTCACACATGAAGAAATAGACAATCTGAACAGGCCTGTATTTATTAAAGAAATTGAATCAATAATTAATAACCTTCCCATACAGAAAGCAGAAGGTCCAGATGAGTTCACTGGTGAGTTCTACCAAATTAAGGAAGAAATTATACCAGTTTTCTTTCAGACGGCAGAAGCAGAAGGAATACTTCTAACTCATTCTATGAGGCCAGTATTGACCTAATACCCCAAATAGACAAAGGCGTTATAAGAAAACTGGGTTCCCTGGGTGGCTCAGTCTGTTAAGCCTCTGACTTCAGCTCAGGTCATGATCTCACAGTTCCTGAGTTCGAGCCCTGCATGGGGCTCTGCTGTCAGCATGGAGTCCCTTCAGATCCTTTGTCCTCCTCTCTCTGCCCCTCCCCAGGTCATGTGTGCGTGTGCCTGTGCCTGTGCACGCTCTCTCTCTCTCTCTCTCTCAAAAATAAAGTAAACATTAAAAAAGGAAAGCTAAAGAAAAATATGTCTCACGAACATAAATGAAAATGTCTTCAACTAAATATTACCAACTTGAATCCAACAATGTATAAAAAGAATTATATGGAATGACCAAATGAGATTTATCCCCGGTATGTAAAGCTGGTTCAACATTTGAAAATTAATGAATGTAATCCATCGCATGAATAGACTACAGAAGAAAAATCACACAATCATATAAAAAAATGGAGATAAATCATTTGAAAATATCCAACACCCATTCATGATAAAAATTCTCAGTACATTAACAACGGGAACTTCCTCAATTTGATAAAGCATATATACAAAAAAATCTACAGTTAATATCATAATGATTGGTGAGAAATTAGAAATTTTTCCTATAAGATCAGGAAGAAGACAGAGATGTTCCCTCTTACCATTCATTTTTAACAATATAATGGAAATGCTAGCTAAGTATTTCTTGCCTTGAAATAAGACAAGAAGAGGAAATAAAAATGTACACTTATTGGGAAGGAAAAAGTAAAACTGTCTTTGTTCATAGATGACATAATTGTCTATGTAGAAAATCTGAAAGGACCAAATTAAAAGAAACCTCTGGAACTAATAAGTGATTATAGCAAGGATGCAGGTTAATATACAAAAGTCAGTCCCTTTCCGATACATCAACAATGAATAGGTAGAGTTTGAAATTAAAAACACACTATCATTTAAATTAACACTCAAAAAATGAAACAGTTTTAAATATGACAAAATATGTCAAAAACCCATATAAGAAAAAGTACAACACTTCAGTGACAGAAATAAAACTAAATAAGCAGAGAGACAGTCTATGTTCATTAATAGGAAGACTCAGTATTGTCAAGATGCCAGTTTTTATCAATTTCATCCACATGTTCAATGCTATCCCTCTAAAAATCCCAGCAAGTTATTTTGTGTATACTGACAAACTAATTCTAAATTTTATATGGAGAAGTAAAAAATCAGAATAAATAATGCATCATTGAATAAAAACAAAGTTGGAGGATTGACACTACTCAACTTCAAGACTGGGACTGAAGAACAAATGGATTAATGGAACAGAATCGAGAGCTCATAAACAGACTCAGAAAAATGAGTAAAGGCAATACAATAGAGCAAAGATAGTCTTTTCAAACAATGGTGCTGAAACAACTGGACATCTGCATGAAAAAAAGAAGCTAGACTATTAACATATGTCAATCTTCATAAAAATTAACTCAAAATGGATATAGACCCAAATAAAATGCAAAACTATAAAACTCCAAGAAGATAACAAAGAAAAGTAAGATGACCCTAGGTTTGGTGATGGCTTTTTAGATAAAACACCAAAGGCACAATCCATGAAAGAAGGAATTGATAAACTGGATGTCACTAAAATTAAAATTTTCATCTCTGCAGAAGACAGTGGCATGAGAATAACAAGGCCACAGACTGGGAGAAAATATTTGCAGAAAACGTAGGTGATTAAAGAACTGTTATCCAAAATATACAAAGAATTCTTAAAGCTCAACAATAAGAAAGCAAACAACCCAATCACAAAATGGATCAAAGACTTTAATAAATATCTCACCAAAGATGTACAGGTGGCAAATAAGCATATGTCATGAGGAAAATGCAAATGAAAACGAGATTCCACGATATACCTATTAGAAGGGCCCAAACACAGAATGCTTACTACACCACATTTTCTATGGGAATACTTGAAGAACTGAGTAGAAGTTGTATTCTTCTATGGATAATTTCTATTTTTTTATGCCAGGCATCTGCAAAAATCACCAATGATGACAACACTAATATAATTCCTTGGCTTAAGGATTTTTCTACAATCTAGAAAACAGAAACTAAGGCCCTGAACACATCTTAGAGGAAATTCTCTACCACCCTGCCTGCCCCACCCACCACCCAGATCCAAGGTTTAGAGACAGGAAAATTTCCTTGCTGTTTTCTCTTATGATGCATATTTTAAAAATCTTTTTGTTAAGGATATAACACTGGGATCCTAAATATATTCAACAACTTCCAACCTGATTCCAAACATTCCATGGATCTTCAGCTTTACCTCCTGCTTCTCATATGCTTGAAGATTTTTTTTAAAGAACAAAATACTTTTTATTAAATCTTGGATCAAAGACAAAATAAAAATTAAATCAAAGTACACAGAAAATAATAATAATAATAAATAACAATGGCATAGCATTTCTTTTTCTTTTTTCATTTTTTTAATATGAAATTTATTGTCAAATTAGTTTTCATACAACACCCAGGGCTCATCCCAACAGGTGCCCTCCTCAATGCCCATCACCCACTAACCCCTCCCTCTCACCCCCCATCAACCCTCAGTTTGTTCTGTTTTTAAGAGTCTCTTATGGTTTGCCTCCCTCCCTTTTTTTTTCCTTCCCCTCCCCCATGGTCTTCTGTTACGTCTGTCAGAATCCACATAAGAGTGAAAACATATGGTATCTGTCTTTCTCTGTGTGACTTATTTCACTTAGCATAACACTCTCCAGTTCTATCCATGTTGCTACAAAAGGCCATATTTCATTCTTTCTCATTGCCACATAGTATTCCATTGTGTATATAAACCACGATTTCTTGATCCATTCATCAGTTGATGGACATTTAGGCTCTTTCCATAATTTGGCTATTGTTGAAAGTGCTGCTCTAAACATTGGGGTACAAGTGCCCCTATGCATCAGTACTCCTGTATCCCTTGGGTAAATTCCTAGCAGTGCTATTGTTGGGTCATAGGGTAGATCTATTTTTGTTTTGGAGGAACCTCCACACTGTTTTCCAGAGAGGCTGCACCAGTTTGCATTCCCACCAACAGTGCAAGAGGGTTCCCGTTTCTCCACAGACTTGCCAGCAACTATAGTCTCCTGATTTGTTCATTTTAGCCACTCTGACTGGCGTGAGGTGGTATCTCAGTGTGGATTTGATTTGCATTTCCCTGATTAGGAGTGACGTTGAGCACCTTTCCATGTGCCTGTTGGCCATCTGGATGTCTTCTTTAGAGAAGTGTCTTTTCATGTTTTCTGCCCATTTCTTCACTGGATTATTTCTTTTTTGGGTGTGGAGTTTGGTGAGCTCTTTATAGATTTTGGATACTAGCCATTTGTCTGATATGTCATTTGCAAATATCTTTTCCCATTCCATCGGTTGCGTTTTAGTTTTGTTGACTGTTTTCTTTGCAGTGCAGAAGCTTTTTACCTTCATGAGGTCCCAATAGTTAATTTTTGCTTTCAATTCCCTTGCCTTTGGAGATGTGTCATATAAGAAATTGCTGTGGCTGAGGTCAGAGAGGTTGTTGCCTACTTTCTCCTCTAGAGTAGGGTTTTGATGGTTTCCTGTCTCACATTCAGGTCCTTTATCCATTTTGAGTATATTTTTGTGACTGGTGTAAGAAAGTGGTCTAGTTTAATTCTTCTGCATGTTGCTGCCCAGTTCTCCCAGCACCATTTGTTAAAGAGACTTTTTTCCATTGGATATTCTTCCCTGCTTTGTCAAAGATTAGTTGGCCATACAAAGGTGGGTCCAATTCTGGAGTCTCTATTCTATTCCATTGGTCTATGTGTCTGTTTTTGTGCCAAAACCATGCTGTCTTGATGCTTACAGCTTTGTACTAGAGGCTAAAGTACGGGATTATGATGCCTCCTGCTTTGGTCTTTTTCAATACTACTTTGGATACTTGGAGTCTTTTGTGGTTCCATACAAACTTTAGGATTGCTTGTTCTAGCTTCGAGAAGAATGCTGGTGCCATTTGATTGGGATTGCATTGGATGTGTAAATTGCTTTGGGTAGTATTGACATTTTAACATTATTTATTCTTCCAATCCATGAGCGTGGAATGTATTTCCATTTCTTTATATCTTCTTCAATTTCCTTCATAAGCTTTCTATAGTTTTCAGCATACAAATCTTTTACATCTTTGGTTAGGTTTATTCCTAGGTATTTTATGCTTCTTGGTGCAATTGTGAATGGGATCCGTTTCTTTATTTGTCTTTCTGTTGCTTCACTATTAGTGTATAAGAATGCACTGATTTCTGTACATTGATTTTGTATCTTGCAACTTTGCTGAATTCATGTATCAGTTCTAGTAGACTTTTGGTGGAGTCTATCGGGTTTTCCATGTATAATGTCATGTCATCTGCAAAAAGTGAAAGCTTGACTTCATCATTGGCAATTTTGATGCCTTTGATTTCCTTTTGTTGTCTTCTTGCTGATACCAGAAATTTCAACACTACATTAAACAACAGAGGTGAGAGTGGACATCCCTGTTGTGTTCCTGATCTCAAGGGGAAAGCTCTCAGCTTTTCCCCATTAAGGATGATATTAGCTGTGGGCTTTTCATAAATGGCTTTGATGATGTTTAAGTATGTTCCTTCTATCCCGACTTTCTTCAGGGTTTTTATTAAGAAAGGGTGCTGAATTTTGCGAAATGCTTTTTCTGCATCAATTGACAGGATCATATGGTTCTTATTTTTTCTTTCATTAATGTGATGTATCACATTGATTGATTTGGGAATGTTGAACCAGCCCTGCGGCCCAGGAATGAATCCCACTTGATCATGGTGAATAATTCCTTATATATGCTGTTGAATTCGATTTGCTAGTATCTTGTTGAGAATTTTGCATCCATATTCATCAGAGATATTGGCCTGTAGTTCTCTTTTTTTGTTGGGTCTCTGTCTGGTTTGGGAATCAAAGTAATGCTGGCTTCATAGAATGAGTCTGGAAGTTTTCCTTCCCTTTCTATTTTTTGGAACAGCTTGAGAAGGATAGGTATTATCTCTGCTTTAAATGTCTGGTAGAATTCCCCAGGGAAGCCATATGGTCCTGGACTCTTATTTGTTGGGAGATTTTTGATAACTGATTCAATTTCTTTGCTGGTTATGGGTCTGTTCAAGTTTTCTATTTCTTCCTGTTTGAGTTTTGGAAGTGTGTGGGTGCTTAGGAACTTGTCCATTCCTTCCAGGTTGTCCAGTTTGTTGGCATATTTTTTTATAGTATTCCCTGATAATTGGTTGTATTTCTGAGGGATTGGTTGTAATAATTCCATTTTCATTCATGATTTTATCTATTTGTGTCATCTCCCTTTACTTTTTGAGAAGCCTGGCTAGAGATTTATCGATTTTGTTTATTTTGTCAAAAAACCAACTCTTAGTTTCATTGATCTGCTCTACAATTTTTTTTAAATTTTTAATGTTTATTTATTTTTGAGACAGAGAGAGAGCATGAGCAGGGGAGGGGCAGACAGAGAGGGAGACACAGAATCTGAAGCAGGCTCCAGGCTCTGAGCTGTCAGCACAGAGCCTGACGTGGGGCTTGAACTCACAGACTGTGAGATCGTGACCTGAGCTGAAGTCGGATGCTTAACCGACTGAGCCACCCAGGCGCCCCTGCTCTACAATTTTTTAAGATTGTATATTGTTTATTTCTGCTCTGATCTTTATTATTTCTTTTCTTCTGCTAGCTTTGGGGTGTCTTTGCTGTTCTGCTTCTAGTTCCTTTAGGTGTGCTGTTAGATTTTGTATTTGGGATTTTTCTTGTTTCTTGAGATAGGCCTGGATTGCGATGTATTTTCCTCTCAGGACTGCCTTCGCTGCCTCCCAAAGCGTTTGGATTGTTGTATTTTCATTTTCATTTGTTTCCATATATTTTTAAATTTCTTCTCTAATTGCCTGGTTGACCCATTCTTTCTTTAGTAGGGTGTTCTTTAACCTCCATGCTTTTGGAGGTTTTCCAGACTTTTTCCTGTGGTTGATTTCAAGCTTCATAGCATTGTGGTCTGATAGTGTGCATGGAATGATCTCAATTCTTGTATACTTAGGAAGGGCTGTTTTGTGACCCAGTATGTGATCTATCTTGGAGAATGTTCCACGTGCACCCGAGAAGAAAGTATATTCTGTTGCTTTGGGATGCAGAGTTCTAAATATATCTGTCAAGTCCATCTGATCCAATGTATCATTCAGGGCCCTTGTTTCTTTATTGATTCTGTGTCTAGATGATCTATCCATTGTTATAAGTGGGGTATTAAAGTCCCCTGAAATTACCACATTCTTATCAATAAGGTTGCTTATGTTTGTGATGAATTGTTTTGTATATTTGGGGGCTCCCGTATTCGGAGCATAGACATTTATAACTGTTAGCTCTTCCTGATGGATAGACCCTGTAATTATTATATAATGCCCTTCTTCATCTCTTGTTACAGCATTTAATTTAAAGTCTAGTTTGTCTGAAATAAGTATGGCTACTCCAGCTTTCTTTTCACTTCCAGTAGCATGATAGATAGTTCTCCATCCCCTCACTTTCAATCTGAAGGTGTCCTCAGGTCTAAAATGAGTCTCTTGTAGACAGCAAATAGATGGGTCTTGTTTTTTTTATCCATTCTGATACCCTATGTCTTTTGGTTGGCACATTTAATCCATTTACATTCAGTGTTATTATGAAAAGATATGGGTTTAGAGTCATTGTGATGTCTGTAGGTTTCATGCTTGTAGTGATGTCTCTGGTACTTTGTGGTCCTTGCAACATTTCACTCACAGAATCCCCCTTAGGATCTCTTGTAGGGCTGGTTTAGTGGTGATGAATTCCTTCAGTTTTTGTTTGTTTGGGAAGACCTTTATCTCTCCTTCTATTCTGAATGACAGACTTGCTGGGTAAAGGATACTCGGCTGCATATTTTTTCTGTTCATCACATTGAAGATTTCCTGCCATTCCTTTCTGGCCTGCCAAGTTTCAGTAGATAGGTCTGCCACTACTCTTTCTTATGTGTCTACCTTTGTAAGTTAGAACCTGTTTATCCCTAGCTGCTTTCAGAATTCTCTCTTTATCCTTGTATTTTGCCAGTTTCACTATGATATGTCGTGCAGAAGATCGATTTAAGTTACGTCTGAAGGGAGTTCTCTGTGCCTCTTAGGCCTGTTTCCTTCCCCAGATCAGAGAAGTTCTCAGCTATGCTTTGTTCAAGTACACCTTCAGCCCTTTTCTCTCTCCTTCTTCTGGAATTTCTATGATATGGATATCGTGTTGTTTGATTACATCACTTAGTTCTCTAATTCTCCCCTCATACTCCTGGATTTTTCTCTCTTTTTCTCAGCTTCCTCTTTTTCCATAATTTTATCTTCTAATTCACCTATTCTCTCCTCTGCCTCTTCAGTCCATGGTATGGACGCCTCCATTTTATTTTTCACCTCATTTATAGCATTTTTTAGTTCCTCATGACTATTTCTTAGTCCTTTCATCTCTGTAGCAATAGATTCTCCGCTGTCCTCTGTGCTTTTTTCAAGCCCAGCAATTAATTTTATGACTACTATTCTCAATTCTTGTTCTGTTATATTGCTTAAATCATTTTTGATCAATTCGTTAGCTATCGCTACTTCCTGGAGTTTCTTTTGAGGAGAATTCTTCCGTTTTGTCATTTTGGGTAGTCCCTGCGGTAGCTCGAAACTGCAGGGCACTTCCCCTGTGCTGTCTGGAGTAACTTGCGTTGGTGGGCGGGCCACAGTCAGACTGGATGTCTGCCCCCAGCCCACCGCTGGGCCCACAGTCAGACTGGTGTGTACCTTATCTTCCCCTCTCCCAGGGGCAGGACTCACTCTGGAGTGGTGTGGCCCCTGTCTGGGCTGCTTGCACACTGCCAGGCTTGTGGTGCTGCTTCCATGGCATCTGGCCAAGCCGGGGTGGATCCGCAAGGTGCACAGGGGCGGGAGGGGTAGGCTTAGCTTGCTTTGCAGTTGGTGGTCCCCTGTGGGAGGGGCCCTGCAGCACGGGAGGAGGCAGGCCCGTGGGAGGGATGGATCCACAGAAGCACAGCGTTGGGCGTTTGCGTGGTGCAAGCAGGTTCGATGACGGGATCTGGTTCCCTTTGGAATTTTGGCTGGGGGATGGGAGAGGGAGATGGCGCTTGTCAGAGCCTTTGTTCCCCCACCGAGCTGAGCTCTGTCTTCTGAGGCTCAAATTCTCCCTCCTGGTGTCCTCTAGCCCTCCTGCTCTCTGAGCAGAGCTGTTGACTTACAACATTCCAGATGTTAAGTCCCGCTGGCTGCTAGAACTCACACAGTCCAGCCTGTCTGCTTGTGTAAGTCAGACTCAGGGGTTCCGTCTTGCCAAACGGGCTGCCCCTCCACTGCCCCAGCTCCCTCCCGCCAGTCCGCGTAGCAAGTACTGCCCCTGAGCCTTCCTATCCTCTTCCGTGGGCCTTTTGTCTACGGCTGGCTCCAGAGAGTCCGTTCTGCTAGTCTTCTGGTGGTTTTCTGGGTTATTTAGGCAGATGTGGGTGGAATCTAAGTGATCAGCAGGACAAGGTGAACCCAGCATCCCACTATGCCACCATCCTCTTCCCCCCATATGCCTGAAGTTTTAAGGTAAGCACTGGTTTGAGAGCTTGCTTACATCTCTGGAGTTACTATTTTATTTTGACTACCAACGATTCCCCTTTCTTTCTTTTAGACTCATTCACAAACTTTCAAACTTTTAAAAATATATAACTTATCCAATTTTGTTGTTATCTTACAGCTAGGAATTTTTTTCTGGGTATTTAGTGTGGTCCCCAGTCTATATTTCAGAAAAAGATTTTTTCTTTTTTTTTTTTTTCCAGAAAAAGAATTTCAAAGAAATCATGTGATCTGGACCCGTGCTTTAAGACAGATTGCATAACATCAGCCCCTTCTTTGTAAGCTTCCAGTTTCTGGGAAAATAATTTCAGAAATCCACTTAAAATTCCCAAAGCCAGTTTTTCAAATGGCATTAATAAAACCATTCTGCTCTCAAGAGATTTCTGTACCAACACCTAGCCTTAGTGAGTGTAGAAGCTTCTTTGAGTGAAAACGTGTTGGTTCATGTTAACTACCCAGGCTGAACAACATCACTTATAAAACCAATGCAATCTTAGAGATTATGTTGAACGCAAAAATTTTAAGAATGCATTCTACAAATATTTCTTAATGAAAAAAAGCCAATTATGTGTATAATAAGACAGAATTGATTTTATTCTTAAATGCTTATTGAGAATGTTAGGATACTCTCTCCAGATCTGGGTGAAAATGCCTGCTTCTCCACATCCTTACAAACACAGGACTTGCATCCTCCTACTAGATGAAACTAATGGGCCTTTGACGCAAAATGACAATCAGTGGAATTTAAGGAGGGCACCTGTTGGGATGAGCACTGGGTGTTGTATGGAAACCAATTTGACAATAAATTTCATATTAAAAAAATGAAGTTCTGAAAAGTGACTCTGGGATTGTATAAAGTTCTCCTTTAGTAACTAAATAATTTCATAAATAGTTGGCCTTATGTAGAGTAAGGAGATACTTTATTGTGGTGTTTGCAACCTTACTGATGATTTGTGCTTTATTTTTGCTGAAATAATATTTAACTCCTGCCAATATATAAAACAAAATAAGAGGGTGACAGAGAAGCTGTTTAAAAACTTTAGTTCTCTGTATGTCAACTATACTTCAATAAAAAAAACCTTGAGTTCCAGAGTCCACTGACTTGAGTTTGAGCCCTAGATTTGCCAATACTAGCTATATGAACAAGGGAAAATTACCTGGGACTCAGAGATCTGAAATGTTCATTAATTTATTATGCCATCAAGTTTCAAATAAAATGCAATTTAGGAATAAGTTCTAAGTTATCTTGAATCTAATCTATTAACAGATTATTCTACCTTGATACTTTTCTTCATACCGAGGAAATAAAGTTAGCAGGAGGCAGAACAATGTTTACCTTTGTATCTAAAAATTAATTATCGAAAACCAAGATAGACAAATATATATATATATATATATATATATATATATATATATATATATGTAGTTTCAAAGGCTCTTCTAAATTGGAACATTAGTTTTATGGAAGAATTGTTTTGCTTGTCACCCCTCCTCAACTTTGTCTACTTAGAAATTTCCCTGAAGGATTCATTCATGAGGTAGTTGTATACCTTCTAAAAGTGATTCACATCTCAAGTGGTATGATTCCCAACACCATATTCTTGAGCAAAAACGCTATACAAATCTAAATAATAGAACTCCCTTCCCAGTGAGACTCTTTCACTAGCCCAACAACCAGCATTTTCTACGTTTGCAAACTTTTTCTAACTAAACACTGGTTGTGTGACAGCTTCTATTATTTGCCCAATAATAACTGTTGTATGCCCCTCCTTCTTAGGAGCTTGGCCAATATTTGATCACAGCTGTGAACAATTTGAGTCAAAAAAGAAGATTATGAAGCGGGGGAACCAAGTCATGGAGCACTGAGTGCCTGCCAGAGAATTGATGAAGGACTTGGGTTAATACCTGGGAATCATAGCTTTATCTAATACTTATAAAACCCAAGGCATAAAATATGTAAAATACGACATGCTTCACGACTACAATGATCCCTCCCAGCCAAAAAAGTTATTGAAACCTGTTTAAGTAGGCTACAATCAGCATGGCTGGCTCTTAATGTAGCAGGTGTAATGTGCCTTTGTGAGATAACTCCAGTGAAAATTGTATTTGGACTTTACTTCAGGATACAGACTAATTAACTCTTTATTTTTTAATAAGACATACTTAAAACTCTTATTGAAGCTACTCTTATGCAATATCAGAAATGAGGTGAACATTGTTAAAAATTCACAAAATTGTAGAATCATTTGGCAGGTGAAACCTTGTTTTACAACTGTGGAGATGAGTCTAAATCCCATTTTATTCCCCAAAACTAGTCCTATGTATCCTCACCAAGTTAAGAATGGTTTCAGAACTTCTCAATTCCCCATTGGAATTACACTTGTGACATATTGCATAAATTTTGCAGCAATCCAGATGTCAGTTATAGCCTAGAGAAGTTTGTTTACCTGTCAAATTCATGTCTTGTAGAAAGTTCAATGCCATTATCTGAACTTCTGTATATTTTCAGTGAGCTTATACTCTTAGGGTCATCTGTGGCTTTACTGTCCTGTTTCTTTTGAATCAGTGCATTACATAAAGTGTCTTACTATTTAGTGTATTCTGCATAGCATCACTTATCCACTTATTCATTTACCAAAAATTTACTGGGCGCCTATTATGTGTTATATCACATTAAATGTGAGGCACTACGCTGGTTTTAGGGGAACCAATAAGCTGGTGTGGGAAGGAGACATTTGTTAAATAATCACACAAATAAACAGAACATTATAAATGATAAGTGTTATGATGAAGAAGGGTATGTTTACAAAAACACATAATAAGTAGATTTTTTTCTAGTATAGGAGGTTAGAGACAGTGTCCCTGAAAAAAAAAAAAAGGCCATTAATATGTGATCCAAAAGAACGGGAGGAGTTAACGAAGCTAAAGGAGAGGGTCAGAAAGTTTCATGTTTGATTTAATAGTAATGACTTAAGTCCTAATGTAAAAGATTCAGTTCCATAAGAGAGCGTGGAATAGAAAAATGATTTTTAAAAAGCAACAGAAAATGTTCACATCATGAGGTGGAAGGATTCACCCTACAACAGGAAGAAAGGCAGCCCTGTCTTTTCACAGAAGCAAAGAAGGATACCCCAAAGTTAGAGGTTCTTTGGTGTTTTAGGTAGGTGTGTGTGTGTGTGTATGTGTGTGTGCAGTGGTGAGATAAGGAAGTTACCATCTGATGCAAATGGGGAGTTCCATATGGAAAGGCCCTGTGATGGGAAGGAAATCATAAAGGAGGGTACTTGTGGCTGAAGTACACAAATCAGGAGGGGCTGTCATGTGAAAGATATTGGGAAATGTGACAATGTCATATAAAAATTTTAGGTCATGTTATGGGTTGTGGTCATTTTCCAAACAACAATGAAAAGTCACTGATAAGTGTTCTAATGAGGTTTGCATTTCAAAAGAACCCCATGGTTACCCCAATTTGGAGTATTAGTGAGTGGAGAGGCCAAGAATTAAAGTGGGCTATTGTAGTAGTTAACTTGAGGGTTGAAGACAGCTTAGGCTGGGGTGGTGGCTGTAGATGTGGAAAGACAGGGAAATGTGACATATACTTAGGAGATGAAGTTGACAGCTTTTCGATTAACTGGCTATGAGGGCTGATGTTTAAGAGTCAAAGATTATTCCTAAGTTTCTTCCTTAAATAAGTAGTTGAATGGTGATACCATTTACTCTTCAATATAAGTGGACTAAGTAGGGAGATCATAAATTTCATTTTTCACATGGATCTGACATATCTAAAAAGAAATGTCAAATAAGCATTTGGAGTTATCGTCTAGAATTCCAAGGAAGAGTTTTGTTCTGTAGAAATAAAATTTGCAGTTACCAGATGATAAGTGCTAATTAAAACCCTGAATCAAAATAAGACCACTTAGTAAGAGAACACAGAAGAAGAAGAAAGAGAACTTCAGTTTTAGTTTTGAGAAACTGCAACATTTGGTGTCCAGGTAGCAGGAGAATATAAGACTGCAAACAAGGCAGTCAGTGAGATGAGAGAGCAGAGGGAAAAAACAACACAACAACAAATAAAACAAAAACAAACTAACCAAAAGGGAGAGTAATGACTTTGAAGTCAAAGGATTAAAGTTTTTCAAGAAGAGAGTGGTTACCAATGTCAAGTGCTGTGGAGCACATGAATAAGTTAAGAATTTACATTTTCCAGTGGGGTTTAGTGAGATGACAGTGATGGGAAGAGTCTGTATTAGAGTAGGTTGAGAAGTGGAGGGGGGACACAAAAAGAGGACAATTTTGCCAACTACTTTTCCGAGAAGCTAAGTAATAAGAAGAGAAGAGAGAGAGGGCAGTGGATGGTAGTGTCATGGGAGCAGTGAAAGGCTTTTTTTTTTTTTTTTTGAATCATAATGACTTAAGCGATGATGTGAAGGATTCGCTTCCACAGTGAATTTGGAATATAAGAGTCATAAAGGATAAAAAAAAGTACTGTACAGTTTATGAGGCAGAAGGATGCAGCTTATATAGTGGGAGAGGTAGCGCTCCCTTTTCACAGAAGGGAAGAAGGATACTCCCAAGTTAAAGGCTCCTTGATTAGTATGTCAGGTAGGGTGGGGGGAGATAAAGGAGTTACCATGTAATACTTCCTCTTTCCATCTAAAATACCATGCTATTGCTTGATTAGTGAGAGATGGAGGAGAAAGCTTGATACTTTGATTAGTGTGGAGAAGGTTTGAAAGAGCTGTTGCAAAGAGTCTGTGGACACTGTTGAGGACCCCTTGGAGGTTAGAGCTCTTCATTTACAACTGGACCAGTGTGGCCTGTTAACAGGACTTTCCCTGGTGGTGTTTAACTACAGGAATAGAGGAAACAGATGGGTGAGCTATAGAAGATTGGGTTTTAATTAAATGCCACACACACACACACACACACACACACACACACACACACAAAGAATTGGCCCAGACAAAAAACTTAGCTTCCTTTCTTAATTCCTCCTACTACCATACACATCCTCAAAAACCCATTTATAAAAGGTCTTTGATTTGTGCCTCAGTTTACTTAATTTTTGAGGACAAAAGAGGTTTGTATTGTAGCAATGCAGCCCATTAACAACTGAACAGACATCTTTTTCTTTCTTTATAATTTATTTAATTTCAAGTTAGCTAACATACAGTGTAGTATTGGTTTCAGGAGAACTCAGTGATTCGTCACTTACACACAACACCCAGTGCTCATTCCAACAGGTGCCCTCCTTAATGCCCATCATCTATTTAGCCCATCCCACTACCCACCCTTCTCCAGCAATCCTCAGTTTGTTTTCTGTGTTCAAGAATTTCTTATGGTTTGCCTCCCTTTCTGTTTTTATCTTATTTTTCCTTCCCTTCCCCTGTGTTCATCTGTTGTGTTTCTTAAATTCCATGAGTGAAATTATATATTTGTCTTTCTCTGACTGACTTATTTTGCTTAGCATAATACACTCTAGTTCCATCCACCTTGTTGCAAATGGCAAGATGTCATTCTTTCTGATTGCCAAATAATATCCCATGGTATATATATACCACATCTTCTTTACCCATTCATCAGTCGATGGACATTTGGACTCCTTCCATAAATCGGCTCTTGTGGATAGTGCTACTATAAATATTGGGGTGCGTGTGCCCCTTCGAATCTGCATTTTTGTATCCTTTGGATAAATACCTAGTAGCGCAATTGCTGGATTGGAGGGTAGTTCTATTTTTGACTTTCTGAGGAACTTCCATGCTGTTTTCCAGAGTGGCTGCACCAGTTTCCATTCCCACCAACAGTGTTAAGAGTGTTTGCCTTTTTCTGCGTCCTCTCCAACATCTGTTGTTTCCTGAGTTGAATACCACCTCATTCTGTTGAATGGCTCTTCCGTCTTTCCCTTTCTCTACCTCTCCTTTTTGTCTAGTTTCTAGTTCATTTCTAATGCAGAATACTGAGCCATTCCTTTTGTTTCGTTGCTTCCTGTTAAACTCCACCCTCAGAATGTCACCTTCTCCCAGAAATTACTTATCAACATGTTTTCCTAAACAAAGACAGTTCCTACCCTGTAATAAATTCAAGTGCCAGTAGTTAAGTGGAAAATTTTTTTCATCCATGACATATCATTATTTATTTAACTCTCTCTGTAATAATTTCTTCTAAAGATGTCTTTGTTCTTTTCAATGTCAGAAGAAACATGTTTGTTCTATCCTCTGTCATCAGCTGTCAAATGTGTGACCATGGGGGTCATTTCATGGCTGTAGATTATGGATAGACAAATTGCAGCCTGAGGGACAAATTAGAACACAGCCACACTCTGTTTATTTATTATCTATGGCTGTTTTTGTGCTACAACGGTACACTTGAGTAGTTATGACAGAGATTGTTCAGCTTGCAAATTGAAAATATTTACTACCTGGCTATTTAACAAAAAATGTTTGCCAGCCTGTTTTAGATCCCAGTTTATCCTTCTGTGTCATGAAGGTATCTGAGGGAGGAATCATTATCTTTTCAGTTTTAATATTTGAAGGTGCTAAAGCTATAGCTATTAGGCCTCTACATAAAAAGTCACCTGAGAGGATTTGACTACCGTTGACAAGTAGCAATTCTGGGCTCTATCATTCTCTATACTTTTACTCTGCTTTCTGTTTATTAATAGAATATATTACTCTGGCATGATATGGGATATATTTATTTATCTTTCTGTTTCCCTCTATTGGAACATATATTTCATGAAGGAAAAAAAAACTGGTTTTGTTCATCACTGTTTCTTAGTGCCTAGAATAATCTGGCACACAATAGGTGCTCAATTAATGTGTTAAAGAAATGAATAAATGAAAGGATGAAATATTCTCATTGGAATTTCTCTCCAGTCCCATATATAGAGACAGGAAACACTCAGATGAAGGTGAGTCATTGTTACTGAAGCTTTCTTAAGTTGCTCGGGGCTCCTAGGGGATTTGTTATGGACTGAATGTTTTTCTCTCCCTAAAATTCATATGCTGAAACCCTAACTCCCAATGTGTCTGAATTTGGAAATGGCAAACTATTTTTAGCTTTGCAAGGAAACTTTGACCCCAGCAAATAAAAGAGAAGATATATGGGATTAACAGAAAATCTCCTTTCTTTCTCTACTTTTACAATTCTCCACATGAGAACTCAATCACTTGGCTGCAACAAATATTTTCACTGTCTTCTCCTCAAATTGATTTCTTGGAGAACACGATATAGAAGGAATACAATGGAGAGGCATTATTCTGTTATCTAATTTTGATAAGATGCCTTGGCTTTTTTTCTTTTAAGTCCAATATTTTGTTTGTTTCTAGCTACATGGATTAATGACTCTTTGTTGGACTACATTAATATGAAGGTCCCTTAACCCCATGCCTCTCATATATTAATATTACTTGCAAATTTTGGCTTGTCCATGAGTTTTATTCCTATCAGTTTTCTGAAGAAGCAGGTATCAAGTAAAATGCTGTGACCATCATTTTAAAGAAAAATATAAAACTAGAGGA
Source organism: Leopardus geoffroyi (assembly GCF_018350155.1). NCBI lineage: Eukaryota > Metazoa > Chordata > Mammalia > Carnivora > Felidae > Leopardus > Leopardus geoffroyi. The sequence continues at coordinate 18,886,610 of NC_059343.1, forward strand.
TTGCATATTGACACAAATGTTAAGGCAATTTGGTTCTAGCTCCTGATTTAACTAACTCGTTAAACTATCTTGATCATGTCACTTAATGTTTTCTCAAGTAAGATTCTTTATCTGAAGAATTAGGGGAGTTAATTTAAACCTCACTTCTATCATACAATTTGGGGTGACAGAAGATGTTCTCTAAATTCTTATCTAATTTCAAATAATAGTCCATGATGCTAAATACTTGGCCCATAGTTATATTAGCATACAATATGTAGAAATTAAATTAGATTCCTCAATGACATTTCAAGCCAATTTTCTAGAAGCTCAGTTGATTGGAATGAATTTAATTGCTCAACTATTTGACTTTTCTTATTCAAGTGAAACAAAATTACACAATTCTGTGCAATTCACTCATCAGTAATTATTAGCAAAATCATTTGAAATATATTCCGTCTGCAATTAAAAAAGAAAATGCCCTGGAAGTAACAAAGTCAAAGAATGAGAATGACTCATCTAAACTGTTGAATCTTGATTAATTATTTGTCAGAGGCATCCTCATTAGAAATCTAATGATTAGAAATTCCAATGACATCCATTTAATTTTTCAAATCTCTATTTAATTTACCACACTGTTTACCAATGATATTAGTCTTTTGTATCGTGAGAAATTTGGTCTAAAGCTTATGCAACTGATTTTTAAGGTAAAAAAAGACACAGTTCCAAAATTTTTCTCCAAATATCTTTCCAGTATTTAAGTTATTTTTTATCTTTAATACAATAACTGATATTTGTAATAAGTCACTTATAAATCATGGTAAATTTTTCCCCTATTAACCAATTAAAGGACTTATATACTGAAAGAATACTTTATCATGATAAAGCACTGAAGAAAGTTTTCTCCAACAAATGCCTATTTTCATGAATTTACCCTCTACAGTCACATAATGGTGCATGAGGCAGGATTCATAAAACCTAAATTTAGTTTGTGTGGCAGACACTCAGTTGTCTAACCTAATAGCCATCTTGACATTTGACCTCTTTCTTTTTCTGACTATAAGTGATAAAAAAAAAATAGCAGAGAATCAGGGGCACCTGGGTGGCTCAGTCAGTTGAGTGTCTGACTTTGGCTCAGGTCATGGTCACATGGTTCGTGGGTTTGAGCCCTGTATCAGGCTCGCTGCTGTTAGCACAGAGCCTGCCTCATATGCTCTGCCTCCCTTTCTCTCTGTTCCATCCCACTCGCTGGCTCTCTCTCTCTCTCCCTCTCAAAAATAAATAAACATTTAAAAACTAGTGGGGAATCAGCTCACCAACCTTCATGAAGCTAGAAGTGATCACATGACACATATTCAATCAATGAGATGTAAGGAGTTGTACACGACTGTCCTAGGAAAAATTTACTTCTCTGATAAAAGGGAACACGTGTGGCATTATAAGCCATTTCCCCTCTTTCTGCATTGATAATGAACTTCACACTGCAGTTGTAGAAATTCCACTGCCATCATGATGTCAACATACGAAGACCAAAGGCCAACACAGCAAAGATGATGAAACACAAAAAGAGAAAGAATCCGAGTCCTTAATGACACCAAGGGGTGGCTGCACCAACACTACCTGCCATTATCACCTGTGATAATCTTCCTGTGTGAATCTTCCATTTCTTTTAGCCAAGAACATCTCTTGACAGTATAGTTGGTATGATGGTTTGTTTTGATTTGCATACTTAAAAAAATTTAGGCTCTATCTTTCATTCACTAAATTTATTTCTTTTCTAATGTAACATTTTGAAGATTTTTTTCTTTTTCAAGTGTTTATGTATTTATTTTGAGAGAGTGAGGTAGAGAGCAAGCAGGGGAGGGGCAGAGACAGAGGGAGAAAGAATCCCAAGCAAGCTCCATGCTGTCAGCTAGAGCCTGATATGGGGCTCAAACTCACAAAGCGTGAGATCATAACCTGAGCGAAAATCAAGAGTCAGACGCTCAACTGAGTGAGCCACCTAGGTGCTCCTCGGATGTAACATTTTAGATAAAAATACGGGTCATGGGTAAGGAGGGCACTTGTGATGAGCGCTGGGTGTGGCGTATGTTAATGATGAATCACTAAATTCTACTCCTGAAACTAATATTAGCTTATATGTTAACTAGAATTTAAATAAAAAGTTGAAACAACAGCAACAAAAATCTTTGTAAAATCAGTGGAACAAAAGGTCCTTAAGAGATTACTAAGGTCTCTCTGCCTTCACATAGAAGCTAAAGAGTCGCTCAGACATGATGATTTCACTCAAGGTTTAAAAGGAAAAATATTCTGCATTCTATTATTAACCCCTTCTAATGTCTTTTAGGAACATTAAGAATATGGAAGAGGAGGAGGTGGAGAATAGCTCAGAAAAACTTCAATTGACTTCTGGCAGTTGCTGTAAATCCTAAGAGAATGGTATAAAGTCAGGCAGTGTGAATTTAATAGCATCTCTGGGCATCCTGGGAATCTCCCGCAGGGACTCAATATGGCGAGCAGTTATTTGTTGCCAGTGCCCTTTACGTTTGCACTTCTTGTAACTCTGGACATTACCTTTATTTTTATTTCTCTCAGATTGTTTTTCTCACCCTTCGTGAGACATATCCTATATTGGGAAATTGGGTCAATAAAATTCAACAAGTGAGATATGAAAAAAAAATCACAGTGAGAGAGAAAGGAAAATAGCAATATTCAAGGTCACATCAACCACGTTTAACATTCAATTTCACACATTCTAGTCAGGCGTGAATATATATGATGTGATAAATTGTATCGAAAAGCGGAATCTTCTGGTTCCAAGCACAAGGATGAGAAAACCTATAAGAGAACCTTACTTCATTCTGTTTTTAACTTCTCTAAGTTCTTCTATCATTTTTTGTCTCATAATCAATAGGGCAAAGTAATGATAAAATCTGGGACTACAATGAAAAGTGTAACTTGGGCTGAGAACATGGTGACAACTGTCAGAAAAGAGGGTTCAGACTTCCCAAGACACCATCCACCTACAGTCACATTGTGTAAACGGGGAAAGGAAAGGTATGTGTGTTCACAACACCTCATTGACGTGGCAGTCTAAAAGCAGCATGAATTACATTTTTTATATCTTTCATTCCTAAATCTATCATTTTATTACTTAAGCCTTAGCAAGAAAAATATTTTTAATATTTTCCTCAGAGCCAGCAATAGTGATTTTGTCCTATATTCATCTTTACTTCACCAAAATGTGCCACACTGAAGAAAATACATATAATAACATAATCTGAACATGCCATACAATGAAGAATAGAAAGATACAATCAGATATCCAGATGGGAGCAAATAAGGCACAAGATTCTCCCTTTTCCAAGGTGGTCATTGGGTGTCTTGCTCTCTGAGTCACAGAATAAAGAAAATAAAATGGTAGAGAATTCACTGAAGGCAATGCACAATAGGAGCAATATAGTAGATGCTATAAGCAATTTTTGAATAATTGAATGGAGGAATAAAGTGGTATTAATAGGTGAATGAAAGAATTAATAAAGTGATAATTAAAACTATAACAACAGCCTTAGACTTTTTGGGAACTAATGAAATCTTATTTTAAAGAGCTTGTTTTGCTTTTAGAACTATAGCAGAAACCATAAACACTGTAAGTTGTGCTCTGAGAATAAAATACAGAACTTTATTAAAACATGCATTTACTTAGCTAATTAATAAAGATGTGGTTGTGTTCACCTGGAAAGCAATATGAAAGGAGGGATGTTCTATGTGAGCTTTAGAACGTGTATTCTGCTATTAGATGAAATATTCTGTAGATGTCAATCAGATCCAGTTGAATGACAATGCTGTTGAGTTCAATTATGTTCTTACAGACCTTCTGCATGCCAAATCTGTTCATTACTGGCAGCGGGATGCTGAAGTCTCCATCTACAATAGTGCATCCATCTATTTCTCCTTGCAGTTCTACCAGTTTTTGCCTTAGGTATATTAATACTCTTTTGTTAGGTGCACGCAGATTAAGGATCGTTATGTATTTTTAGAGAATCAATCCCTTTACCATCATATAATGCCCCTCTTTAACCCTGATAACTTTTCTTGGATCGAAGGTTGCTGTCTGAAACTAATATAGTAATTCCGGCTTTCTTTGGAATAGTGTTAATATAGTACATCTTTCTCCATTCCTTTATGTTTAATCTATATATGTCTTTATATTGAAAGTGGGTTTCTTGTAGACTACATATAGTTGAGTCTTGTTTATGAAAATCCATTCTGAAAATCTGTTTTAATTGGTGAATTTAGGCCACTGATGTTGAATGTGATTAGCTATATATCGTTGGGTTAATAGCTCCCATACTTTTTCAACTGTTTTCTCCTGCCTGTTATGTTTAATTGCACATTTTATAAGATTCTCTTTTCTCTCCTGTCTTAGCATATCAACTGTACTTTTTCTGTGTTTTTTTTTTTTTTTTACTTATTTAGTGGTTGTTTGTGAGTTTGCAATATACGTTTACAACTACTCTAAATCCACTTTCAAACAACATTATATAAATACATGATGCAAGCAACTTACAATAACAAAGTATGCCTAATTCCTCCCTCCTACATCTTGTATTACTACTGTCATTCATCTTCCTTATCCATAAACTATAAATGATGAATACATGTTGTTATTATAATTCTGAACAAATTATCTGTTAAGTCAATTAAGAATAAGAAAAAACAAAAGTTTATATTTTATTGTCAATGATTCCTTCTCTAATGTTCTTCCTTTATTTGTATAGTTCCAAGTTTCTGACCTATATCATTTATTTTTTCACTGAAGAACTTTTTAAAACACTTCTTCCAAGGCAGGTCCACTGCCAACAATTCTCTCAATTCCTGTGTGTCTGAAAAAGTCTTTATCTACTTCTCTTTTGACACATAATTTACAGGGCTCAAATTCTAGGTAGGTGTTGGCTTTTTTTTAAATCAACACAATGCATATTTCATTCCATTCTCTTCTTGCTTCCATGGTTTCCAAAAAGTCCAACGCAGTTCATTGTTCCTCTGTAGTAAAGTGTTTTTTTCCTTCTGGTTTCTTTCAGGATTTTTTCTTTAGAGCTTTTTCTGTAGTTTGAATATAGCATGTCTAAATGTAGTTTTTCTTGTTGTTCTCTTTTGTTTTCTTTTCGGTGGGGGGGGGGTGGAATTATGCTTCTTGTTGTTCTCTCAGCTTCCCTGACCTGTGGTTTGACATCTGACATTAATTTGGGAAAATTCCCAGTCATTATTCCTTTAAATATTTCTCCTGTTCCTTTCTACCTTCTTCTTCTGGTATGCCCATTTGTATGTTACACCTTTGGCAATTGCCCAAAAGATCTTCGGATATTAGGTTTAACATTTTTCAACCTTTTTTCTCTTGGTTTTTCAGTTTTGGAAGTTTCTGTTCACATATCCTCAAGCTCACAGTACTTTCCTAAGCTGTGCCTATTCTACTACTAAGGCCATCAAAACCATTCTTCATTTCTGGTATGGTGTTTTTGATTTCTATCATATGCTAGGGGCTCTAATGGAAGTATTAGGCAACATATATGAACAGATGGGTAATGTATGAAGAGAGGTGGAAATCTTAAAAATAAAAAAGTACTAACAATTATAAATGTCTATGCACCAAATTCACAAGCACCCAAATATATAAAACAATTAATCACAAACATAAGCAACCTTATTGGTAAGAATGTGGTAATTACAGGGGACTTTAACACTCCACTTACAACAATGGACAGATCATCTAGGCAGAAAATCAATAAAGAAACAATGGTTCTGAATGACACACTGGACCAGATGGACTTGACAGATATATTTAGAACTTTTCATCCTAAAGCAACATAATATACATTCTTCTCGAGTGCACATGGAACATTCTCCAAGATAGATCACATAATGGTCACAAAACAGCCCTCAATAAATAGAAAAGAATTGAGATAATACCATGCACACTTTCAGATCACAATGCTATGAAACTTGAAATCAATCACAGGAAAAAGTTTGGAAAACCTCCAATTGCATGGACGTTAAGAACATCCTACTAAAGAACAAAGGGGCCAATCAGGCAGTTAAAGAAGAAATTTAAAAACATATGGAAACAAATGAAAATGAAAACACAACAGCCCAAACCCTTTGGGATGCAGCAAAGGCAGTCCTAAGAGGAAAATAGATTGCAATACAGGCTCATCTCAAGAAACAAGAAAAATCCCAAAAAGAAAATCTAACAGCACACCTAAAGGAACTAGAAGCAGAACAACAAAGAAACCCCAAAGCCAGCAGAAGAAGAGAAATAATAAAGATCAGAGCAGAAATAAACAATATAGAATCCAAAAAAACAGTAGAACATATAAATGAAACTAAGAGTTGGTTTTTTGAAAAAATACACAAAACTGATAAACCCCTAGCCAGATTTCTCAAAAAGAAAACAGAGAGGATCCAAATGGATAAAATCACGAATGAAAATGGATTAATCACAACCAATCCCTGAGAAATACAAGCAATTATCAGAGAATACTATGAAAAATTATATGCCAACAAACTGGACAACCTGGAAGAAATGGACAAATTCCTAGACACCCACACAATCAAAACTCAAACAGGAAGAAACAGAAAATTTGAACAGACCAACAAATAGTGAAGAAATTGAATCAGTTATCAAAATCTTCCAACAAATAAGAGTCCGAGACCAAATGGCTTCCCAGGTGAACTCTACCAGACATTTAAAGCAGAGTTAATACCTATCCTTCTCAAGCTGTTCCAAAAAATAGAAAGGGAAGGAAAACTTCCAGAATCATTCTTACCTTGATTTCCAAACCAGACAGAGACCCCACAAAAAAGGAGAACTACAGTCCAATATCCCTGATGAACATGGATGTAAAATTTCTCAACAAGATACTAGCAAATTGAATTTAACCACATACAAAAAGAATTATTCACCATGATCAAGTGGGATTCATTCCTGGGCTGCAGACTGGTTCAATATTCACAAATCAATCAATGTGATACATCACATTAATAAAAGAAACGATAAGAACTATATGATCATGTCAACAGATGCAGAAAAAGCATTGGAGAAAATACAACATGCTTTCTTAATAAAAACACTCAAGAAAGTCGGGATAGAAGGAACATACTTACACATCATAAAAGCCATATATGAAAAGCCCACAGCTAATATCATCCTCAATGGGGAAAAACTGAAAGCTTTCCCCGAGACCAGGAACATGAAAGGGATGTCCACTCTCACCACTGTTGTTTAACATAGTGTTGGAAATCTGAGCATCAGCAGACAACAAAATGAAATAAAAGGCATCAAAACTGGCAAAGAAGAAGTCAAACTTTCACTTTTCACAGACGTCATGATACTCCACCTAGAAAACCTAAATGACTCCACCAAAAGACTCCTAGAACTGATACATGAATTCAGCAAAGTTGCAGGATACAAAATCAATGTACAGAAATCAGTTGCATTTTTTTTTTAAATTTTTTTTCAACGTTTATTTATTTTTGGGACAGAGAGAGACAGAGCATGAACGGGGGAGGGGCAGAGAGAGAGGGAGACACAGAATCGGAAACAGGCTCCAGGCTCTGAGCCATCAGCCCAGAGCCCGACGCGGGGCTCGAACTCATGGACCGCGAGATCGTGACCTGGCTGAAGTCGGACGCTTAACCGACTGCGCCACCCAGGCGCCCCTTCAGTTGCATTTTTATACACCAATAATGAAGCAACAGAATGAAAAATCAAGAAATCGATCCCATTTATAATTGCACCAAGAACCATAAAATACCTAGGAATAAATCTAATCAAAGATATAAAAGATCTGTATGCTGAAAACTATAGTAAGCTTATGAAGGAAACTGAAGAAGAAAAAAGAAATGGAAAAACATTCCATGCTCATGGATTGGAAGAATAAATATTGTTAAAATGTCAATACTACCCAAAGAAATCTACACATTCAATGCAGTCCCAATCAAAATTGCATTGGCACTCTTCTCAAAGCTAGAACAAACAATCCTAAAATTTGTATGGAACCACAAAAGACCCCGAATAGCCAAAGTAATATTGAAGAAGAAAACCAAAGCAGGAGGCATCACAATCCCAGACTTTAGCCTCTACTACAAAGCTGTAATCATCAAGACATTATGGTACTGGCTCAAAAACAGACACAGAGACCAGTGGAATACAGAACCCAGAATTGGACCCACAAATGTATGGCCAATGAATCTTTGAAAAAGCAGGAAAAAGTATCCAATGGAAAACAGTCTCTTTAGCAAATGGTGCTGGGAAAACTGGACAGTAACATGGAGAAGAATGAAACTAGACCACTTTCTTACACCACATGCAAAAATAAACTCAAAATGGATGCAAGACCTAAATGTGAGACAGGAAACCATCAAAACCCTAGAGGAGAAAGCAGGCAACAACCTCTTTGACCTCAGCCACAGCAATTTCTTGCTCAACGCATCTGCAAAGGTAAGGAAATTAAAACCAAAAATGAACTATTTGGACCTCATCAAGATAAAAATTTTCTGCACTGCAAAGGAAACAATGAAAACTAAAAGGCAACCAACAGAATGGGAAAAGATATTTGCAAATGACATATCAGATAAAGGGCTAGTATCCAAAATCTATAAAAAACTTACCAAATTCAACACCCGAAAAACAAATAACCCAGTGAAGAAATGGGCAGAAGACATGAATAGATACTTTTCCAAAGAAGACATCCAGATGGCCAACAGACACATGAAAAGATGCTCAACGTCACTCCTCATCAGGGAAATACGAATCAAAGCCACGCTGAAATATCACCTCACACCGGTCAGAGTGGCTAAAATGAACAAATCAGGAGACTATAGATGCTGGCGAGGATGTGGAGAAACGGGAATCCTCTTGCACTTTTGGTGGGAATGCAAACTGGTGCAGCCGCTCTGGAAAACAGTGTGGAGGTTCTTCAAAAAATTAAAAACAGAACTACCCTATGACCCAGAAATAGCACGGCTAGGAATTCACCCAAGGGATACAGGAGTGCTGATGCACAGGGGCACATGTACCCCAATGTTACAGCAGCGCTTTCAACAACAGCCAAATTATGGAAAGAGCCTACATGTCTATCAATGGATGAATGGTGAAAGATGTGGTTTATATATATACAATGGAATACAACTTGGCAATGAGAAATAATGAAATCCCACCATTTGCAGCAACATGGATGGAACTGCAATGTATTATGCTGAGTGAAATAAGTCAGTCAGAGGACAGATATCATATGTTTTCACTCATATGTGGATCTTGAGAAACTTAACAGAAGTCCATGGCAGAAGGGAAGGGGAAAAAATAGTTACAAACACAGAGGGAGGAAGGCAAACCACAAGAGACTCTTAAATACAGAGAACAAGCTGAAGGTGGATGTGGGGGTGGGGGAGAGGGGAAAATGGGTGATGGGCATTGAGGAGGGCACGTGTTGGAATGAGTATTGGGTGTTGTATGTAAGCCAATTTGGCAATAAATTATATTTAAAAAATAAAAAAACATGTAAAACTGCAAAAAAATAAAACAGGAATGCTAGAAAAGGCTGGTTTTGATACTGTACCAATTTTAATTCTCTATAAATTAGTATAAATTCAATGGAATATCAGTTAATAGATTTTTTCCAGTATGATAAAAATCATTCTTTTTTTTTTTTTTTCAACGTTTATTTATTTTTGGAACAGAGAGAGACAGAGCATGAACGGGGGAGGGGCAGAGAGAGAGGGAGACACAGAATCGGAAACAGGCTCCAGGCTCTGAGCCATCAGCCCAGAGCCCGACGCGGGGCTCGAACTCACGGACCGTGAGATCGTGACCTGGCTGAAGTCGGACGCTTAACCGACTGCGCCACCCAGGCGCCCCAAAAAATCATTCTTTTTTTTAATGTTTATTTATTTTTGAGAGAGAGTGTGAACAGGGGAGGAGCAGAGAGAGAGGGAGACACAGAATCTGAAGCAGGCTCCAGGCTCTGAGCTGTCAGTACAGAGCCCAATGCAGAGCTCAAACTTACGAACTGTGAGATCATGACCTGAGTAGAAGTCGGACGCTTAACCGAATGAGCCACCCAGGCATCTCATGATAAAAATCATTCTAAATTTCATTTTAATAATTTGGACTCTGGCATATGATTATGTGGCTGAGAAAATAGAAATCAGGCAAATATCCCAAAATATAGAAGAAAAAAGGAAGTATAATGACCCCTCTCTCATATTATATATAATCACATACTCTTGTCTATATTTCCTCAATTGTTATAAGACAATTTGGACTCAGCAGAAAGCCAAGGAGCAGAATTTGAAGCCTGTATGCCCTGTGAGTTTACAAGCTTGGAGCATATATAAAGTATTCAACAGAAAATACATTTTTAATGTTGTAGTCCATAGTAACGGTCATGTCACATATGGGTGCCAAGAGTCTACAATACTCAATTTCCATATAATAATCTTAAACAATTAGTTCCACTAGTGTTCACTGCACCCACTGCTAATGATTCCTTGCTTTCCTCAACTTCCATCTTACGATGTACCCTCTGGCTCTGCATAATATTGTCTTAATTTTTTTTTTATCCCTGTGCTCATTATGTAAGAGTTAGATCTATTATTTTTTAAATTATTGCATTGAGTGGGAGACTTTAACATGGTGATACTAAAATGCATTTATTTTTCAAGGAATTTATAATTTAAAATTGCAGTTGCTTAAGCTATAGCTTACAGCTGGTTGAGCTAGGGTATATCTCTAGGTTTCCAAGGATCCCTCTTTTTTTTTTTAATGTGTGTGTTTTAGTCAATTACAAATATTGGACCTAGTAAAGAGGCTCACTTTGAATCCTGTGGTGTGGATGAAAGTACTCACAAAGATGATCCATTTTATTCCATTTAAAGTGCCCCTTGACATATATAAGGATATATTTCAGAATAAACAATGGACAGGAAAAGAAAATATGACACAAAGGAAAAGACAAAAGGATCAATCCAGTAAGTCCAATAGTCTACTAATAAGCATTTTAGACACTGATAATTAATATTATAGAGTAGAAGAAATAAATGGAGAAATAGTAGAAGTTTCCCTAATCTCAATATATATTCTCAATCAAAAATGCCCTCTGGGGGCACCTGGGTGGCTCAGACGGTTGAGTGTCTGACTTCAGCTCTGGTCATGATCTCGTGGTTCATGAGTTCGAGCCCCGTGCTGGGCTCTGTGCTGCCAGCTCAGAGCCTGGAGCCTGCTTCAGATCTGTGTCTCACTCTCTCTCTCTGCCCCTCCCCTGCTCGCACTCTCTCTCTCTCTCAAAAATAAACAAACATAAAAAAAAACTTTATAAAAAATAAATAAACATTAAAAATTTTTAAAGCATTTTCTGATTGTAGGAATAATGCAAATAATTTACATCTGACTTGTTCTTGGGATGCTTGGACAATGAAAAATAAGAGCATAAATGTGTGCTAAGACAGAGTGAAGAGTCATACAGTGTGTGTGTGAGAGAGAGACAGAAAGATACAGAGAGAGTTAGCTGACATTCAGAGGAACCAGGTAAGAATAAGATTTTACAGACGCAAGCTAGGGCGTCATGCAACAAGGCCCTCAACATTGAGAAAGAAAATAAACATACAATTTTGTAGCTAGAAAATTATGTATCAAACAGAAAACTAAGAAACTGGTAAGAACTCAGAAATTTTGATAATCATCCACCCTATCTGACAAAAAAGACAGTTTTTTCAGGAACAAGAAAGGCTAGAAGCCTTGACCAATTCGCACACTGTCAACAAATAAAATGTTGACTAAGCAAAAAATAAGTTATATGCATTTATAAGCTGGAAAGATGATAAATACTGTCTAGATTTTAAGAATTAAATGAAAGTAGAACTTCAAGAGGTAAGCAGGGCGCTTACTTGCCTCTTTCCCTAAGACAAACTGAGCAATCCAGGAGATTTGGGGTAATACTCAAAGCTTGCTGGTGAGCAGGGCAGAGGTTGCAAGATGGAGAACCTTCCTCCTGAGAATGACAATTCCAAGCTATCTTTCACAGAGCCTAAATCCATACTCAGTTGGTCCAAAAAAATCTCAAACTTATATTCACTTTAAAGTGAATGTTCTGTAGTGGGCCCGGGGGAGGGTCCCTGGCAGAAGCAAATACGATTTGTTGCTGGGAGACCACAACTTCAATACGTGCCTTAAAGTTCTAGAAAATATTAACTCAGAAGAAAAAATAAACGTAAAAAAATCCCACAAAGAAATAAGAAATCACAAGCAAGAGCTAGAAGAAACAACAAATAGTAGAATCAGAACAAAAATGACTTTAGATATTGAAGTTTTTGGACCTGCATGATGAAATAAGTGTATTTGGTATGCTTAGAGTAATAAATTAGGAGACTGAAAGTATGAGTTAGGATATAGAAACTATTCAAAATGACAAAGAGCCTTAGAAAAAAGGACCAAATGAATTTCTCAACATGAAAAGAATGAAAACAAAAACACAACTGTAACTTTAAAAAGTTCATGTAGTAGTCAATTTCAATTCAGAATTAGGCAACAAGAAGATAAATCAGAAGAATGATTGAAGGAGAGGAAACTGAAAGAAAATATGTTAAAAGGCATGGAGCACAGATGAAAGGATCTATCCTATTTCTACCTGGAGTTCTTGGAGAAGAGAGAGGTTTGTGGGAGAGAACATTTGGAAAGACACTTAGTAATTTCCCAGAAATTAAAGACAGATTTCAGAAGTCCAGTGAATTCAAAGGAATGGAGTTTCATGGTACCATCTACTAGGGGACAAGAAGGGCTTCGTATGACTAATTCTGACTTATTCAAGGTTTGCAAGGTTGATGTAATGCTAGAATATTAATTTATATAATTATATTAACAGAAGATGAAAAAAAAAACATATAGTACCACAATGTACCAAAAACTTAAGAGAAATATAGGTGGGGGATATGGTGAAAAGTGCCACACTGCTTATGTGTTATGAAAGGGAGGGAGGGAGATTGAGGTTCTCCAAAGAGGATAAATTGGGACACAGGAACTATTACAATAAAGTGATAAAACTCTGAAGGGATAAAAGCAGTACTTTTTTTAAAAAAAATTAAGTTCAGGTAGGTTAACGTACAGTGTAGCATTGGTTTTGGGAGTAAAACCCAGTGATTCATCTCTTAAATATGACCCCCAGGGCTCATCCCAACAAGTGCCTCCTTAATGCCCATCACCAATTTGGCCCATCCCCCCTTTTGTTACCAGTTTCTTCAGAAGTGGGACTAAGAATGGAAGGAGGGGAAAAAGATACATGTCATTTTGTGTTCTTTGCTCTCTTGAATATCGTCCCTTCAACATACATGCACATCTTTTATAATACAAATTTAACAAAACATAAGCAAACAGAAAAGAAAAACAAAGAAGTTTAAGGCATATTTTTGTGTTGATTTGGACATATACTCTAGATAAACTAAATGGAAAAAGGAAGCTGTAGATGAATATATGTATGTAATATGCTCACATTCATAAATATGTTCTGACAGCATGTACAAAAAATTGAAAATAGTCTGTGAATAGAGAATGAGTGCATCTTTTCCACTGAGATATTAATTTCACAATAAAAAAGTACCACAATAAACATTATGTGTAACTCCTCCACCCCCTAAGCTGAAATTATTGATCCAGTTTTTTACCACTTATAAAATATTATGTCCCTACTGTTCGCAGAATTCTTTCTTTAAAATTGGGGACCACAGATGCTAGGCATTTTATAATCGGCAGGATAGTCTACAAAACAAGGAGTTGCTCACCCAAAATACCCACAGCACCCCCACTAAGAAAAATAAGTTTCACCTTATGGATGGACTTTGTTGGTTTCTTTGCTCACACTGTTTCTTGTGTGTGATGTCTTCTTCTTTTTTGGATTTTTAAAAAAGTTTTTCTAGACCATATCTTTCAGACATATTGTTTTTCTGGAAAAGATTACATCTAGTATATTTTCCAAATCCTTTCATGTTTAAGAATCTATTTCCCATGATTAAATGGGTCCAGAATTCAAGGTACAAAATCATTTACCCTCATACTTTTGAAGACATTTATTTCATCTTTGCCAAATAGCATCCCTTATTGGAAAAAAAAATAAAAGTCTAATTCTTCTTATTATGTAATCACTTTTTTCCCTCTTGTTCTAGGATGTGATCTTTTGGGTTCAGAAATATCCCTAGTATGTGTCTAAAGGTACTTCTTATTTTATTATTTCTTTTTGGTATTTAGAATCTGTATCCTTGAATTCTCGTATTGCTGTTAGAAAGAAGAAGTAAAATCACAGAAGTATGAGAATGTCTTGGCCTTGCCAATGTTACAGTATCAGGGAAAGAACTGATCAGGAAAGTAAGTAGGTAAGATTAAAAGCAGTTAGTTTTTAACTTTCTTTTTGGATGAGCGATACTTAGTCTCTCCTGGGTAAGAATTTCACTCCTCTCAGAATGGGGGTTTCCAAAAGCAATGGACTATTTTTTGCAATTTATTTAATTGCCTAGAGATATAATTGAGAAAATTATCTGACAGAACCAGCAGTGCCTTGGTTTCATATAAGAATGGGTAAATCAGCAAATTAGCCTACTTGCGCAAAAGCATTAATGGACATTTAAAGACTTCTGTAATAACAATTTTAATTCAGTCCAGCTATCTTTACCAAAGCAATTTGGAGATAATTTCAGAAATTGTATTTCAAATAAAGGAAGGTTCAACTGGTTATCACTTGTGTGATAAAACCCATCACCAGAATGCCACCACATTTCTACTTGCTTCTTAATAAGCACCTATCACTTTATTAATATTCATCCATTCATTTGTCACATTTTGGGGAGAATGAAATAAATCCTTTTCTTTCCCATTTTATAGAGAATGAGACTGATGTTCAAAAGAAAATAAATAATCCACCGGTTTGCATTAATTTGTTTACTCACTCAGTCAACATCTCTTGAGCTCTTACAAAAGCCAGGCACTACTATGGCTACTGATAATACAAAGATGACCAAGGATTTTTCAGTGCACTGTGTAAGATAGGTATGATATTGTTACAACACAATGTTTGTAGACTATTTCCAAATGAAACGGAAATTTCCTTAGTATAAAAATCTTTGGTATCCCAGTCTATAAGTCTCTCTTTTGGTTCAAGGGTCTCCATGCTTTCTTTTTGTCACCATGTTCTTACTTTGTCCCAACCATCTTCTTCAGTGATACTTCTTTTTTTTAAAGTTTATGCATTTATTTTGCAAAAGAGAGAGTGCAAGCAGGGGAGGGGCATAGAGAGATGGAGAGAGGGAGAGAGAGAGAGAGAGAGAGAGAGAGAGAGAGAGAGAGAGAGAGAGAATCCCAAGCAGGCTCCACACCGTCAGCACAGAGCCCAATGTGGAGTTTGAACTCATAAACCATGAACTGTGAGATCATGACCTGGATTGAAACCCAAGAGTTGGATGCTTTACCAACTGAACCACCCAGGCATCCCTTCTTCAGTGATACTTCTAAAGCTTAAGTCTAATAATGCTCTTGATTTATAGAAACACTCAAATTACCTTCCCAGCCCTAAGAAAAGGGCATGTGAGAGCACACACAAGACCCAATCTCAGTATGTATTGTCATATCCCTCAGTATGTCTTTTAATGTCTCCACCTCATTAAACATTTAAATCATACCAAAACCAATCCCTGAGCACAGAATATTTTTCCGTTTCTTTGTATCTTCTTCAATTTCTTTCATAAGCTTTCTATAGTTTTCAGCATACAGATCTTTTACATCTTTGGTTAGGTTTATTCCTAGGTTATTTTATGATTCTTGGGGCAATTGTGAATGGGATCAGTTTCTTTATTTGCCTTTCTGTTGCTTCCTTATTAGTGTATAAGAGTGCAACTGATTTCTGTACATTAATTTTGTATCCTGAGACTTTGCTGAATTCATGTATCAGTTCTAGCAGACTTTTGGTGGAGTTATCTGCAAAAAGTGAAAGCTTGACTTCATCTTTGCCAATGTTGATGCCTTTGATTTCCTTTTGTTGTCTGATTGCTGATGCTAGCACTTCCAACACTATGTTAAACAAAAGCAGTGAGAGTGGACATCCTTGTCATGTTCCTGATCTCAGGGGGAAAGGTCTCAGTTTTTCCCCATTGAGGATAATATTAGCTGTGGGCTTTTCATATATGGCTTTTATGATGTTTAAGTATGTTCCTTCTATCCCGACTTTCTTGAAAGTTTTTATTAAGAAAGAATGCTGAACTTTGTCAAATGCTTTTTCTGCATCAATTGACAAGATCATATGAGATACCACCTCACACCAGAGTGGCTAAAATGAACAAATCAGGAGACTATAGACACTGGAGAAGATGTGGGGAAACAGGAACCCTCTTGCACTGTTGGTGGGAATGCAAACTAGTGCAGCCGCTCTGGAAAACAGTATGGAGGTTCCTCAAAAAATTAAAAATAGAACTACCCTATGACCCAGCAATAGCACTGCTAGCAATTTACCCAAGGGATACAGGAGTGCTGATGCATAGGGGCACTTGTACCCCAATGTTTAGAGCAGCACTTTCAACAATAGCCAAATTATGGAAAGAGCCTAAATGTCTGTCAACTGATGAATGGATCAAGAAATTGTGGTTTATATACACAATGGAGTACTACGTGGCAATGAGCAAGAATGAAATATGCCCTTTTGTAGCAACGTGGATGGAACTGGAGAGTGTTATGCTAAGTGAAATAAGTCACACAGAGAAAGACAGATACCATATGTTTTCACTCTTATATGGATCCTGAGAAACTTAACAGAAGACCATGGGGGAGGGGAAGGAAAAAAAAGAGGTTAGAGAGGGAGGGACGCAAACCATAAGAGACTCGTAAAAACTGAGAACAAACTGAGAGTTGATGGGGGGTGGGAGGGAGGGGAGGGTGGGTGAGGGGTATTGAGGAGGGCACCTGTTGGGATGAGCACTGGGTATTGCATGGAAACCAATTTGACAATAAATTTCATATTAAAAAATAAAAATAAAAATAAGAGTACTTGGAATGATAACTACATGAAAAAAAATGAATCATACCAAAACCTACTAATCCCTTCCAACTCCCAAACCTTTTATTTCTGTGGCTTTGAACACACTTCTATTTGCCTAGAAGGTACCTCTTGCATTTCCTCCAAAGGCTTTTTAACTGTTACTTCCACTTAATAAAGCCTGATGTAAACTCTAAGGAAAAAAGTCACCACCATCTCTTTTCCCTCTGACTTTATCTTGTTTTACCCATATCATAGGCCTTACCATACTCTATTGCATTTATTCATTTACATATGTGCATACATATCTCCTAGTAAGTCATGAATTCCTTGAAATCATGGGTAAAGTCTTCTTTATCTTTTTATAAACACTACCTATAAGTATGCTGACATATGGTAGATGATTTTAAAAACTGTCAAACAAGCGCGTTCTCAACAAGAGTATAATGAGAGGAGAACATGGTAGATCAGTTTTCTTTCTTTCCTTTCTGCTGAAAGAAGTGGTTTTCAAAGTGTGATCTCTGGACCTATAGTATAACATCATCTGGGAATGTGTTAGAAAAGCCAAGTCTCAAGGCCTATTCTACCCTCCCCACACCCAAGACCTATGAAAGCAGAAAATCTGGAGGTGGGCTCAACATTTTGTCATTTTTATCAGTCTTCCAGGTGATTCTTAGAGAGGCCAAAGAACTACCTATCCAAAGAGATTGTCTCCCTGTGGCCACTGTGTATGGTGGCCATTTTATTGCTCCTCAAATAAAATAGATGGAGTAGATGAAGATAACTAAGTCCTTAACTTTCTAGAAGATTAATTGTGGATAAGTTCTAAGAACTGGCCCATAGAACAGAAGGCAAATTTTCATGGGCCAGAATGTCACAAGACAATTGCATGAAACATGACATTAAAAAAAAAAAACAGATAATGTGCTAAACAACAAATGATAGAAAGAAAGCACAGTATACCAAGGACCCACAACAATATGACCAGAAAATGAAGATAAGTCATCAGGAGAGAGAAACTAGAGAATAGAAAACCATGTGTGGAGGAGCAGGAGAGAGGGAGTTGGCAGCAAAGTCCAAATAATTAGAAAAGGAATAACTAAACACTAGATTACTGTGAAAGGAAGGTCTTTGCCATACCCAGAATAATGCTGTGGAAAGTAAAAGAGAGGGAAAATGGGAACACATAAAGATGAACGGTAACCAAAAGAGAGACTCAAGCACGCCTGGTTGAAGATAATTCACTAACTTCCTGTGTGAAGAAAGACTGGAAGTTAATAGTAGACTCATGTCTACCATAAGATCTACAGCATTCTAATCATGTGGTATAGCCAAGCTGTTAAGGGACTGGGCTTTGGCATTCAACACCATGAGATTCTAGCCCTGGTTTCCCCAATTATCAGCTGTGTGATCTGAGCTTCAACACACTCATCTAAAAAAATAGAAATAAAAAAGTCCATCCCAACAGATTAGTTTTAATAAATGATAAAATGGCAATAAAACATCTTGTGTTCTATTTGATGCAATAAGGTATTCAATACATGGTAATGATTATTATATCTAGTTTAAGACTTTGGTCATAAGTTCTGCATATAATTGCCATAATACCTGTATAAATTTCCCATAATATGATAAACTGATTCTCATATAAATTCTCTTATGTCACAAGTGCCAATTAGTAACCTTACTCTAGTGTGGTGGTGATGGTGGTGGTGTGTGTGTGTTTATGTGTGTGTGGGCAAACTCCCCAATTCCATGATGCCCCTTCAGTTCTCTCCTACTTATTTTGGGGTTTACATTTATCGCTACCCACATAGTAGAAGACTGCTTGGGGAAAAAATTGATTATATATCATCAGAGGCAAAATAAATTCTGTGGTATAATGCTATTACTTTGGCCAAAAATATATTTCATACATCCTATTATGGTCTACTAAAAAACAAGGCACAATTTTTACTAAAACGATAGAATAAAGGATCCCACATCACTTCTTCCATCTCTTATTAAGAGGCTTCAAGCAGTAAAGTGAAATGGATTTCCTTTACTTTTCCATCTGCTCACTTTGATTTGATTAAGCCCAGAGGGATTCTAGCAAAAAATCTAATTTGTAGGACTTTAATCGTGGTGTGGTATAAGGCAGGATTTGAGTATCAATTGCCAGTTCATGAGCTGTGAGATCTTAAGTTAGTCACTTCATCTCTCTGAACCTCAATATTCCTCATGTGTAAAATGAGGATGAGGTCATGTGTCCACTCTCCTTCACATGGTTATTTTGAGATGGAAATCCATGTGAAGGCTCTGCTTAAAATGTGTAAACATTAGCTGCTCTCTATTCCTAACTGCTCTATTAGGAAGTATTTCTTTACATTTCACCAAATGTTCCACCTAACCCTGCCTGAATGAATCCTGACTGTTTTGACTTGCTAGGACATATCTGCAGATGTGCCTTGGTTTTGATCTGTAAGTAATTCATGCCCAGAATAAACACCATAACTATCACTGTGCTTTGCTAGATAATCAGACATTTTAGTTCTGCCCTGTTAGAGAAATAAAAATTCCTTATGCTCTCAAATTTTCTACTGATGAGTGAACTGCATCCCCCCCGCCACTGACAAATTTTATAGTGTTAAAAAAATGGAGACACCAAGTATAGTGTCTATTACAAGAGGCATTAATAACAGCCTGCTGAATAAAGGCTGTCTGTTATATGTCAAGTGGTTCTAGACTACTGTGCCTCATAGTTCAGAAAATAAAGCTAACTTAAAAAGCAGGTGGTAAATCCTAATTCAAGAAAAGATGTTTGTTGTAACAGGTTGTTCTTAGAGCTAAGGAAAGTCTCTATCATCTGTCTGAGCATAAGGTGTTCCGGTATTTGCGAAATGGGTAAATAAAGAGCTACTATGTAAGTTGTAGAGGGATGGCCAATTGCAAAAATAGAATATAGGATATGAATTAGCATTAAAATTGTACAGAGGTAGCACTGGGTAGAGGAAGATTCGCTTAAAATATGATAGAGATGGGTTCAATTTCCAGTTCTCTGCCTTACTGTGTAGGTTAGAGCAAGTCACTGAAACATTGAACCTGTATTTTCTGAGAAGTTGTTGCAGGGATATGAGAAGTTACATGTGAAAGTATTTATCCTGGTGCCTAATAGAGAGAAGGTACTAAAAAAAATCTGTTCCTATCACTTTTCTTGGATTATTTTTTGTTCTTTTCCTTTTCTTCATCTTTTATCTTCCCTAGGAACCAAATTATCCCTTTTGGGGGGATTTAGAAGACATTTTAGGAAATTATACAGTGACTTGAAGCTAGTTTACTGAGTTTCTATTATCACTGTATTCATTGTAAAAATGGCAGTTTCATAGAGATTTCTGGTTAATAACATACTTGTATTACCCAGATTTATATAAACATAAGAATAAGAACTGGTGAGTGACCAAATATAAAGTAGGATATTTCGTGATGCCAGAAAGTAAAGAGACCTTCAACGAATGACTGAAACATGTTCACAGGACAAGGAACAAGCTTGAAGGGGATACCAAAATCTGGCACAAAAGGAGCAGCAAACTAAATTACGATAGCAACAAATTATAACTGATAAAATATAAGTTCATTATTCCACACAAATATAAATAAGATAAATGCATCACGGGGATGAAAAGTACAGCACAGGGAATATAGCCAGGAATATTGTAATAACTTTGTATGGTGACAGTTGGTGACTACATTTATCATGGTGAACATTTTGTAATGTTTATAATTGTCAAATACTATGTTGTACATCTAAAACTAATATTATGTGTTAACCATACTTCAACTAAAAATTAAAAAATAAAAAAGATATAAAAATGAGTAGGGAAAAAGGGAAAGCTCTTTACTACAGAATGCCAACTAAGGAATGTAAACAAAATGATGGAAATAGAAAATAACCGTTTGGTAACACAATGGTAATAATTCATGCAAGAACCATCACACTAAAACTAGTAGGTGAATATGTGTCCATGAACAGGATATTTATATCTTCCCACAAAATACTTAGTAAATATAAAGGGAAAAATATTAACTTTATAATGGAAAAAACTGGTGGACATCACCTTCACCAAATGATTAAAGTTACCATCACCAGTAACAAAGCAACCTGACATCATGGTCTCCTGATATAATGCACTTGAGAAGGACACAACATCCCTTTTGTGGGATTCTAGCCCAAAATGTACAACCTGAATTTAATCATGAGGAAACATCAGATAAACCCAAACTGAAAGATAGTCCTCAAAATAACTGGCCTGTGCTTTTCAAAAATGTCAGTCATGAAGGACAAAGAAAGGCTGAGGAACTGTTCCAGATTAAAGGAGACCAAAAAGACATGGTAACTAAATGAAACACATAATTCTGGACTGATTGAGGAAAATATTTTTTTACTAGAAAACAGCACATTATTGGAACAATTAGCATAATTTTAATAAGGTCTGTTTATTAGATGGTAGTATGATATCAATGTTAATTTCCTTACTTTGGTAGCTATAATATGCTTATATAGGAGAGTATCTGTGTCATCTTGAAAACAAATCCTGAAGTATCTAGGGATTGCCTTAGTCTCAACTATTATAATAAAAATGCCATAAAGAGGGTGGCTATAACAATATGTATTTCTCATAGTTATAGAGGCTAGGAAACCCAAAGTCAAGGTACCAGACATTTTGGTGTCTGGTGAAAGCTGGATTCTTGGTTCACAGACAGCCATCTTCTTGCTGTGTTCTCATATGGAAGAAGGGGACACAGAGCTTTCTGGGGTCTCTTTCATAATGGCACTAATCCCATTCCTGAGGACTCTACTCATATGACCTATTCAGCTACAAAGGTCCCACTTCCTAATGCCAACACAATCGGGAAGTTATTATTTAATATATGAATTTTGGGGAAACATATTCAGTCTATAGCAGAGATAATAGGGAACTATGCCTAAAACTTGCTATAGATTGATGCAGAAGAAAAATTATAAAAGTATCTATCTATCAATCAAGAGACTAGAAAGAATGGTAAAGCAAATATGATAAAAGATTAACAACTGGGGAACCTATAGAAGGATAGATGGGAACTCTATCCTTCCAATGTTTCTTTTAAGAGTAAAATTATTTCAAAATAAAAGGTCAAAAAATTAAGAACAAAACAACACCTTGACAATGGACAATGGACCTTGACAATGGGCAGATTTTGACCCAAGCTTTGCCTTCACTGATTAATTAGCTGTGCGACAGTAAGAATCTTACCTAAATTCTTCATGCTCAAGTTTTCTCATCTGTAAATGGAGGAAATGATAATATCAATCTCCTGGGTCATTAACAGGATTAAATAAAATGAATCATATTAGGTGCTTATCACTGTGTCTGAAATGTATTAAGCATTCAATAAATTGCAGCTATTGTTGTTCTTATATTACAAACTTAAAATGAATTTAGTACATCATTTCTCTTTTAGACGTTCCTTTGGAATTCCTCCATGTGCTCATAGGACCTCATATCTAACTTCATTTTACTGCCAATTAATACTTTGTTATACATTATGTTTGTACGTCTTTCTTTCTCACTATACAGGCAGCTCCTTGGGGGTGAAAAAGCTGTCTCTCATCTTTGTGGCACTAGTGCCTAGCATAAAACAAGGTGCATATACTCTGAGGAAACTTAGGTAATACTTGCACATAGATGCTCTATGGCTATGGCTGACGAAATGATAGTAAGGAGGAACACTTGGAAAACTCAGAAGGAAGTCTTATAAACCTAAATATACAAGAATAGGTGGGTTTATTGACACCAAGCAAGTTTCTTATGTTCGTAAGACTATATACATAATCTGTAAACGTGACTGAATTTGGGATTCTCATTTCATGAAGATAAACAACCAAAGGCTACTAACTTAGCTTTGCAAAAGAGGCAAAAAAGGAAATAAATGAATGGATGAATTTTAAGTATTGTCCTTTGAAACTGGGCCTCCTGGACTTGGAAAATTATTCACTATGATTGCTCAAGCCATCATGAACAGTTATAATTCAAGACAAATGAGAACAAAGAGTGTTTACTTACAGGCTCAAGAGAAATTCCAGCTCCTTAGGTTCTTGTTAGCCCAAGATACAAAAATTTGTGCCAGATTAGAGGGTGCTTTGCTAAGCAGTCAGATGGGTCTATTACAAAAACATTTATATATGAACATAAGGGAAGGGAAGCAAAAATAACATAAAAACAGGGAGGGGGACAAAACATAAGAGACTCTTAAATATGGAGAAAAAACAGAGGATTACTGGAGGGGTTAAGGGAGGGGGATGGGCTAAATGGGTAAGGGGCATTAAGGAATCTACTCCTGAAATCGTTGTTGCAGTATATGATAACAAATTTGGATGTAAATTAAAAAAACAAAATGGTAAAAAAAAAAAAAAAAAACATTTAGATAGAGTTCTGTCTGGCTTCCGCCAAAGTAGCCATTTCTACACTAATATTACTGGAATTCTTTAATTTGCCCCTTTTTTATTTAATTATTGTATTTTGCCTTTCTCCCAGATACATTAAAGTATTACACGATGATAAAATTGGAAAGGATTTTTTTCCCCAACAGATTTACGTTTAGGGATGATTTTTTTCCTTAGATTATTTGAAAGATTCTCAATATTTGCTCAAGAGTTAAACTGCCCTTCAAATATCCTTTTTCATTTTGAGACATATCCACTGAAAACATTCCCCCTTAATAATTATTCTGTGGTCTTTGCAAGAAATTTGTCATTCAATTTGAAGGCAGACTAAAAATGGTCAAATGTTTGTGCATCTAAATATGGTAAACATTCCTACAAATAAATATTAGCTTCATTCTTACTTGACATATTTACATAGCTGCTTGAAATTGTTTTGTCTCTTTTTTCAAAATGTACAAAGAGGACCGTTAAAGGAGATATTTGTCAGGATGACATTTAATGCCAGATGACCAAAGAATTTTGGGTGTGTTTTTGTTTGTGTGTGTTGTCTGTTGCTTCTTATACCTCAAAAAACACGTTGTACACACTTGTATAAGAATATGACTAGAAAACAAGGTATAGCTATATCATATTTTAATAAAGAATGAAGTCAGAAGATAAAAATGTGTTGAAGAATATGAAAGAGGAAACTAAAATTCTTTAAAATGAACAGAAACTTGTAGAACAGAATGATAGAAATAATGCATGAATCTCTAAAGCACAAGAAATCTTGAGGTATTAGTTTGATGGGATATTAGAGACACATGGAAATAATCCATCACTAGCTCAGGACCCACAACTCACTAGAGTAATTAGTATTTCATCTCCAAATGATTAAAATAATCACTATGTTAAGTATATCCTTGTAAGGACTCTGAAGTGTATTCAGGAATCTCACAAAATATAAGAAAATAACATTAAAACAAGTGTGTCTCAGGGCATTTTTAGCTATCATATGTGTCCGTTTTCTTTTAAATAAGTATTTTGAATTAAAGGAGAAAATAAAAAGGCCCAAGTAATTTCCCTGTAGGGTTTGAGTAACCACCACAAAGTCTAAAAAAAATCAGTAAGTGGAGTGACCATTAAGAAACAGAGAATTTAGGAATTAAAGTGCCTGAACAACATGGTTTCATTCACAATACAGTTGTGTTTCCAAGACCACAGTATGAACTCAAAAGGCATCACATTCCCTGAAATGTTTTCTGTCTAGATGTAAGATGAAAGCAAAGATCCTCCATCAGAGAGTGGACTTAAGGGTTTTGAGGGGGAGCTTCATCTAGCTGTCTACTCCTACAGGATATGGGTTTTCTTTTTCATGTTCGGTTGTTGCCATCTTGAAATTCTTTATTTCCCAACTTTATTGAGACGTATTTGACATATAGCATTGTGTAAATTTAAGGTGTACAAAACGATTTGGAAGGCAGCTATGTTCCCCAATGCTGCACTACAACATGATGTTGTGATACATATATATGTGCATAGTGAAAGATTACCGCAATAAGGTTAGTTAACACCACCATTACTTCACATAATTACCATATTTTTGTGTGATGAACATTTTAGATCTACTATCATAGTGACTTTCAACTATATAATACAGTATTGATAACTATAGTCATCAGGCTGTACATTAGATTCCCTAAAAATTATTCACCCTATAGCTCAAAGTTTGGATACTTTGGCCAGTATTTCATTTCCCCCACCACCCAGGCCCTGGAAACAACCATTATACTCTCTTTTTCTATGGGTTTGGCTTTTTTAGATTGCACATATAAGTGAGGTTATACAGTATTTATCTTTCTCTGATTTCTTTCACCTAGCATGATGTCCTCAAAGTCATCCTTGTCACAAATGGCAGGCTTCCCTTCCTTATTATGGCTGAGATATCTATCTATCTATCTATCCATCCATCCATCCATCCATCCATCCATCTGATCTTACTTTTTAAAATTGAAGTATAGTTGACATACAATGTTACATTAGTTTCAGATGTACAACATAGTGACTGGACAAGACTATACATTATGCTATGCTCACCAGAAATGTCGTTGCTATGTGTCACCATACAATGTTATTACACTAACATTGACTATATTCTCTATGCTATACCTTTTACCCCTGTGACTTATTCATCACATCACTGGAAGCCTGTATCTCCCATTCCTCTTCATCCACTTTGTCCATCCTTCCACCTATCTCCTTTCTAGAAACCATCAGTTTGTTCTTCGTATTCATGGATATGATTCTGCTTTATGTTTGTTTTGTTTTTTAGACTCCACCCATAAATTAAATCATATGGGTTTTATCTTTCTCTGACTTATTTACCTTAAGGTAATACCATTTGGGTCCATTGATGTTATCACAAATGGCAAGATTCTATTGTTTTCATGGTTGGGTAATATTCCATTGTGTGTGTGTGTGTGTGTGTGTGCACGTGTGCGTGTGTGTGCACGTGCATGTGTTTGTATAACATCTTCTTTATCCATTCATCCACCCATGGACACTTAGAGTACCTCTATTTCTTGGTCATTATAAACAATGCTGCAATAAAACATAGGAGTGCATTTATCTTTTAAAATTAGTGCTTTCATTTTCTCTGGGCAAAGAGCCAGTAGTGCGATTACTGGGTCACATGGCATCTCTTATTTTAATTTTTTGTGGAACCTCCATATGATTTTCCACAGTTGTTGCACCAATTTACATTCCTATCACAGGACACACGGGTTTCTTTTTTTCCACATCCTCGCCAACACTTGTTATTTCTTAAATTTTTCATTCTAGCCATTCTTACAGGTGTAAAGTGATATCTCATTGTGGTTTTGATTTGCATTTCTCTGATAATGTATGATGTTGAGGATCTTTTCATGTGTCTGTTGGCCATCTGCATGTATTTTTTGGAAAAAATGTCTATTCAGGCCCTCTGCCCATTTTTAATTGTTTTTTTTTTTGTTTTGAGTTGTATAAAGAAAAACTAACAGTTCCATTTGCAATTGCACCAGAAAGAATGAAATAGATAGGAATAAACTTAACCAAATAGGTGAATGATTTAGACTCTGAAAACCATAAAACATTGATGAAAGAAATTGACAATGACACAACAAATGGGAATATATTCCATGCTTATGGAAAAGAACTAATATTGTTAAAATGCTCATACCACCCAAAGCAATCTAGATTCAATGCAATCCCTATCAAAATACCAACAGCATTTTTCAGAGGATTAGAACAAATAATACTAAAATTTGTATGGATTGACAAAAGACCGCAAATAGCCAAAGAAATCTTGAGAAAGAAGGACAAAGCTGGAGGTATCACCATCACAAATTTCAAGATCTTCTACTAAGCAATAATAATCAAAACAGTATGGTACTGGCACAAAAGCAGATACATAGATCAATGGAAGAGAATAGAGAGCCCAGAAATAAATGCTTGCTCACTGATATACAACAAAGGAGGCAAGAGTACACAATGAGGAAAAGGCAGCCTTCAATAAATGGTGCCGGGAATGTTGGACAGCTACATGCGAGAGAATGACACTGGATGACTTTTTTATACCATACCAAAGAAAAAAACTCAAAATGGATTAAAGACCTAACTGTGAGACATGAAGCCATAAAACTCCTATTAGAAAACATAAGCAATAACTTTTCTGGCATTGGTTGTAGCAACTTTTTCTAGAAATGTCTCCTCAGGCAGGAGAAATAAAAGCAAAAATGAACTACTGGGATTACACCAAAATAAAAAGCTTTTTCATAGTGAAGAGAACCATCAACAAAACAAAAAGGCATCCTACTGAATGGGAGAAGATACTTGCAAAAGGCATATCCAAGAAGGGGTTAATATCTAAAATACATAAAGAACTGAAACTACTCCTGGAGTATTTGATCATCATGCAGTTGGTTAAGTTCCAGTAGGTGAACCCAGGCAGCATTCTTCTGCAAACCAATTATTACTTCTATTATGTAGTCTTTTTAGGCTGAATAGAAGTCTAAATTTCTTTCTAGTTGAATATAGACCTTAACATATTTAGAAGTTGAGTGGTGACTTGAGGAAGTAATGAGTAATTCTATTACACAAAGACCATCCTGTGACCCTTGAAAGTCCAAGATCATCTCAAGATTACTGTTACTTTGAAAAATTTATGGGAACTTAAGTAGGATCTATATAAAGGGTCAACTTGTAAAGATGAAAAAATATATAAATAAACCCAAAGAGCTTCTGAGAAGCATGATATCCTTCTTAGTTAAATGGTTTTTCCTTTATTTTTGCACAGTAATTTTCCTGGGCCATAATGCTTACCAGACTCCCTATTGTGTTTTCCTCTCAAGTGTGAATTTCTTAGTTCAGTATTCACCTTGAGTATCATACATACGAACACATACAGGACTGGAACAGAGGAATGCAAAAGCACTTTACGGCTACTACAGATGTAGTTTCTTCGTCAGAAAAAGACTATTTCAAAGGAAAGAAAAAACATACAGAAAATAGGGTATCAATCAGAAGGAGTCATACATTAATTCATTCTCTCTTCAATTATTATAGAGATTGTCTTTGAACCTCCAGGAATGCTAGGCTTGCAATGGGAACACAAGGAGAAAAAGGAGTGTTTGAGAAGTCAGCACTAATCAAGACTTTCTAAATGCTGAACAAGCAAAGAGTGCCGGGGGAAGCAAATGCTACACTCTTGCCCATATGGCAGGTATCTATTATGGACCATCTGAGACAGATATAGGAAATCTTCAAATCACTTTTTCTCTCCTAGCTCTGATTCCTTACAAAGAAGGCTGATAATAGTAATTTGCTATCCCATGTAATATGACAATAAGGAGAAACATAGTAGCTCTATGATTACAGTCAAGTATCTACTGGGGGAGGACTGGGAAGTTATATTTCACATTGCAATATAATAGAATGACTTATTGACTTCAGCCTTTATGTAGTATTACTGTGAGCAAGTCTCACCAAATTGTCTACTTAAAGGTCTTTATATAACATAATTTCTGAATCCTCAAGGCTAAGGACCACAACCTCCAGGTGGAGCTGTTTTAATAACATTTTTTTAAGTTTGTTTGTTTGTTTGTTTGTTTCTTTTGAGAGAGAGAGAGAGAGCATGAGCAGGGGAGGGGCAGAGAGAGAGGGAGAGAGAGAATCCACACTGTAAGTGCAGTCTCGCTTAACCAACTGAGTCAGCCAGGTGCCCCTTAATAACATCTTGATTCATGCCTTCCATTTACATTTCTGTCACAATGCTAGCTCTTTTATAGGTTTCTTGCCCATCTTGATTCTTGTTTCTTTTTGGCACAATATAATGGAAGAACATGGGTTTTCCACCATCTTTTTTTTTCCTGTCTGCTATTCTAACTAAACATGCTTATTTCTGCCTCAGAGTCATAGCATTTATTACTTTTCCTGGTATGTTCTAGGTGGCTACTTATTACTCAGGTCTCAACCCAAAGTGCCACCTATTAGCAAGGCCTTCCCAGACCAACCAATCTAAGGTAGTTACATCTCTGTCATCACTCTTCATGACATTAATCTTGTTTATTTTTTATGCACTTTTTTTGGTCTCCTCCCACTAAAATGTAAGCTCTGTGGAGGCAGGGACCTTGTTTGATTTGATGACCACTCACTCTACAAGATCTAGAACAACACAGGAGCTTTACAAATATTGGTTTCTATGAACAAATGAATGAAAAAAATGAACATGATTCATAGATTTAGGCCAGGATTCTACCTAACATCATGAAGTAAGCTACTTGAGGAAATAACTTTCCTGAGCCTGTTGCACCATCTGTTAAATGGGTATGATATTTTTCAGAGAGGATTAACTGAGATGATATGTGTGAAAATGTTTATAACCAGGTATTCATCAATAAATATTATTTTCCTTCCTATTCCCTTTTTTAAAATGTTTAGTTATTTATTATTTTTTAAGAGAGAGAGGAGAATGAGTAGGGGCAGAGAGAGAGGGAAAGAGAGAACCCCAAGCAAGCTCCACACTGTGAGTGCAGAACACATCATAAGGCTCAATCTCACGAACCATGAGATTATGACCTGAGCTGAAATCAAAAGTTGGATGCTTAACTGACCCAGCCACCCAGGCACCCCTCCTTCTTATTCCCTTTTAATACATGTGTTGAAATGCAAAGAAACTTATTTTTAAATTCACTTAATTAGTAACTAACAAAATTATTTTGTATTTTTCTCCTCTACACTTCAAATGTTTGGGCTGTAGCTCACACACCTTGCTTTTTAATTCTTTTTTGATTCAAATCCAATATTCTCACTTCAATAGAAGTGAGCCTAGAACATTGACTTTCTTATAAATGTTTTATTTTTTACTCCTTAATCCTGAGGAATATACAATAGTGCAACATTCTTTCCTCAACATTGACTGTAGTAATAAAAATAGCTACAATTCACTAAGTACTTCTGTGTGCTTGGTAATGTGCTAAGCATTTTACATATGTTATTTTATCTCATCCTACCTGGCAAATATTATGAAATTCATAATAGTTAAGTGAGTATTATGATAATCACTATAGATGATAAAAATGGAATTCAGAGGGACCTGACGATGGTCATACAATTGCTGAGTAGGATAGAAGAGATGTGAAGCCAACTCTCTGACTCCAGAGTCTTTGCTCTTGTCTACTATACTATACTGCCTTCTTTACTGGGCCTCTGAGATCCAAAGATCAGTAAGACACCATCCTTATCATGGAGAAGAAGTCTACTTTTGGATGCAGAAATGCACATAAACAATGAACACATGTGTGATGAGTATTAGAGTTTACACAATTGCGCTCACAAAGAATGAATAACTTTGTATCTGGAAGTTCCAGCAAAGCTTTAAAAAGCAGTAGAAATGTTCACATAGAAACTGGGTGATGGGAGGGTAGATTTCCAAATCACTTGGAACCATGTGTACAAAACATAGGGGCATAGGACAGCAGTGTGCTGAGACAAGATGGAGTTTCCATGAAGCTGAAATCTAGAATTAATTTGTGTAGGGGCTGTGCTCGCTTTGGCAGCACATATACTAATTTGTGTAGGGGTTGGGAAGGAAATGTGGCAAAATGCAGGGAAAGGCTGATGAAACTGAGAATAAAGTTTTGAGGTAAATTGGTAAGGACTTTGGACATTCGTCAATTTTATCTCAGAGAGGAACATCATCAGATCCTCATTTCAGAGAGATCATTTTAATTCTGTTCCCTCTCATCTTTATTTGAATGATAAGAGCACAGCTTTATTTGTAATGTCATCACTACTCAAAATGCAAATCCAACCCCTTCCCAATACTGTGTTTCATCATTGTTTTCACACCCTACTGACCCAAACCAACCAATTTTCTTTTTTCTTCCTCTAGAACCCTTCAACAATAGATGGTTATTCATTAGGAAAGAGAAACACATGTCCCTAACATTAAAAAACAGGAGTGTTCATGTTTAGACACTTCTCTAAAGAAGACATCCAGATGGCCAACAGGCACATGAGAAGATGCTCAATGTCGCTCCTCATCAGGGAAATACAGATCAAAACCACACTCAGATACCACCTCACACCAGTCAGAGTGGCTAAAATGAACAAATCAGGAGACTATAGATGCTGGAGGGGATGTGGAGAAACGGGAACCCTCTTGCACTGTTGGTGGGAATGCAAACTGGTGCAGCCGCTCTGGAAAACAGTGTGAAGGTTCCTCAGAAAATTAAAAATAGATCTACCCTACGACCCAGCAATAGCACTGCTAGGAATTTACCCAAGGGATACAGGAGTGCTGAGGCATAAGGGCACCTGTACCCCAATGTTAATAGCAGCACTCTCAACAATAGCCAAATTATGGAAAGAACCTAAATGTCCGTCAACTGATGAATGGATCAAGAAATTGTGGTTTATATACACAATGGAGTACTACGTGGCAATGAGAAGGAATGAAATATGTCCTTTTGTAGCAACGTGGATGGAACTGGAGAGTGTTATGCTAAGTGAAATAAGCCATACAGAGAAAGACAGATACCATATGGTTTCACTCTTATGTGGATCCTGAGAAACTTAACAGAAGACCATGGGGAGGGGAAGGAAAAAAAAAGAGGTTAGAGAGGGAGGGAGGCAAACCATAAGAGACTCTTAAAAACTGAGAATAAACCGAGGGTTGATGGGGGGTGGGAGGGAGGGGGTGGGTGATGGGAATTGAGGAGGGCACCTTTTGGGATGAGCACTGGGTGTTGAATGGAAACCAATTAGACAATAAATTTCATATTTAAAAAAAAGAAAAATCATGAGGAAGAAAAAAACAGGAGTGTTTCTTTGAACAGCTGTTCTATTTAAATCTGTCATTATACTTGTATATATGTATTTGGGACTTTCCCTGCTTTATCTCTATGCCCTCCTACCTTAGCTACCTATAGATAAATTCCAAGGTTTTGGATTTAATGACTTCTGAAGATTTTCTCTTCATTTAAAAAGAACTACTACCCTATTCACCATCCCCTGAAATTTACCCCAAATAATTACTTTTTAAATTGTTCTTAACCTGGTGCTTACAAGAGGTTGAAAACATCATAGCCTGAACACTTCTGTTTTTTGGCATGATCTTGTCTATAGACCTGGCAGGCACTCTGTGTCCTTGATTAGATGGTTGCTAATCAGGAAAGGAGGACATTCCAACTGTGCTCTCCGGTGACACTAAGATTTGTGCTCAGGAAGAAGCTTATGTTTTTTGCCTCCCTCTGTCCCTTCAGTGATCACATCCAAATAATTTTCCAATTCTTGTTGCTGTCTGCTACCTATACTAAATGAATACTAATAGTGTTTATAAAAACCTTTGTACCCATCTAGGTTGTTAGCCTATTAAGGTCATATTCTTTGGAAACATTTTATTTTTTTCAGGCTTATGTTTTCTCCTCACCATTCTGTCCTTGTCTCTTTTGAAAATGTAGCATCTTTTTCAGCATGTTCAAAGGCAGTGAACTCTTTTTATTGGTCAGTTTTGCTCATTATATGCATGGATGGAACCCATGACATCAAGGTCTTCAAGGATCCTGAGAAACATCTTAAAAATGAATAGCCTCTTTGCCTGAGAACTAAAACAAAGCAACACAATACCCACCGGCTTAACTGCACTGAGAGAAGGCTAGACATGTTTTCCCTTGAGAATACTTTTGATCAGTCCCCAAGACCTATAAGATGATTAAAAGACTGTCAAGGTAAATTTTTATATTACAAGTTACTGTATGATCTGAAATAAACCACTCAGTACCCCTGACAAACTTGAACTAAGAATATTTTTTTTTATCCGCACACTCCTACAAAAGTTAACTTCTTACTGAAGGATTCATCCTTGGGAATTACTGTATCTGATGTAGCAGGGGAACTTGTCTCTATGCACAATGTCATCATTGGGACTCAAGCCAAGTACATGCTAGAAAGCCTCAACTGTTGATCGATGGCAAGTACATCAGCTTGTTTAAAATACCATGGGGTTCTTCAGGCATTTCATTTCCTAATTGTGAACAATTATTTGCATTTAATTTAGATCTCGTCTTGCTGCCTGGATGTCAGATGGCAACACCACCAGAGCCAGAGGAAGTAATTACATAATCTCCAATATCTTTTCATCAATTAATTTATTTGGATGAATTTAAATGGTAACATAAGGAAGTGCTTGATAGTGTTAGCTACAGGCAGGCAAAGGGGGGGGGTGATCATAAAATGAGTCATCTACATTCTCCAGCTCAGCCATATTATGGCTAGCTCATGCTTATTAAAGCAACACTGAAATCTTGAACTTGCTTTTCAGTAAAGATTAATGGAAATTCTGGTAGGGCTTGGGAATGTATTAAATATTTTTTTCTGATAATTTACCAATGTTCTTATTCAGTTCATCTAATTATAATCTGAAAGTCATAATTTAGGAATAATAATAACCCTTACAAAAGTTGTTATAAGTATAAAATAAGATCATATATGAAAAATTACTTCAGTTACTGGCCAATGGCTATAATTTCTCAATGTATGAAAGTCACTGTTTTTGTTACTATTGTCTATTTATTTCTAGAAAAATATAAGGCAACAACTTTATGAAATATGTCAGTAACACAATATTGTTACTAGAAATGAATTAGGAAATGGGAAAGAGTTCTTTATTCTCATTCTTTCATATGTTAAGAGGAAGAACAGAGGACCAAATGACTAATCTTGGACTTGAGAAGTTATTGCACATTTCATGGAATTGTGGTTCTCAAACTTTTGAGAACTCTTGAGGCTGTCTTGAGCCTGCTCTGTTGAATCAAAAGACCACATAGAAACCTAGTCAACCTCCTCCCAGACGCCAACTCCAAATAAACCAGCCTAAGAAGGTGGAGATTAGGAAGAGCATGTGTGATAAGAAAGGAAGAAAACTAGTATGGCGTGTGCCAACTATGTGCTTAAAGCTGACGGGGCGCCTGGGTGGCGCAGTCGGTTAAGCGTCCGACTTCAGCCAGGTCACGATCTCACGGTCCGTGAGTTCGAGCCCCAAGTCAGGCTCTGGGCTGATGGCTCAGAGCCTGGAGCCTGTTTCCGATTCTGTGTCTCCCTCTCTCTCTGCCCCTCCCCCATTCATGCTCTGTCTCTCTCTGTCCCAAAAATAAATAAACGTTGAAAAAAAAATTAAAAAAAAAAAAGCTGAGCTAGACACTGGACATGGATCCATGGGCAGGTTTTAGAATTCATCTCATGTGCTCCTATTAAGTGCATCATCTCTTTTTCTCAGTCAGCTATACTACTAATTCTTGCACTTGCGCATTGAGGTGGGTAAGAGGATGGGGCAATGGTGGTGGAAACAAGGACAGAGTAATAAACGATGGCAATACCAGACCATCCGAGGAGATATTCTCTGAGGCTTGCTGCCTCTCCTTCCACCCATGTCTGTGGGTGGTCTTCCTACAGTTATCTTGCGATGATGGAAATAAACTGCACTGCTTATCAGCACCTTGTGAGCAGCAGCGCAGTGGCTGCTCAGACCTTCCGAGACGTACTTGTGAATTTCCAGTCACAAAGTAATTCACATTAAAGGGGTTTCTTTTATCTCTTCTCTCCCTTCTTCCTCTGCTGACAGGGAACATCATCCTGATACTAGAGGCATATTATCTCATCTGCTTTTCAAAAAGGAAACCTTTATAGCTTACGGAGGATTATGAGGCAACCATATTAATTCCATCCTTCTTAAGTGGTTTATCTGTATTGCTATGGGATGTGAGTTTGCGGGAGATTTCATCATGCACACCCATTTGTTTACCGCGGGCAAGAACTGAGAGGGAGCACAGAATATGTGTGTGTATGTGTGTGTGTAAGTACATGTAAGAGGCGGTGACCTCCAGATGCATCCCAAAGAGAAGTACAGAATGAATGTTTTAGGATTATCTATTGTTTTAAATTATTAATCATTATTTTTCCCTGTAGTAATAGAAACATTCACAAATTGACTCTCTTTCCGTAAGCACTCTTCAGTGTAGAATTTTCTGAAGCCATTACTCACAGTATTTCTTCATGGAAATTATAAATAGTTGAGCAATCTCCTTAAAAAAAATTCTTCCTTTACCACTTCCTCCAATTCTCGATTTATTTCCCCCCTCCTCTATTTCTGATTTTTCTTGTCTCTTTCTGATCCCATTTCACCTTTCCTTTTTTTATACTTCTTTTCATCATATTATATTATCCTAAAAGGCTCCTGTTTTTCATACAGATTATATTATCCTGTCTTCCTCTAATTCAAGAAAAGTAGTTTTTGTAAACACAAATTTCCACACTCAGGAGGCATCAGGAAAGTAGTTTGCTTCTAAATTAAAAAAGAAAACCCTTAACATGTTTACAAGTGCAAATTATGAGTTTCAGAATCTCAGGATGCTTATCTGAACCTCTCCATCTTGTGAGATTCATCAATGTCTAATAAATATGTCATTTGCAAATTCTATTAAATGATAGTCACACATCAGGTTCTACATGCAATCTGGAATACCTAAACAGCCACAGTGCCTTGACGTTCATTTTCAGGCATTTCAAATTCTCACCTGTAAAGTGGTAGTGGACTTTCAAATTCAATACAGGCATAAGTAACTCAACATATCTTTGGGTTACCAGCCGCTGATTCCAAGGGCTGTTTAATGCACATCACAGAGCCTGTTCTGACTTTACTCCCTCTTCTCTCATACAGTTGGCTTTCCTGGCATTGATAATAATGAGGCATCCACAGGCAAGGAGCCACCGTGCAGGCATTTCCCATCTCATACTGCTTCAATAACCTCACCTCTCTGGCAATGTAAGAGTCATGAAAATGTCGCAACTGTGGCAGGGAAACACTAGAATATTTCCGACCGTTGTCTCCAGTTAGAATTACTTCCTTCTAAACTAACTTGTTTCTGGAAGCTTTAAAGTTGAGTTCATCGCCATTGTTCACAGCATGAAATGTGGAGTTAGAAGAACTTGAGTTCAAGTCATAACTCTGGAACTCACTTGCTCTAGAATCTTGATTAAGTTTCTTCTCATATCTACACCTCAAGTTCCTCACAGGTAGGTGGTGATGATTAAGTAGTAACCCTTTCATAGGGTTGCTACGAGCAACCCAGTAAACACTGTTTAAAAATTATTTGGCACAAGGGGCATCTGGATGGCTCAGTCAGTGAAAACTTATTTGGCACATTGCCAGGTAAGCAGAAAGGGGTCAGTCAGTGGTATTTGCTATTCTTTTTTACGGAGTTTTATCTCATACTCCTTTCTAACCTCACAAAAACTGCTGTTCCTCTGTGAAAATACAATAAAAAATAAAGAAAAAAACTTCAAAGTAGTATCTTCTAGTTCCTGATATTGCATTCTATAACATATTTATGATGGTAAGGATCAGAATAGATGAGATTATGCTACTGTGACAAACAACTCTAAATCCTTATTTCTTAGTTATTTTACAGCCCCATGTCAGTTGACAATTGACTCTCCTTGACACATCTCCTCCTAGCATAACTCTGGGATCTAAGTCCCTTTCTTCTTACATTACCACCATGTCTGATGATTTTCATACAGGGTATTTATGGTGAGGCCTTGGAGAGGGATATATCCCATTCACCCAATTCCTACTTGCCAGAATCAGTCACATGCCACCCAAATAACATAGAACCCAAGATAATGAAGTACCATGGGTGAGCATGTAGGCAGCCTATGCTGCTCTGATGATCACAGTGAAGAGAGAATGATGACATGGTAAGAAGTTTTGTTATTGTTAGGTTAAGATGACACAAATATTAGGATGCCTTCTCATCTAGATACGATATGAACTTGTCTCACAGATCTAGGTACTGTGACTAAGTCCTTTAGAAGTGAAAAATGAACACATTTATGAACTTTCTTTACCTATGGATTGTAAATGCTTTTAAATTGGTTTCAGATTTTCTTGCTTTTGTCTTTTTGTTGTTGTTGTTCATTTTACTCTGGAAACTTCTGAGGCAAGTGAGCATGTTGCATTTATCTCCCAACAATTTAACCAGAATAGGAGCTGTGTAAAAGGAGGAGAGAACTATAGTTACACACATCAACAAGGAGAGAACTATAGTTACACACATCAACATGGATGCATCTCAAACACATACATTTGAGTTTAAGAACCAAGTGGCAAAAAATACATAGTGTATACTTCCATGTTTAAATCCTGGGAAAATAAATAATATATATTTTCAGGAAAAGTATGTGAGGAGGGGTGACATCAGCATCAGTGATATAAATTTTACCTTTTTTCTCTTCTCCTTGATTTATAGGTAATCAGATATTCATAACAGGAGAATAAAACCCACTTCTGCAAAGCATACTGGGACACTGGAGAAATCCATCAATCAGTGCACCCAAAAGTAGGTGGATTGGACTATGGAGGAGGACAGAGTGAGTCAAGTGGTGGTAAAGCCATTAGCGGCAGAGGAGGCGATTGCAGAGAAGGCAGTGGCCAGTCCAGCAGTGAGCCAGCACACTGCCTTTCTGGCAGAAGACATGGAGGGTGAAGGCCCAGCCACACGTGCTACAATGGGAGAGACCAGTTTCTCTTTCTGAAGAGAGACCACAATGACTCAGGGGAAAGGAAAGGGAAGTAGACAAAGAGAACTGAAGGAAATCATCTTTTGCTGTCTGCCCCAAGAGGTAAAAGGACCACCCACAAGACCTCTGGGACCCCATCACCAAGTTGAGTATCTCCGTACCAGGCTAAGGGCATACCCAAAGCCCCAAGTGCTAAGTACACACCTCCCCTTGCTTTGCAGCCAGCCACTGCCCTTCTTTTAATGCCTGCACTCTTTACCTTAGTCAGCTCCAATAATAGAAACCAAAACCTAGTGCTATAACGTCACCTTCTGGAAAACAAAACGAAGGTTCCTAACTACCAACCTTTTGAACACTTAAAATCTTGCCTAAATAAGAAAAGTTTTTGATACTTCAAATGTGGTGGCAGAGGCACTTCTCATCAGACATCATGAAAAAATCACAGTAATATAGTATCACAGAAATAATGGCAATTTTCCAGCAACTAGATGTGGAATACTGTGATCTAACTGGTAAAGAATTTTAAATACCTGTTATGAAGAAATTAGATGAGCTAGAAGATTCAGGAAGGTAATATAATTATCTAAGGAATAAAATTAAGGAAAAGAAGGAGTACTTTACCAAAGAGATTGTAATGCTCAAAAAAGACCAAAGAGAAATTCTGCAGCTGAAAAACTCAGTTAATTGAGATAAAGAATACATGAGAATGCATTGAAAATAGAGTGGATCATATGGAAGAGAGAATTAGTAAGCTCAAGGAGATAAATATAGAAATTATTCAAGTGGAAGGGGAGAGAGAACTAAGATTTTTTAAAAGTGCAGAAAAACTATGAGAACTATCTGACTCCATTAGAAATCCAACATGAGAATAATGGGTATCTCAGAAGAACAGAGGATGAAGGGAGCAGAAAGCATATTTAAAGAAATAATAGCTGAGAATTTCTGAAGCCTGGAGAAGGAACGGGATGTACAAGCCTATGAAGCTAACAGAATAGCTTAGTATCTCTACACGAAAAGGCCTTCTCCAAGACATTATATTACAACTGTCAAAAGTCAATAATAACGAAAGAATTTTAAAGGCACCTAGGGGAAAAAAAAGATAGGTACCTCCATTATGCTACCAGGAGATTTCTCAGCAGAAACTCTCCAGGCCAGGGGACAGTGGAATGACATATTCAAATTATTAAAAAATAACAACTGCCAGCCCACAATACTCCATCAGGCAAAGTTGTCCTTCAGATATGAAGGATAAATAAAGGCTTCCTCAGGCAAACAAAAGCTGGAATCACTACCACTATGCTTGCTGTACAAGAAATATCGAAAGGGCTCTTCCAGCTCAAAAAAAAAAAAAAAAAAAGAAAAGTATACAAAACTCTGAGTAAGTTGATAAATAGCCAGAATTAGAATACTCTCTTTTTAAAAACAGTATATTAAACACAAAAATATAACATAAAGGTTAAAGGAAAAGGGCATTAAAAATAAGTATAGTGACTACAACTTTGTAAAGGCTCAATCATTTTACTCTTCCCCTTTCACAGTTTTGATGTCACAAACTACCTCTTTATGCTAAAAATCATAGCATAAAGAGGTAGTTTGTGACATCAAAACTATGAAAGGGGAAGATTAAAATGATTGAGCCTTTATAAGTAAAGATAAATTACTATTAGCAAAAAAGGACTATTTTATCTATAAGATGTTTTATGTAAACCTCATGGTAACCACAAAGCAAATATCTAGAGCAGAAAGAAAGAAAAAACATTTAAAAGGGGGAAACTGATCAAATGACCATGGAAAACACCACCAACTTACAAAGGTAGACAGAAGGAAAGAAAAATGATGGAGAGACAAAATAACCAGAAGGCAAAAGATAAAATGACAGTAGTAAATTCTTATATAACAGCAATCACCCTAAATATAAATGAATTGAACTCACCAATCAAAAGGCCCAGAGTGGCTGGCTGGATGAAAAAATAAGACCCAACTATACGCTTGCTCCCGGAGACTCATTTCAGCTCTATAGACCTACATAAGCTCAAAGCAAAAAGGTGAAAGATGATATTCCAAACAAATGGAAATGCAAAGAAGGTGAGTGTAGCCATACTTTTATCAGACAAGCCACAAAGGGTAATTAAAGACAAAGAAGGTCATTCTATATTCAGAGGTCAATACATCAAAAAGCTGTAACAATCATAAATATATATGCTCCTAACACCTGAGCCCCGAAAAAATAAGCAACTAATAACAGATCTTAAAGAAGCAATAAATACTAATACAATATTTGTAGAGGACTTCAATACCCCACTATCAGCAACGAACAGATCATCCAGACAAGAAAATCCAACAGGGAAACAGTGGAATTGAACAATTTAGAAAAATGGATTTAATAGACATATACCAAACATTATACTCAATGGCAGCAAAATACACATTCTTCTCATGTGTACATGGAGCATTCTCCAGAAGAGAGCATATGATAGGCCACAAAACAAATCTTAGCAAATTCAAGAAAAATGAAATATACTATCTTCTCTGTCCATAATGACATAACACTAGATATCAACAATAAGAGAAAAGTGAGAAGATCTACACATATGTGGAAACTAAGTAACACACTTCAAAGCAACCACTGCATCAAAAAAGAAATCAAAAGGGAAATAAAAAATTACCTCAAAACAAATGAAAATGAAAACACAACACATCAAATACTGTGGGATGCAGCAAAAGCAATTCTGAGAGGAAAGTTTACAGCAATGCATATATTAATAAATTAGATCTGAAATAAACAACACCTCAAGGAACTAGAAAAAGAACAGTGTAAGTCCAAAATTAGTAAAAGAAGGAAATAATACATATCAGAGTGGAAATAAATGAAATAGAGACCAAGAAAACAATACAAAGGATCAATGAAACTAAAAGCTGCTTCTTCAAAAAGAAAGCAAAATTGACAAAATTTTACCTAGACTAAGAAAAAAAAAGACAGGAGTTAAATAAATAAAATTAGATATGAAAAGAGGCATTACAACTGATACTACAGAAATACAGTGAATCATAAGAGACTACTATAAACAATTATATGTCAGCAAATTATATAACCTAGAAGAAATGGCTACATTTCTAGAACCACACAGCGTATAAAGACTGAATCAAGCAGAAACAGAAAATATGAACCAACCAGTAATGAGTAGAGATTGAATCAGTAATTCAAAAACTCCTAACACTGAAAACTCCAGGGCCAGATGGCTTCAATGGGGAATTCTACCAAGCAATGAAAGAATAATTAAAACTATCTTCCTCAAACTCTTCCAAAATATTGAGAAGGAAATACTTCCAAACTCATTCTATGAGGCATTACTTCAATACCCAAACCAGATAAGGATACCTCATTTTACTCATACATGGAATTAAGGAAACAAAATAAAAAATAGACAAACAAAAAAACAGACTCTTATAACAAAGTGGTCGTTGCCAGAGGGGAAGCAGGAGGGGATGGGTGAAAATAGATTAAGGTGATTAAAAGTACACTCATCATAACGAGCCCTAAATAATGTTTAGAATTGCTGAATCCTTCTGCTGTACACTTGAAACTAATATAACACCAAATGTTAATTATACTTCAATTTAAAAAAGTATAGACCAATATCCCTGATAACTATAGTGTGCAAAAATTCTCAAAAAGTATTAGCAAACTGAATTCAAGAACATATTAAAAGGATTATACACCATGACCAAGTGGGATTTATCCTTGGGATGCAAGGATGGTTCAATATATGCAAATCAAGAAATGTAATATATCACATCAATAAAATGAAAGGTAAAAATCACAAGGTCATCTCAACAAATACAGAAAAAAACATTGGACACAATACAACATCCTTTCATGATAAAAACCTTTAACAGACTGGATACAGAAGGAACATACCTTAACGTAAGAAAGGCTAGAGATGACAAATCTACAGTGAACATTACACTCAATGTAGACAAATTGAAAGAATTTCCTCTAAGACCATAAACAAGGCAAGGATGTCCACTCTCACTACTTCTATTCAATATAATGCTAGAAGTCCTAGCTAGAGCAATTAGGCAAGGCAAAAAAATAAAAGGCATCCAAATTGTAAAGGAAAAATTAAAATTGTTATTTGCTGATGATATGATCCTATATATAGAAAATTTCCCCAAATCAGTTAAGAAACTGTTGGAATTAATCAGTAATTTTAGGAAAGTGGCAAGATACAAAATCAACATACAAAAATCAGTCACATTCCTTTACATTGATGAAGTATCCAAAAAATAATGAAAATCATCACATTCACAACAGCATCAAAAACAATAAA
This sequence comes from Leopardus geoffroyi, assembly GCF_018350155.1. Lineage (NCBI taxonomy): Eukaryota > Metazoa > Chordata > Mammalia > Carnivora > Felidae > Leopardus > Leopardus geoffroyi. Next base: position 18,928,537 of record NC_059343.1, read on the forward strand.
ATACTAGAAATCAATTTAACAGAGGAAGTAAAATATCTGTACAATGAAAACTACACAACTCTGCTGAAAGAAATCACAGATGATGCAAACAAATGGAAAGACACTGCCATGTTCATGGATCAGAGAATTAATACTGTTAAAATGGCCATACTACCCAAATCCATCTATAGATTTAACACAATTTCCATCAAAATACCAAAGGCATTCTTCACAGAAATAGAAGAAACAATCCTAACATTTGTGTGGAACCACCAAAAACCCCAGGGAGCCAAAGCAATCCTGAGGGAAAAAAAAAAAGCGAAAGGTATAGTGCTTCCAATTTCAAATTCTACTACAAAGCCATATTAATAACCGTATAGTAATGGCACAAAAATAGACATGTCAACCAAATGGAACAGAGAGCCCTGAATTAAAACCCAGCATGTATAGTCAACTAATATTTGGCAAAGGAGCCAAGAGTATTCAATGGAAAAAGAATAATCTCTTCAACAAATGGTGCTGAGAAAACTGGAGAAACACATGGAGAACAAGGAAATTGGACCTCTAGCTCATCCCACTCACAAAAATTAACTCAAAATGGATAAAAGACTTAAACATAAGACCTGATGTCATAAAAATAGAAGAAAGCATAGAGAAGAAGCTCACTGACAATGGTCTTGGCAACAATTTGGGGGGCATGATGCCAAAAGCAGGAAAACAAAAGAAAAAATCCACAAACAAGACTAAATCAAACTCAAAAGCTTCTGCACAGCAAAATAGCTAATTAACAAAATGCAAAGACAATCCACAGAGTGGGAGAAAATTGTTGCAAATCACATGTTGTATTAGAGAGTAATATCCAAAATAAAGAAAACAACTCAATAATAAACAACAATAACACAACAGTCCAACGTACAAATGAGAAGAACTAAACAGTTCTCCAAAGAGGACACCAAAATTGTCAACAGACACATGAAAGGATGTTTAACACCACTCATCATCAGGGAAATGCAAATAAAAACCACAATGAGATATGAGAATGGTTACCATCAAGGAAGCAAGAGGTAAGAGGTGATGGTAAGAATGTGGTGAAAACGGAACCCTTATACATCGTTGGTGGGAATCTAAATTGGTCTAACCACTATGGAAAACAATATGGAGGTTCCTCAAAAAATTAAAGAGATCTATCACACAATCCAGCATTTCCACATCTGGGTATATAACTAAAGGAAATGAAAACAGGTTTTTGAAAAGATATATGTACCCCTATGTTTACTGTAGTATTACTCAGAATACTCAAGATGTGGAAACAACCCAAATGCCTACCAGCAGATGAATGGATAAAGAAGATGTGGTACATGCATAGAGTGGAATATTATCCGGCCAGGAGAAAGGAAGATATCCTGCCATTTGTGACAACATGGATGAACCGTGAGTTTGTTATGCTAAGTAGGACAAGTCAGACAATAAATAAAGACAAGTACTTTAAGATATCACTTATATGTGGAATCTAAAAAAGGTAAGCTTTAAAAAAACAGAGAGCAAAATGGTGGTTACCAGGGGATGGGAGTGGGGGAGGTAAGGGTGATAGTGTTTAAGGTTACAGGCTTTAATGAATAGTAAATAAGCCATAGAGATCTAGTGCACAGTAAAATATAGATAATAATATTGTACTAGAATTGCAATAAATATCACTACATCAGCAATCATACTACAATATACAAATGTATGGAAGTCACACATTGTACACCTTACATTTATACAATGTTACATGTCAAATTTTTTTCAGTAAAAAGGTGAAAAAGAAAACTCCAATTTTGGCACAGTGGTTACCTTTGGGAAAGAGGGAAAGGAGGCAATTCAGAAAGAGAAACCTGGTTGGAAGTTACTTCAGAGGTTCAAGATATGTTCACTTTTATAGTTAGGTGAAGAATGTATACACAGGTATTCATTGTGTTATCAATTTTTAAGCTAAAAAGATGTTTTATATACTATTATCAATACACATTCAACAAAAACACATTAAGAGCTAGAGTTTGAGCTGAAAGAAAGGCAATCCATTTGTCTGTTGGTACTTTGCTTTTTACCCAATAATCTTATTTTAAAAGTTTATATTTGGATAGGAGGTACTTAGATGTATTATTTTATGTAGTCTCAAGATTATACTTGAATTTTAGATAGTTATTTCACTCTCTGCTCCCTAATTTCACTTTCAAAAGGAGGTAAGTAGACCGGTAGCACTCCAACTTTGATATGTCTGATCTCAATTCCGCAGGCTCCATATGTCTTCCGTCGGGTAACAAATCACCTCAAAACACAGTAGCTTAGAAGAGCAACATCGTGTTATGTTTCATGAGTGGATCAGGATTCCAGGAAGCTTGTGGTGGGATAGGTGTGTCTCAGGATCTCTTGTGTAGTCGCAGTACAGTGACTCAACTGGAGCATCTGGGGGGCTGGCTGGGCACCTCTCCCTCCATGTGCCTCAGTGTGGGCTTCCTTACAGCATGGCAGTTCGGGGCGGTCAGACTGTTCACACAGTGACTGAGGACTCAGTGTGGGTTTTCCATTGAATGAGGCTGCAGCAGAATTACCTCTTATGTCTTCAGCTGGGAAGTTGGGGAGTGTCACTGTGTTGTAGTCTATTGGTTATAAGCAGGTCACAGGCCCTCCCAGATTCCAAGGAAGAGAAATTAAATTAGATTACATCTCTTCATGAGACACTGGCATGTGGACAGGAAATATTGCTGCAACCCCTTTGGAAAATATAATCTGCCACACATGGATAATTGGGATGGTGACCATACAACTTATCATCCAAAGTGGTACCATTTCTTAGACTAAAAGGTGGTTTTATTAATAATTACACAGACACAACAGGTGCAAAGCTGGACTGTACTGAGCATACCATGACATATGGTCACCTTGGTAACTAAACTTAAGAATGAGATTGGGTATTTACTATCTGAAGATAATATTTAAAATATATTACCTTTGGGATCTACCTCATCAGAACTCACAGGCTTTATCTCACAGAGACAAAATACACAGACATACTTTTTAAAAGAGTAGCAAGAATGGAAAAAAAAGGCTTTGTAATTGTTCTCTCCCACTTTATCATGGCTAGGTCATCCTTCCCTCCCACACAGAGTCAAATATTTAAAATTGCAAGTTGAGAATATTATCAGTGACACACAAAACAGAAACTTCAATGCCTTTATGCAACAAGCACTTTAAGCTCTGTGCAGACATTCTTGTTTTTAATAATCCTACTCTTGCTGGGGCTTCAACCCAGTGTTTCCCATATTATGTTCCATGAAACACTGCTATAGCTAGGTTAGCTGACAAAAAAAAATGTTGAAAAGTATTTTCCTCCTCTTTGGATTCACAATTCCTAGTTTTAAAGATTCTAAGAAGTCCCACAGTAAAAACAAAAAACAAAAAACAAAAAACAAAAAAAAAAAAACAACCAAACAAAAAAACTTGCTAAACTCTGTTCTTGATCTAATTGAGTACTTCCAGAATTCACTTGACCATGGAAATAGTTTTTCTTCTCCTGAACATCACCAATTAATACTTGTAGAATTAGTATTCTGTGAAATGCACTTTGGGGAACACTGCTTCAACCTAAGCCAGAACATGAGTCTTTTCAACATTTATCAAGAAAGTTGAGATGATCAAATACAATTAAATCAACTATTTTAAATAGAGAAGGAGGTATTTGAACTATTTTACTAACAGATTGATTAAGTGTTTTAAAAAGTTTGTTGCTTCCAAGTATAAGGGCTTAGATTAATAAATTTGCCCTGGGCTAATTTTTAATGAACATGTTCATCAAATAAAACTTATTGTTCTAAAAAAAAGATACTTATTAGCACAAAGTACTAAGGAGTACACGAAATGATGTTATTCACATTCTATGTTGCCAGATGGAAAATGAAGCACAGGTTTAAGGACAACTGTAGATTCTTCATTTTTTGGCACGTTTTAAGATGTACTAAATATAGACAGCCTTCCAATATCAGTGTAAGATGTCTAAATTGGGCAGGGCACTGGTTGGTTAAAGAAAACCCTAGTATTTAGAAGAATACCAAGGGAGTAGAGTTTTTAACACATATTTATATAATTCTAGAAATTTAATGAGGGTATTTTGAAATTTTAGATATCTCAAGAATAGATTTTTTTAAAGAAAGGAATTGGGTAAACTATTCTTAAACATCTGTAAGTACTCTGATACCAAAACCATGATACAAAGTCCACCTTCACCTCAACAAGTCTATTTCTTTAGTTGCAAAAGGATGCTAACAAGGAATTAATACTAAGACACTGCACAGAGAACTCCAAAAAAAGACAAGAGATGATGAAATAGAGAATGAATTTCATATTATAATTAAAATACTGTATGATTGTCTCACCTAATATAAATATAGTCTATAGCAGTACACTCAATGCATATAGGGAAATACAGTTGTTGTGAGAAATTTGCAGAGATGGTGAGATAAACCAGATAATGACACATTTATTAACAACTCACAAGGGGACATTTTACTACCAAACAAAAAAATACACCATATCACAGAAGATGTGTTTTTTTTCTGCACTGAATATTTGAAATTATCTAGAAATAACTGAACCTTGATTAGACTTCACAAAATAATTAATATTGGGTAAAAGTATTAAAAACTTATCTATTTAAGAAACATCCTTGAACTTCTGAGAGGCAATTTAGCATAACAGTTAAGAGTGTTGTCTCTGGAATTGGATTACCTGGATTTTATTCATTCAAATGACCATTTGTTGTAGGCCTAAAACATGTCAAGTGTTGTTGTATGTACTGTGAATATAGTAGTGAACAAAATATAGTAGTGAATAAAAAAGGCCAGAAAATCCCTTCCCACATGTAGCTTACATTCCAGTAATGGAGACAGGTGCAAAAGCCTTAAGGAAGTAAAAGGCACAGTGTGTTGATGAACGATGTGTGCTAAGGAGAAAAACAAAGCTTCAATAAGGAATAGTAGAGATCGCTGGGTTGGGAGTATTGTAATTTTAGACAGGTTATATGGGAATATCTCATCAAGAAAGGGACGTGTGGGGCGCCTGGGTGGCTCAGTCAGTTAAGTGTGCAACTCTTGATTTCGGCTCAGGTCACGATCTCACAGTTCATGGGATCGAGCCCTGGGTCAAGCCTTACGTCGGGCTCCATGGTAAAAGCACAGAGCCTGCTTGGGATTCTCTCTCCCTCTGTCTGCCACTATCCTTCTCTCTCTCTTTCAAAATAAATAAATAAATAAATAAACATAAAAAGGGATGTTTGAGTAAAGATCTGAAGGTAATTAAATAATGAGCCCTGTGTACATAGGGGGGAAGAGCATTCTAACCAAAGGAACAGCAATTGCAAAGGTTCCAAGGCAGGAATATGTCTGAAATATTTGAGGAACTGTGGAGAGTAGTTCTAACTGGAAGCAAATGAGAAAGAAGTAGGATATAGAGTCATATGGTTGCTGTGTAGACTTTGGCTTTTACTCTAACATGGAAGCCAAAAGGGTTTTGAGCAGAATTACTTCATTTATTTTTTTTAAAGTTTATTTATTGAGGGGGGGAGGGAGAGGGGGAGGGAGAGGGAGAGAGGGAGGGAGAGAGAGAGAGAGAAAGCAAAGGGAGGGGCAGAGAGAGGGGAGAGAGAGAATCCTAAGCAGGCTCTGGCCTGTCAGCACAGAGCCTGATGTAGGGCTCGATCCCACAAACTGGGAAATCACGACCTTAGCAGAAACCAAGAGTCAAATGCTTAACCAACTGAGCCACCCAGGTGCCCCACTTCATTTGTTTTAACGGCATCACTCTAGCTTCTAGTATGAGAGTAGATTGAAGGTAGGCAAGGAAAGACTCAGGGAGTCTAGTTAGGAGTTAATTGCATTAGTTATGAGCTGCAGTGGCTTGGATATGGAGGAAATGTCAATTGATCAGATTCTGCATAAATGTTGGAGTAACATAGGACAGGATATATGTGGTTGTGGAGTGCAAGCAAAAACAAGTACAATGCTTTATCTGGGAATCATTTCCAATGTAAGGCAGAGTGGCCAGCAACACAGGCTTTAGACTAAGACGTGTGTCTTTGAATCCAGCACCATACTAACAGCTTGGACAACTTATATAACCCCTTTACATGTCATTTACTACTCTTTAGAATGAGCATCACACTATCTACCACCTAGAGTTGTCATGAGTATTAAAACAACGCATATAAGCCTCTTAGCACAGTGACTGGCATGTGGTATGTGATCAACCTCTCACAGGGCTAATTTGTATCCAGCCTTTTCTCTATTCCCCAAACACACATCTTCTCCACCCAACTCACTCACTTCCCTGGGCCTTAGGCACTCCATGCTCATTCCCTACTCTAAGACTTTGTTCATACCTAGTCTACTGCTGAGAATTCATTCCTACTTGTTTTCCTCTCCTCCTAACTTCAGGTTAAAATCAAATCCTACTTCCTTCAAAAGACTCTCTTCTTCCTCCCTTGATAGAAATCAGTAACCTCTCCATTCTTCAATATCCAAGTTTCTCGATGTTCACATTACCATTTCACATGTATTTGGTACCTTTAGAGAAAGGTGTTAGGATAGAGAGGAAAATGTGGTGTTAAGCATCCCCCCAGACTACGAATATAGACCCTACCTATTTGATCTGGGTTTCCTTGTCTTGGTCAAGTTATTTCATTTCTTCTCCTGTAAGATGATAGCGTTAACTCCATGTCTGACATTGTCATGAGAACTATATGGAATGACCCTACACACCTTGATGGAGATAAGTGATGACTAAAATACTTGTTTCCTTTTCCCCTATGTATTTTACTTCTAACTACATTGTAAGATTCTGAAGGTGAGGGATTATGTATGGGCTATATTTATTTGTATATTTTAGGATCTAATACAATGGCTTTCAAGTCATTGTGATGATAATCCATAATAAGAGAAATGCATTTATATCATGTCTTAGTCCACTCATCCATCTCATATATTCCACAAATATACATCTACATCTCACATATAATTGTGTTTGTACATATAAACACATATTCACATATGTATGAACACACACATATATGTGTATTAACTGGAAAAAGTTTTGTAAAATAATACCCTTACTGAATGAGATGCAATCTGCTCTATTTTCTTTTCTTTTACTCTCTTCCATTCTTTTTTATTTTGTGTCATTAAAAATCCAGTTGCTGTCTACCAAGTTGATTTTCATGACCCACTAAAGGGTCTGGCTGTGAGTTTCACAGTTTATTTATTTTTGAGAGACAGAGAGAGACAGAACACGAGCAGGAGAAGGGCAAAGAAAGAGGGAGACACAGAATCCGAAGCAAGCTGCAGGCTCTGAACTGTCACACAGAACCCGATGCAGGACTCGAACTCACAAACTGCAAGATCATGAACTGAGCTGAAGCCAGATGCTCAACGGACTGAGCCACCCAGGAGCCCCAGGATTGTGAGTTTTAAACAGTGAAAAGCACTGGGATATCCCATAGTAGGTAACATGTATTTGTTGAACAATACTTGTGACAGGGAAAATTTTTTCATAGCCCTCTGCCCTGGTCTCCGTGGCCATCTCTCTGCCAAAAAAGACCAGACAAATAAGATATGTGTTTCCCCCTAGGTAGCCTGGACTCTGGGTCATTCTGCATCTGAGATATGCCCTCTTCTGTAATCCACACAGAAGAAATATGCTGTGAACTCTGACATCCCACTTATAATTTCAGCAAGTGTCATTACGCACTGGCATTCTGTGGGCATAGGACACTGAGGCTATCTTGGGGTTCTGGGCCAGTACTGGGCAGTCTGTCCTCTGTATATGCATTTGGCTTTTTTGTTTGTTTGTTTTTCTGGGAACATCACTAACTGACTTCCTGCTTCTCCCCTGGTCTCTATTAGAGGTTTGGACTAGCATGGAATAGACTTGCTCTTTTAATTTTTAATCCCAATCAACTTGAAAATCAATACTCCTTCAAAAAATAAAAAGGAAACACAACAGAAAAGTGCTTTTGTGTGGGGCCTGCACACTTTTATCCACAATGTCACCTCAGGCACATGAGACCCTTTCCCAATTCAAATTACTCAACTCCAAGGAAAATCTGAGTTTTTCTCCAGAGTTCATCCAAAATCGATCAATGTCTCCAAATGAAACCACCTCCCAAAGCTTCTGCTTGAGGCCTTGCACAGTACACAGTGAGAAAGAAAGCATTTCAGGCACGCCCACTAATCTCTCCCCCGCATTTTCAAGAGTTCTGCTTTTATAAAATTACAGCCCCTGGCAGGAGGACCCTGGCACTGTACTGGGAAATGAGTGGACTAACTGAAATTAAAGCAATATGTGCCTGGAAATTAACTGCTTCTTTCCGTGCAGTAGAAAAATGTAGAAAATTGCTGCCCACCTGGCCTATACCCAGTGAGGGATATCAACAGCCGAGAGAAACACGGACCACAAACTGTAAATAATATTTTGGTGTACATCTGAAACAGGTTCATTTTGACACCAGAAATACTGTGACAAAATGTAGGATCTTAGAAACAGGTATTCATACACAGCCCCAGCTTGTATAAGACAAATTAAACAGGTTTCATCATTTACATGTTTCTTGCTGTTTATCACACATGAGGAAAATGAGATTAAAAAGAAAGATGCCTTTTTCTCAACACCCACAGGAGTTACAAAAATTTAATCAAACCTGGGTTGACTGGGTGGAATTATTTAGAAAAGAGACAAACAAGCCTCCACATATAATTGCGCCTTTGAGTGGAACTTATTTTCCTACTTTCATTTCTGTATCTATTTCTTTCTTGGCATATAGTAGGAAGTCTATCAATATTGGCTGCCTTGAATGGATAAATTACTGTCACTTTAAGCCTCTATCAAAAATGTGAGGCATTAGCCTTTTATTGACATTAATTGAGGGTCAAATCTTTGCTTGGGCAGGGGGAGGGGCGCCACAAAAATGGAAAGACCAATGTTGTCTACAACCCAAGAAACTCTCATTTAGCAAGAAGGGTGAATATAAACAATAACTGTTCTTGTAGAGCTATCAAGATAAGTCTATTAAAAGATACAGAACAAATGATGGCAGAATCAGGGTGTACTTCGTAGAGGGAAGGGCATTTAGGACAATTCTTGCCAAAGATGACACACTGCTCCCACGCAGAAGTGCAGTGTTTAACAGTATGGCCTATCTTGTCATGGATACTTGATTTCAATCTCAACTCTGCCCTTATGAGACACTTAGAGTCTCTCATCTTCTGTTTTCTCATTTGTATAATAGAGATAGAAATAATATTTAACTCATAGCATTGCTGCAAGGATTTATTGAAATGATTCCTGTGTAGTGATGCCATTGCTACCCTATCCATATGCCTTCACCTTTACCCCTTCAGTGTTGGTTGGCCTGACTTTGAACCTGTGCTTTTTTGCTGGAGGGCTTTGCTTTCTCTGGCCATCAGGATTTAATTTGCCTGCCCACAACATTAGGCCAGAAGTGCTGGGAAGTTAACATTTCGTGGGAGTGCCTATGGTCAGTGACTGATGGAGTTGTGTCAAAAACACCCCAGCTCCCTTGCCCCCCAGGTGGAATCAACCTGAGGCGCATGTGTTATAAGGTTTCCTTGAGCTTCTCTGCAGGATTAAGTTCTAGTGACCCACAATGGTAGCTGGCTTTATGGTGCACCTGTTACCAGCTGCCCTCCCTTCCTTGTACCACATCCCTGCTTCCCTACCAACACTCCCCGAACCTTGGAAATAAACTACTGGCACTTGAATCCTTGTTTCAGGCTCTACAGGATCACAGCGTCTGGCACACTGAAAAACAGCAAGCAGAGAGGGAGTGCTAGGTGCTGGAAGAGCCACACCTTGCCTCCTTCTGGTCAGGTGTCTCATAAAGCCCTTCAGCCACCTCCAGGTTACAGCCGGAGGAGAAATCAGGCGCAGCACACTGGATATACCCTTTCGGTTTTCTGTACCTTGCCAAATTGCTCTGGGTCCTTGAGAAGCATGTGTAGAAGGCTGCTCGTGAAGAATGCAAACTGCCAGCTGTCTAGTTTGCCTTTTCTCCTTTCTCACTGAGAAGACTCTTTTGTGGATTGTGTGCTCAAACACAAAGTCTCATTACCAGTTTTTTGTTTCCTACCTAATGTTCAAGAATACAGAAGCTGACTGGATTTTCTCATTTATCTCTGTTACCATATCCATGGGCATAACTAATAAATACAATCAACGAATAACATGATCCTAGAACTAAAAAGAACTTGGAGAACATGTAGTCCTAACCTATCCTTTATCCATAAGAAAGCTTAAGTCAGGGACCTGCCCATGACAACATGGCCAGTAAATTTATGCTGTGACTCTGTGTCTAGATCTCAGGCAAATAGTGAAGTCAGATACGCCATGGTGCTGTTCCACATTCTCTTCTGTCTCCATCACTGTCCCCATTAGTCCTCTGCCTTTTTTTCCATTTAAGATGATCAATCTCTGGACGCTCCCCTTTCCTCTACCAGATCTGTTTTTAGAAAAGGACCTAAAATCACTCAGAGTAAAAATGACTAGAAACAGCTTCCACTGTGACATATATCAAGGATATTTTTTTATTTTAGCAGGAATCAAACTGCTAAGCTAAAGGGATGAAATATTTCAGGAATCCACTAGTAGGCAGGGGAGCTAAGGGAGTTAAATGACATTCTTCTTCGCATGCCTGATATCTCTCCATTTATTATGTTCTTCTCTGAGTATGTTGCCCAATATTAGGCATAATATGCTTAAATAGTAATGCTAGCAGATACTGTGGATAAGAAGACATTTAATATAATGACCCAGGAAGTGCCCAAGGAATTTGTAATAGGGCATCCATTTCCAGCTCACTTCCCAAGTGGGAAGTGACCTTTCCCACAAAATAGATTTTCAATATTCTCATTGCCACAATGTAGAAAACAGCCATCCTGAAGAGAAAAATCCACCAAAGGGTAACAAGAAAGAAAAGGACGTGGCAGAAAATGCACAGACCCCAGACACAAAAGGCTCAAGTTCCTGAATGATCGCTTAACATTCTTAGACTTCAGTTTTCTCACTTGGCAGTTGGAGCTACTCAGCCTTGCCCTCTCTTCCTCACAGGCATACTGCAAGGAGAACGTTATTTAAAGGACAACAATGTAAAGTATACATATTGTCTATATATGAGTAGTTACACAGGATATATATTTGTCCTGTTTTCTGGAAAGAGCTTTTTCAGGGCTTTTCAAAGTATATCGAGAATAATGAATTGTTTTCTTCAAGGTTTAATTTTGCTACCAAACAACACAGAAACTGGAAACGGGAACTACAGGCTGGGAAAGAATGTAGTATGTGACTTCCCATTACTATCACCTTTAATTCTTTCATTATCTAGGTGGAAACTTTCCCCTATAGTTTGGAAAGGTGTTAAGAAACCCACAAATTGGTCACTACTGCCAGTTCTATATTCCAGATACCTCTTTGTAGCCCCAGATGAAAAGCTGGGGGAAAAAAGTAAAGACATAGAATTTTATAACTGAGAAGAAGATTTGTTAGATTCTACAGTTTATTACATGCGATACTGAATGACTGGCTGACCTTCCAAAGGCCAGTGACGACGTGTTATTTTATTTGGGGTTCCTCCAGAAACAAAGGTGAGTCAACGAGAAAGTCGGGAAATGAGACGCAAAAGTCAATACAGGGTGTAGTATCAAGGCAATCGACCCTGTGGGAGACTGGAACTTAATTTGGGGTGCGGGGAGATTCTGGGAGCCAGTATAGACCATATGTCTCAGAGTTACCCCACTCGGTGAGGGAGCTCACTGTTTATTTTTTATTATCCACACTGTTTGAAGGTCGCCCCCAGGAGGCAATAATACCTCAGCGCTTCTGGCCTGCGGCACTGGCAGTGACGTGTGTTACAGCAGCGTGAGAATGCTCTCACAGATGCCCAGAGATGACAGTCAGGGCTCTGGGTACTGAGGTGGTGAGGGTGGGCAGACACAGGCAGGTCCCCATGAGTATCTGCTAGACACGACGAAGTGGCTGAGCGAGAACTTGAGTCCAGGTCTTTAGTTGCCTTGTACAGGCAGAATCCACTCTGGCATGCTGCTTCTACTCTATCTCATCCCTGTTGCTTACTAACCGTGTTAGGTTCTGCACTACATTTTTGGAAGAAATACATAAACAATTTCACAAAATAGTGTATACCGAAAATATAAGGTGATGATCATGCATTGGAATAGCGTGGTGTCTTACAGCATTTATTTTCAAAAGTGACTTCCAGGAGTGTCTGCGTGGCTCAGACAGTCAAGCGTCTGACTTTGGTTCAGGTCACGATCTCACGGTCTGTGAGTTCGAGCCCTGCGTTGGGCTCTAAGCTGACAGCTCGTAGCCTGGAGCCTGCTTCAGATTCTGTGTCTCCCTCTCTCTGCTACTCCCCAGCTCGTGCTCTGTCTCTGTCTCTCTCGAAAATAAACATTTAAAAAATGACAAAAAATATGACTTTCAGTCAGTCACACTGGGAATTTACAGTCGAATTGTAATAAATAATCCTATGGTTACTCTATTGACTAAAGAGAGTGTATTTTTGTTTCTTTAAAAGAATCCTACGTTTGTATAAGAAGAGGCTAAGGAATCTGGTCAAGCTTTAACTGTATGTGAGGGACATGCACAATTTTTAAAAACACATATATTTCTGCCAATGTCAACATGTTTACTGCTGGGATTGGCAAGCCCCTAGGCAGGATCACCAATCCCAACTCTAGCACTGTTTATAAGGTGCATTTATCATCCATATTCCCTAAAGAAATAGCATGGACATTTGGACTTATACTACTTAATGTATCACATAGCTTCAAGTCCTAGGTCATTTTTCTATAGGAAACGTGGATGAGCTGGCAACCCAAACCTCAATTATGGTTAAAAATCATGCAAATGACTCATACAGCAACTTAATAGTGGGGCTAAAGAATAAAAACAGTATTAAAGAAAGAGTATCTCATTTTAACTACCATATTTAATAGTATTAAATTCTCCCTAGCAAGCAATGTGAGCGATTTTTGGTATTTTTCAATCACGAGCGGCCTCAGTGTCATCTAGGAAGAAGGAAGGTGTCTTATGGGTACAAATCCTCCTTCTAAGGGACTCTCCTAAGTTAGAGCAAACATCTCACTTAAAGTAATATACAACTCCCGTGGTGCCAGGGCATCTCCTCTGGTGCCTCTCCAAGCCATAGACAGAGAGCAAAGACTGCTCAATGCATTGGAGAAGCCCTGCTCATGAGTCGCTGGTGGCCCAAGCGCATCCTGGTTTTTCCTCCTTCTGACAAGTCCAAGAAGCCACACAGAAACAATTTGTGAGAATTGACGGCTTCTCCCCTTCCCCTTCTCTAAGTTCCCCAGGAAGTTTGGATGGATGCTTATTCTCCCATAAAAGCAGGCATTAATACTTCCTCCCTCCTCATAGAGTGTAGGACACTGAGGGCTATTTGGGCAAGAAAAAAATGTAAATTCCTTTGAGGTGCTCAAGGACAATGATGCAAAATCCCCAGACAGTGCAAAGGATGACTCCATTAGTTTAATATAAAACTAATCCGACCTCATGAAGACATGTTATAGAGAATTTTACCCCCTCAGAACATCCCTTCTTAATGTTGCTGTAAATTTAATTACCACCTACTTCTATAAATTTTTTTATCTTTATTTTTTTTAATTTAGATAAAGAGAGAGAGAGAGAGAGAGAGAGACCACATGACAGGGGGAGAGGTGCAGATGAGGGAGAGGGAGTGAATCTTAAGCAGGCTCCATGCTAGAGCCCGATGCGGGCCGGATCCCACAACCATGGGATCATGACCTCAGCTGAAATCAAGAGTCGGACATTTAACCAATTGAGCCACCCAGGTGCCTCACCCACCACCTACTTTAAAAAAAGATAACTTCTCTATCAATTATAATAGAACTCCATTTTTCTAAGCTTGAACTTTTTATTTTGAATTGATGATTTTCTTGAAAATGATATTGTGGAGTCTCTCTAAAAGAAAAGAGAGTTCAAAAAAAGAAGTCCTGTCATACAAACACAGGTAACTTTCTGTTTAGCTTTTGACAGCACCAGTAGCAAGAGTGCACATCACATAAAAGAAGAGAAAAAGCACCAAACTTAAACTCTGCTGCCCTAGGAAATGTTTTCTGCTTAACGAGATGCTAGGGAATCGGCAAAGAGTAAAATAAGGCATTTCTAGTTCTGAGGCTGTTTTAACCGTGGGCTAAGCGAGGGTGTGAAATGGTATAATTGTATGGATAATACAGACCAACTGGATAATTTTAGCAAAATTAGCTGCTAACTTTTGGGCATTATTGAACTGAATAACTGGATCTGTTTCCAGCATTACCTCAAACCTCGTGTATCTATTATTTTTCCTCCCCAGTTCAAATTTATCAAAATCAGCCCTATTAAAAATCCCTACACATAGAAAAAAACCTGTCTACTCATTCCTCCTGGTTTATTCTACTACCAAAGCCTGTTAATTTTGCCATCGAAAGATTTACGAGGCAGTGTCTTATTTGCCCTGCATTCCCTTGGTTACCACCACTGTCTGCCTCCCCTCTTACTCTGTATCATTATTATTGTATTAAAGTCCTAGTTACATGTCTCTCTCAATTCCTCCTCTTATTCTCTAGTATCCCAAGACCACATTTCATAAGGCATTCTTCTAATTAAAGTTGTCCCTTTACTCAGGAACCTATTTCCTACCACATCAAACCCAAATATCTCTGTTTAGTTTTTAAATGTTATTCAAAACCTTGTCTCTCTCTGGCCAAACTTGATCTCCCCTACACAGTAACGTGATCAACTTTTCGCTTAAGGTTTCCCCATCCAAGTGTCAACTTAAAACTAAATTGTGAGGTTTTAAAGATAGCTAAGATATAGAGATGAGTTAGAGAAGTAAGCTGGAGAAAGATCATAAAGGGTCTTGTGAAGAGTATTAAGGCATTTCCTTTTGTATCCTAAAACAAATGAGAAACTACTGAAGAATTTTAAGTAAGAGAATTTTAAGTACAAGATGTTATAAAATATCTGACTACGTTTTAGAGGACGGAATTGAAAGGTAAGATAGATGATCTCTTGATAACTCATATTACTACAACTCCTTCTCAGTTCTCTTCACCGTCACTACAGTTCCCAGAGATCTCTTCCACTAACTGTTTTACATTACAGTTCATTAGTGAGAGGCAGTAGTGCAAGCTTTTTGAAGGCAGAAAAGAAGGCAAAGTCATTATTCCCTTGAAGCAGCTACAGTAAGACCAAAGGGAAAATGTGACATTCACAGCAGCTTCCTTGTGAGCTACCAAGTTACCAGCTTCAGGCTGAGGCGTTAGGTGTCAGCCTCCCTGATCGTTAATGTCCGCTTCCTTATCATTTGCTCTCCTGGTTCTTCCAATAGTTACGGAGCATGATTTCCTACATTAAACTTTTTATACCTGGCATAAATAGAGTGACTTCTGTTTCCTTAATCTCGCCTTGACTGATAAAGACAAGGTCAGAAAACAAGGCTGAAAGATCTGTTCCACTGTGATACTGGCAGGACAAGATGGTAGTTTGAATTAGTTTAATGGCACTGGGGGTGGCGGTGGCAGTGAGAGATGTCTGAGAAGTTCAAGAGACCGGGCTTCCTTGTTGAACGGACAGAAGGATGAAGAAGAAATCTCAGATGATTTCCAGGCTGCCGCCTCAGCCATTAGACAGACAGTAGTGTCATTCAGTGTTAAGAGGCAACAAAGAAGGAGACGCAGGTTTGGAAGAGAGGTGATGATAATTTCGTCAGACCCATGTGGATCATCCAAGTGCAGATGTCTGGTGGGCAACAGGCCACACAGGTCTGCAGGTAATGAAAAGAGTTGGAGCTATGGACTGAGGAGTTACCAGCATGAAGTGATAAAGCTGTGTTTATGGGTAAACATGGTTTATTCCATGAGGAATAAAAAGAACCCAAAAGAAGATGCCCAGGTATAGCCCCCAAATGATCAATAATAAGAAATGGAACACAGGGTGATCTGAAAAGGCAAGTGAGAAAAAGCAGCCAAAGGAATAATTTCCCAGAAGCCCCACAGGGGAAAATGGAATCACAACCCTTAACCATGTGGAAAAGACACATCTTCCATTGCAAAAGGATGGAAAGAGGAAAGAAACAGACGGAATACAGGGTTGATGGCCAGAAGATGCAATGATTTCTGTCTGATGTCTGGATCAGCCGCAGAGCGCGAGGAGAGCCAGTAATGAGGTTGTAGATCTGAGGAGGACAGAGAAGGTTTGCAAAAAAGCCTTTGTGGAGAATGAAAGAGAGACTCTCCTGGGGGAGAAAGAGAGGACAAAGACTGCTGCCCCAGCTGTGCCAGTCCCCTGCTGGGAGACCTTGCACTTCTGTCTGTTCCCTTCTAAATCTCCTCATCTTTATATCCCCGTAGATGAGGGAGCTGGGCTACATGACCTGCCAGGTTTTGCGGAGCCCCACAGTAAAATACTTTCAGCTTCCTTTCCATCTGTCCAGATGAGAGGGATCCTTCAAGGCCCAGGGAAAGTTCTGTAGGCTCTAAGAAGAATTCCCAAAAGCCTCAGGTTTAGGGATCATTTGTAGCTCACCTTCTGTCACACGGTGGTCTGCACACAACTGTACACACTGGAAATATGATGTCCATTTTCAGTCAGACATTTAAGCCCTCGATTCTAGTGCTGAAAGGCTTCTAACAAAAAACAGCTATCCCTTTCCCTTCTAACTATTCTGCTCCCTAGATGCAACCATATTCAGCTCTTATCTGTTTCTTTTGCTATTTACCTTCACTTGTCTAAATCCCACAAGGCCTTTTACTTCTCTGACCTCAATACCTGCCTGTCCCCTTTACTATTCTTCTACGGTGCAGTGGCTTCCTTGCTGTTCCTCAAAAACATGAGGCACGATGTTCACCAAACATACCGGGCAGGCTGCTTTCCTTGAACATACTGGGATGTGCCCAGCAAAGAACCTTTGCACAAGCTGTTCCCTGCGCCTAGAACAAACACTATTCCCGGCACTGTATGCAAGACTCACTTCTCTGAGATCTTCTCTCAAAATTCACTGTCTTAAGGAAGACTTTCTTTCCTAGCTAAAACTACAACCAGCATTTACTGAGGCAATGCTTTATGTTTTATTGCCTGTACTTATCATTACCTATTACTTAACTTTTATATTTTATTTATTTCTCTCGATGAATCTCCTTCCTATACCCATGTGTACATTTCATGAGGGCAGGGATTCTTGTGTCATTCACTGGAAGGCCCTGGGCCTGGAATGGGGCCAGATACATAACCGGTACTTAATAAATCTCTGTGAAATTAATTCATGAAAGTTGAAATTTATCACTAAATAGATGAAACTTAAACTTCCTCTACTGACTTTTTTACATAGTAGATGAAACTTCAACTCCCTTACAGCCTTTTGCTTTCTCCCATTCTCCCCCTATTATATACATATAAACACTTCTGTTTACACAATGATGGCTACATAGATACTGGTCACTGCGAAATCAGTGGAGGCCACTATGATTCAAGCTCCAAGAATGAAGGTAGAAGAAACAGGAGCAAAGGGATTTATGGCAGTTGACTTGTCTTCTGAAAGTCTCTCCAAAAAAATCCCCCAACTATCTGCCTCTGATGCCTGAATTCCTTGCACGGACTGCTTCGTGGTGTTATGTATCACCTTTCCGCTTGATCTTCTTTGGAAAAATCAAAGCACATGGGAAGGGTGACTCATTTGTCCAATAGTTCTTCAGTGTAAATTATTCTCCCAGTAGACACAAAGCAGTGGTGTCAGAGTGGAGGTGTAGCTACTAAAATGGAGAAAACTGGTGCAGAATTGAGAAGAGGCATAATAAGAAAATTAATATTTCAATTTTGTCCTGATGTTGGGGAGGGAGCAACCCAAGGTTGAGCACATATCACTGAACAGGATTCAATGTACATGTCACAGAACTACACGACAATAAGCTCTTAGAGGTGGGAGTTTCTTACAGAGCATAGTGACCAAGTACCTCTTTCTAGAGATTTGAAAACTGAGACATGAGGTAGCTCAACACCACACAGCTGGTTAAGGGCAGATTTGGTTCCAGAACCTAGTTTTTCATTCTCCTAGTCTGCTTCTGAATATTCAGTGCTGTCTCATATGCCCTTTCCTTAATAAAAGCTATTAATTCTTTGTGGGCAAATCCATCCCTCTGCACTAATCCCAGTAAAGTGTACCGTTGAAGAGGGACCATGCTTTTTTCTAGTTTTTATTCTAAACAGAGCATGTCAACTTTAAAATGTTGCTCTGACCAAAGTCTAAGCACACAAAAAAGCTACCCTTTCCCTGCTACCTACTGCAAATATTTAGCTACTTGGAAAGTTACATATTCTCTTTTTATCCAGCCAATAGGTGAATAGTTGCTAACAAATAATGGTCTGTTCAGCATCCAATTCCTCAGCTTGCATCATCTGACAGTGATTTCTGTCCATCGTTCTTGGTTTTCAACCCTGTAATTGCTCTCAAGCCATTTGTTTAATGCCATGTAAATATGTGCATGATTGTCACCACACATTAATCTTTTGGGTGGAATGGCATTATGCTTTTAGGGGACAAAGATGAGGTCTCTTAATTTGCTTTTATCTTGCTTCTTGCATTGTACTTAATAAAATAACACATGCTTATCAAGTTGCGACTTCTTTTTATAAATGACTTAATGATTTGTTAACCATTATGCATTTCTAATGCAGCATAATCCTTTCCTGGAAGTCTTTCACATCTCCTCAAGATGGATCTTCTGGTCCCTCAACTTCCTGAAATTGCTTTTGACCTTTCTTTAATGTGATAGGTTTTAGCCTTTTCTCATAATATACCATTCTACCATGGGTAGAATATATCATTCTACCAGGGCCATAGTATGGTCCCAGTTTTACTTCTGAGACCCCATACCTGACCTCTTGTGGGGCAGAACGAGGGATCAGGCAACATAGGGGGGACTGCACAGGAAATAATCAAGGCCCAGGTACTAAATAAACCAATGAGGGTATAGCCCAGAGTGGTCAAGTTGTGAGATTAGAGGAGCCTGGGGTCAAAGTGAAGAAGAAGGACGAGAGGCTAGTTTAGAAGGCGGCTTGCCAGCCTGTGGTCTTACAGTAGTGAATATGGAGAGAACAAGAGTACAGTGCACCTCTCATACAGACCCCAGTCTCATGGAGAAAAGGGGTGAATCAACACAGGACTCTAGAATCCTGCTAGGAAAACTAGCAGGAACCAAAGCAGAGCCCTACACATCAAATGATGAAAACAATGATTATTAATTAAAAAACAGTGCAAAGCCAAGACTCTTGAACTTTGATTCAAGGTCAGAGCTGGACACAAGTTCGAAAAATATGGAGCTTCCAAACTTATGATCTGGGATCCTTAATTTGTCCCTGACTTGAGAACATTTTGCTTTCTGCCTTCAAGTGCCCATGCTTGGCTGAGTCTGTAGGTCAGGGTTAGAAGGCTCCAGCTGGGAGACCTGGATGACTGCAGAAGAGAGAATAGGACTGGCTGGGATTATGAGTTATAAAAGGCTTCTCAGCCAGATGCTCTTTAACCTCCCTCAGTGCATTCTTTAACTTTCACAGAGGTAATTCATCTGGATTCAATAGTTTATTGGCCCCTAATGGTTCCATAGGATTAACTATCTTCTCCAAAGTAAATAAAAAGCCTTTAATATCTTTTGCAGAAAAGAAAATGATTCTAAAGTCCCAGGTGTGACCTTCAGTTTTTTCCCCCTTTGGCAATTTTATAGCAAAACTTGCCAATGGCATAGCCTCTCTGTATTAGAAACTGGATTTTACTATCTCTCAGTAGCCATGAGATCTTTGATGTAAAGACTTCTAAAAGGATATTTAGATTGTAAAATATTGTCATTGCAAATATGCACCATTTTGGTAGAGGCTCTAAAGTTATAGTTTCCAGGAAGTGTTATTTTACTAGTTACCATTTTACTATTTACTCTCTATCTCTCTTGGCTTGATATTTAGTGAAATATCTAAAATGTGAAAGGTAGAACAACTCAGGGATTAGAGCCTTCAACAGAGATTTTAGCTTTTTGTGGATCAAGATACACTTTCAGAACCCGGTCCTTCCTCATCTAAGAATGCACATTCCGACACCAAATTTATAGACATTTTCAGAAGGCTCCAAGTATCCCTGATAATTATCCATGGACACCATGTTAGGGAACTCTGCCTGGGCCAAACATGTCAACAGAAGATGGTAAAGCTAGGATCCACAAAAGTTAAATGATTTGAAAACTCTGAACTCCACAGCTGGTGACCTGCTACCCACCGCCCTCCCGTCGGACTCCGGTGTTACACTGGGAATAGCCGATCTTTATCCTACCACATGTACTGGCCCTTTCCCTCACTGGACTGTGAGCATCTTGAGGCCAAAATCCGCACCTCAATTATTTTTGTAACTCTAGGACACACGAGGCCTTGCATGCAGAAGGCTTGATAAATGTTTGATAAACAAGTCTATATTCAATAATTCATGAATGAGAACCCAGAGTGCTGGGCTCTCTGACCATGGCGGGGGGTCGGTTATTACTTTCTTGTGTTGTCACCAACATTAGACAGGTTCTGGGGTTCCCACGGGCTCCCCCACTTTCTCAACAACTTTGTGCAAATTACTTAACATTCTGACTTTAAGCTCTTTATCTTATAAATAGGGATAACATTTACTTGCACCGTGGCCACGAATAGAAAATGAATACTGCATGTGAAGCCCTGTACATGTACTAATTATCTTTCTTATGAGCTAGCAATTAAACATTTGGGATGCAATTTATGTATGAAAGTTTGCTGTGTGGTCTGAGGGCTCAGGCCTTAAGGCCTATGGAAATAAACAGCACTGAGATGAGAGAGAAAGAAAAAGAAAATCTATCTTGTAGATGACTCCTGCAGGTTCTGAGACAGGCGTCAAAACCAGGCTAAGATTAGAACTGGGTCCCAGAGGCTCTATTTCCTATTCCCCAGCCTTTCTGTTGGCTAGAGTCCTCCTGGAGCTTTTCGTCACGACTGGCCACGTATTTGTCCTGCTGCTTGTAACTCTCCTCTCACTGATGTAAGTAGAGGAAAAGCAACAACAAAACAGTTGACATTTACGTAGCATTCAGAAGTTTCCTATCTACCGAACTCCTTTTTTGAAGGCAGCCTCTAACAAGCAGCAGAAATAGCTATTCGCTTAGGTGTGTGGGTGAAGGTACCTCCCCTCACCCCTTCTCCTCATCAAAACTGATCCGAATGATAGCTTTTGCTCCCTCTGCACCATTCATCACGACCTGGGGGCTGGGAATGCTGAAACAGAGGGATGGCCAATCAGATGCTTCTGCCTGTGGACTCCGGCATCTGTGACTCATCAGCAACCAATTAGAAGCCTTCAGTCAAGGCAAAGTCTTCCCACCAGGGTAGAGACAAGCTCTGCACGCTGCTGACCTTTCTATCAGAAAGTCCTGTTTTGGAGCAGGGGAAGCCCCACCCTGCCACGTGAAAAGAGTGCCTTTGCTCTGCTTTTGTGCAGGGGAGTGATGGGATTTGGTGCTGTTCACGCTTCGCTCTCTCTGCCTCAGAGGCATTTGTGAGCTGTGTCTCAGAAAACCTAAATGCTCTTTGCAGGGTAGATTTGTTGGCTGTCTTTTTCTCTGGGGAGTCCAGAGCTATGCCACAGTGTTTAAAGCTGGGACTCACTGTGCCTTTCAACAGAGGTCTTTCTGCTCATCCCATTAGAGACTGCACTGCCCCCATCTACTCTGTGCCCTGGGTTGAATAAGGTAACCGAGACTTTGATACCAAGCCCTGGTGTCCTACCCACTAGCCCAGCATCTGTGGATTTGAGCTGAACTCCAATATCCCTGTCAGCTTTTCTCTCCTCTCTCTTTTTCTCTCACTCTTGTACTGGTGTGAATGAGGGAGGGAGAGGGTGGCTGAGAGGGAGGGAGGGAGGGAGGGAGGAAGACAACCCAACCCTAAACCTTCTGCATTCTTCCTGGTCAGAGAATAAAATCCACACTTTTTGCTGCAGAATTTAATTCCTGCCAGTTTTCCTTTTGCCTATTTCTTGACCTAGAGCTTCTTTTTCAGGAGTCCTGCATTTTGCAGTCCCAAAATAATGCAGAATATTCAAAGACAAGCATAGTTCACAGAATCCTAAAAGTTTTGCTGATGTCATGCATCTTGCCTCATCCTGAACTTTTCTGATTCAAAGGAATCCACTTCCAGAACAAACTCCTACAACTTATGGAAAATGCCTTTAGTTGCCGAACTTTACAATGTCCCCCGCTTCAGCCCCTCTCATCGCCATAATCATCAGGCCTGTCATGGTAAGAGAAAGAGGACAGGGGCTGTATTAGATCTTATGTATATTTTTTATATCATGTAGAGCTCAAGTAGGCCCTCAAACGATGCTTGTTTATTAACTGATTGGTATAATGTAAAATTAATTAACTTTTCCCATAAATTAACTGTATTAGGGTTCTCTAGAGAAAAAGAATCAATAGGTGCGCATGTGTGTGTATGTGTGTGTGTGTGTATTTTTAAAACAACTGGCTCATTAATTGTGGAGGTTTGGCAAGTCTGAAATCTGATGGCAGAGTCTGGCAGCCTGGAGAGCTGGGAGGAGCTAACGTTGCAGTCTAAATTTGTAGGCTGCTGCAGAATTTTCTCTTGCTCAGGGGAGGTCAGGCTTTTGTTCTATTCAGGCTCTCAAGTGATTGGATGAGGCTCACCCACATTAAAGAGAATAATTTGCTTTATTCAAAGTACAACAATTTAAATGTCATTAGATATATGTCCTTTTGAACTGAAAATAGGAAAAAGATGAAGTGAAACAAAAAAAAAATGGTATGGAATAGGGGTAGGCAACACTTTTCTTTCTCAAAACACTCTCAACTACAACTTGTGCCATAATATCATGTTACCTAGTATGTGTTGATTCCAGATAGTAGATGGACAAACATTTTTAATTGGTGGGCATTTGTTCTAAGGGATAGTAGAAAAATATAACCAGCATGTCAAAACTGTGACAATAGAGGGGCGCCTGGGTGGCGCAGTCGGTTAAGCGTCCGTGGTCCGTGAGTTCGAGCCCCGCGTCGGGCTCTGGGCTGATGGCTCGGAGCCTGGAGCCTGTTTCCGATTCTGTGTCTCCCTCTCTCTCTGCCCCTCCCCCGTTCATGCTCTGTCTCTCTCTGTCCCAAAAATAAATAAACGTTGAAAAAAAAAATTTAAAAACTGTGACAATAGATATTATTTCTTAGCATGGGGCTATGTATTAAAAAGCATCCATTAAAAATATATTATGCAGATAATTGTACAGGGGTGACAAAAACCCAAATATTCAAAGAAGAATTAATATCAATTACACTCAGACTTCCAAAAAATAGAACTCTTCCAAACTCATTTTACCCTGATACCCAAACCAGACAACAATGCCACAAGAAAAGAAAATTATAGTCCAATATCCCTAATGCACAAAGATGCAAAAATCCTTAACACAATGTTAGCAAACTGAAGTCAAGAACACGTTAAAAGGATTATATGTCATGGCCAAATGGGATTTATCCCTGGGATGTGAGGAGAGTTCAATATATGCAGATGAGTAAATATAACATCACATCAATAAAATGAAAGATAAAAATCACATGATTATCTCAATGGACACAGAAAAACTAATGGACAAAATACAGCATCCTTTTATGATAAAAGCCTTTAACAGACTGGGTATAAAGGGAACATACTTCAACATATTAAAGGCCATATACAACAAACCCACAGCTAACATTATACTTAACGGAGAAACACTGAAAGCTTTTCCTCCAAGATCAGGAACAAAACAAGGATACCCATTCTCACTACTCTTATTTAATATGGTATTGGAAGTCCTAACTGGAGAAATTAGGCAAGACAAAGAAATAAAAGGCATCCGTTTCAGAAAGGAAGAAATAAAATCTTCTGATGTGATTTTATATATAGAAAATGTCAGAGTCAACAAAAAAAAAACCCATCATAACTAATCAGCAATTTCAGTAAAGCTCCAAGATACAAAACCACTATACAGAAATCTGTTGCATTTATATACATTAAGAACATACTACCTGAAAGAGGAATTAATAAAACATTCTCATTTATAGTTGTACCAAAAAGAATAAAATAGCTAGGAATAAATTTCACCAAGGAGGTGAAAAACCTATGCATTGAAAACTGTAAGACACTGATGAGAGAAATTGAAGAAGACACAAATAATGGGGCGCCTGGGTGGCGCAGTCGGTTAAGCATCCGACTTCAGCCAGGTCACGATCTCGCGGTCCGTGAGTTCGAGCCCCGCGTCGGGCTCTGGGCTGATGGCTCAGAGCCTGGAGCCTGTTTCCGATTCTGTGTCTCCCTCTCTCTCTGCCCCTGCCCCGTTCATGCTCTGTCTCTCTCTGTCCCAAAAATAAATAAACATTGAAAAAAAAAATTTGAAGAAGACACAAATACGTGGAAAGATATTCCATGCTCATGGACTGGAAGTCCATATTGTGAAAATGCCCATACTACCCAAAGCAATATACAGATTCAGTGCAATCCTTATGAAAATTCCAATTTTCACACTTTTCACAGAAATAGAACAATCCTAAAATTTGTGTGGAACCGCAAAAGACCCCAAATGGCCAAAGCAATATTGAGAAAGAAGAACAAAGCTTGAGGCATCAAGATCCCAGATTCCAAACTATACTACTAAGCTACAGTAGTCAAAACAGCATGGTATTTGGCATGAAAACAGACAAATAGAGTAACTGAACAGAACTGAGAGCCCAGAAATTAACTCACACATATACAGTCAGTTAATTTATGACAAAGGAATCAAGAATATACAATGGGGAAAAGACATTATTCAACAAATGGTGCTGGGAAAACTGGATAGTCACATGCAAAAGAATGAAACTAGACTACTATTTTATATTATACACAAAAACAAACTAAAAATGGATTAAACGCTTGAATGTATGACCCCAAACCATAAAACTCCTAGAATAAAACAAAGGCACTAAGCTACTTCACAATAGTCTTTATGATGATTCTTAAATTTGACACCAAAAGCAAAGGCAGCAAAAGCAAATAAACCAGTAGGATTACATCAAACTAAAAGCTTCTGCCTGCCAGAGGAAACCATCAACAAAATGAAAAGGCAACCTAGTGAACGGGAGAAAATATTTGCAAATAATATATCTGATAAGGGGCTGATATTTAAAATATGCAAAGAACTCATACAAGTTAATAACAAAAATACAAAACCAATCCAATTAAAAAATGGGCAGAAAATCTGAATAGACATTTTTCCAAAGAAGATATACAGATGACCAACAGGTACATGGAATGGTGCTCACCATCACTAAGCATCAGGGAAATTCAAACCAAAACCACAATGAGATATCACCTCACACCTGTTAGAACAGCTATCATCAAAAAGACAAGAAATAACAAGTGCTGGTAAGGCTTTGGAGAAAAGGAAACCCTTGTGCATGATGGTGGGAACATAAATTAGTGCAAAAAAAAGGAATATAAATTAGTGCAACCATTATGAAAAAAAAAAACTAATAGAACTACCATATGATCCAGCAATTCTACTTCTGGGTATTTATCTGAAGAAAACAAAAACACTAATTCAAAAAGCTATCTATACCCCTATGTTCACTGAAGCCTTATTTACAATAGCCAAGACATGGAAACAACCTAAGTGTCTACTGGTGGATAAATGGATAAACATAATGTGGTCTATATAAAGAATGGAATATTATTCAGCCATAAAAAAGAATGAAATCTTGCCATTTGTGACAACATGGATGGACCCTGAAGGCATTGTATTAAGTGAAATAAGTCTGATAGGAAAAAGATAAACACCATATGACTTCATTTATATGTTATATATTTAAAAAGTAAATAGGAGCACCTGGGTGGCTCAGTCAGTTAAGTGTCTGACTTTGGCTCAGGTCATGATCTCACTGCCCGTGGGTTTGAGCTCTGTGTCATGCTCTGTGCTGACAGCTCAGAGCCTGGAGCCTGCTTCAGACTCTGGGTCTCTACCTCTCTCTGCCCTTCTCTACTTTCTCTTTCTCTCTCATTCTCTGTCTCAAAAATAAACATTAGAAAAATAATAAATAAATAAAAAGCAAACAAGAAAACAAAACAAACAACTGGGCTCATGGACATAGAGAACAGACTGGTGGTTGCCTAATGTGGGGGATGAGGGTGAAATGGGTGAAAGGTGTCAAAAAGCACAAATCTACAGTTAGAAAATGATTAAGTCATGGGGATGTAATGTACAGCACGGTGACTATCATTAATAATGCTGTCCTGCACATTTGAAAGTAGTTAGGAGAGTAGATCTTTAATGTTCTCATCACAAAGAAAACAATTGGTAATTATGTATAGTGATAGATGCTAACTGGCGTTACTGCGGTGGTCATTTTGCAATATATACAAATATTAATTATTACACTGTACACCTGAAAGAAAAACCCAACACGTATTGTTCAAAAGTCAAGACTCTGGGCCCAAAGAATGAGCCCTGTGTCAAAGTTGTCCTGCCTAGCAGGAAATTGATCCAGCGCAGGGCTTATGGTCTGGGGGATAAGATTTGGAGAAGAAAATCTGGGGTAGGCTTTTTGTTTGTTTGTTTCTTAACTGGAAACAGCAGTCTCTGTGACCCATTTGAGAAAGCCAAGTCTCTGAGGTCTTCTGATTGGCTTGTATCATCTGAGTTAATCTCTTGGGCCATGTCTAAGTGTTGAGCTATTTTTCAGTGACTTTTCCAAGGAGGGGTCTCTGCTCTATGACTATTTGGGAATGTGGTACCTTAGATGTTCTCACTATACACTTGTGACTCCTGCCTTAGAATTAGAGTGATCAAGAGTCCCTTTATTGCAAGCCAGGCGTGTGCCACTGTCAAGAGGCTGAGCAGCCTCACCTGGATTTGTCCCCCCACCCCAAGCAGATTCCTTCAGATTCCTTTCCAAGATACTTCTTTTTTTTAAATGTTTTTATTTATTTTTGAGAGAGAGAGAGAGAGATCGAGTAGGGGAGGGGAAGAGAGAGAGGGACACACTGAATCTGAAGCAGGCTCCAGGCTCTGAGCTGTCAGCACAGAGCCCGGTGTGGGGCTCAAACTCACGGACTCTGAGATTATGACCTGAGCTGAACTCGGACACCCAACCGATTGAGCCACCCAGGTGCCCCCAAGACACTTCTTATCAGCTGTGTATACTTGTCTCTGTAACTGTGGGTAAATTTACTGGGTGATGGAGACTATACAAGAGCATGCTTCACTACAAGAGATATACCAACAAATCCTGCTGGAAAGAATGAGGGCAGAAAAGTAGAGAATGGTTGTGTTTAGGCCAGGATCACTATGCTGGGCTACACATATATCACACTGACTTGTGAGTTGGTTTTCTTCATTTTTTATGTGGGTCCTTCCAACTCCAGTCCTTCCAGTCTCCTCAGGCATGGGTAGCAGGAACAAATTTCATAGTTACAAACATTAAGGGTACAAATTGTGACATTCTCATATAATTTACTAAAATTAAAGTTATTTTTTAATCTCAAACCTCTATTACACCTAGTGGCAACAATTTAATATTAGACATTCAGAGTAACTGAGTCATTTCAATATTTTTAAGCCAATTTAGAGTTTTGTCCCTTCTTTCCTCTTTCCCTGAAATGGTAGCTAAATTCTAGAAGTGGAGGGGAGAATGTTTACACGGCTTTTATGCATTAACTAGGGTGGGCATTTTGTCTGCAGCCATCTTCTGTCATTCACTGTCTTTGGCTGGTGTGTAACTCACCTGCTCTGATTCTGAACACTGGCTTTGAACACAGAGATGTCTCTTGCTCTCCCGGGTTCTGATTCTTAATCTGAGCTTTCCACACCTGTCAGGTCTAATGGCTGACTGCCACGCATGTGGGGTGCACATGCACATGCTCTCTCTCTCTCCATTATATTCGTGCCTTTGGGAGGAAGGACTTAGGAAGCATTTACATGTAGGTTCATGCCTGATACTCCAGCAAACCAGGGGGCAGAGCCACCCTCTCAGGCCCTTTCCATCTAGAGCTGCCCTGGCATCATTTCTATTTTCCAGCCGATAGACCATTTTGACCCAGGTTCTTCCTCATGAGGACCGCCATCCCTTCACCGCCATGATCTCCATTCAAAGAGATCATACTTGTCCTCCAGTCAAACTTGTTTGGGATTTCAGTAACCCACCTTCTCACTGTCACAATGAGTTTAGGGTGGTGAGGGTCCTGGGCCTCTACTCAGTTTACAAAGGTAGGTTCCAGGGAAAACTTAAGTTGGAGAAAGAGTTGTAGGATTTTTATGCAAACTCATGGTTCCACAATGCGATTTTTTTTCTTTCCTGATGATTTTGCCATAGGGCAGGACAAATAAGTGGGAGTCAAAGGAGGTGAACCAAAAGCTACTGGGAGCAATAAGGAAACGTAATATCTTCTCTGTGGTAACTGCAAACAGGCAGTTAAAGACAGGGAAAGAGAAAACAGGCAAGGCCAAGAATTCTAAAGCCCCAAAATGTAAGAACTAAAAACCACTGCTGCCTGTACCTGTATAGCAAACAGGATTCTGGCTTTTAAAATGTTCTAGGCTAACTGAGAAATACAACTTTTACCTTAATCTGGAAAAAGAATAGAAACTAAGCAACAGTGAAAGTAGTCAAAAGTTAATCAGAAAAAATGCCCCTAGAGTTTCATATTTCTTTAATGTTGTTCTATAGTTTGTTGTGATGTTTAAGCACCATATCTTATATGTTCATGGAATTATATTTTTTGATAGAAAAGAAATGATTCATGTGTGAATTTAGCATACCAATTTTTAAAGGTTTACCTATTTATAGTAGGGGATGGAAAACTATGACCAAGAGGACAAATGTGGCCCACCCCGTGCTTTTGTAAATAAAGTGTATTGTTTATACATTGTCCATGGCTGCAATGGCAAGGTTGAGTAGTTGCAATAGACTGTATGGCCCACAAAGTCTCAAATATTTACTGTCTGGTTCTTCAAAGAAATACTTTGCCGGCCCCTGCTTTACATGATGAGGTCACAATCAGGGCATCATCATCCACCTGGTGGCAGATTATATGAATTACTGGCATAGTGTTTATTAGAATTAAGAAAGTTCTGCTGGGCTGGCCTAATAGAATCACACTTCACGGTGACAGGAAATACAATTTGTTAGAGAGGAAACAATCGTTCATCTCTTTTCTCCCTACTGTTAATGAAATATGTTAATTAATAAGAGGATATTTTAGTTTCCTTTTCCTTAGCTGATCATATTAAAAAAATAAATCTTTAAAAATTATCAAAGTGAGATTTATAAAAAAAAAAAAAAAAGTTAAATCCGCATTTCTCCTAATGAGGATTTGCTCTGAGCACCAGCACTACTTGTGATTATTACCATTTTCTTTGAACTTTCCCATTGCTGACATTAACACTGGCATGGTATGAATAGTTTATATCTAAAATTTTAATCTTTTCCTTCCTGACAAATAATATATTATGCCATTATTTGATATTCTGCCTCTGATAACTAAACCAGTGGTTCTCAACTCTGACTGCACATTAAAATAATTTGCAGAGTTTTCTCAAAGTGCCAAAGCCCCAGCATCACCCCACAGTAATAAAATGAAAATTTATCAGTGAGGAGACCTAGGCATCCATAAAATACTCCCCAGTTGATTCAAATATATAGCAAGAGATGAGAACCAGAGACCTAAACATAACTAATCTGTGCTCATGAAGTTCATTTCATGAGTTAGAACACAACATTTGGCATTTCCCAGAAAAAGCAAAACAATATCAAATCTGGGAACTCACAGAATCATTCTCAACTGCTCCCAATGGCAAACTAGATGAATATTCAGACACACTAATATGAAAATATAAATACCAAGGAAAAGAGCGTAGGATGTTATCAATTAGATGTGAAAGTGAGAAAAACATTTTGTGAATAAATAACTTTCTTGGAAAATGGAGACAGGCATGGTTGTGTGATTTCATCTAATATTTTTGAACATTAAAAGGCAAAAAAAGGGGGGGCCAACTTCAGGGAGTGGATTTTATTTTGTTTGCTTTTAATTGCACTTGGACTTGGACCCAGCATGGTTTTAGGCCCTCCTTCCCTAAGTGCTTCTCTCCATCCCCTTGGCTACTTCAGGCACTTGTCAGATAACCATCCTGAGCTTTTCTGTAAGCTGTGGTTGTAGAAAAAGGGACTTATCTGCCCTGTTTCAAGGGTTCTTGAAATCTCTCATGCCATGGGTACCTGAAGCTCTCCTTTACACATTTTCCTTTCCTATCTTTGCACTTCAGTGGTTCCGTTCCACTGCTTCTCGATGTCTTTCTTTACCCAGGCCTCATTCAAATTTACTTGAAGGTTCTTGCTGTCAACCTCTTGGCTTGCCTTATTTCTGTAGCTCTTCTTCCAGCTCATTCTGACATGCTTTACCTTATCTCAAAGTGGTCAAGTAGCCTTCTTCAGACATTTCAGACAGATTAGAGTTTAGTTTTTTTTTAATCCTCAAACTTGTATATCATATGTACACTTGATTGTATTTTTCAACTCTTCTCTAAGTCAGCCCCATGCTCATCTTCAATCTATAGGACTCTGTCTTGTAATTGATGGTGACATCTGGGCAAGAAACATCTTAATTGCTTTCTATTATTTGCATAAATCTTCCATAAAATACAAAATGGGTTTTTAACCTTACTAATGAATAAACATGTTAGCCCATACAGGTGAAGTGTTAATTGCTTTTCTCAGTTAACATTTTGAATGACAGCCCGATACAGGTGAGCTGTCAAATTTGGGCGTGTCTCGGAAATTTGGCTTCTTTATCCATTCAATCCCTCATTTCCCAAATGATCTAACTTGTCACAACATCTGTTTTGAGAATTTTCATTCTTAAGGATAGAGTATTTTTCCACAGAGTTCAGTTAAATTTATGTAAGAATGTTAATAAATCAAATACATATCTTTGCTCATTCAATCCAGCATAGACAGCTCTGAAGGCCTTGGTTAGTGGCTCAGGAGTTGTTAAAGGGCTTCACAGTATTCACCTGTATCTCTTTACAGCAGAAATTTTGTATACACACATACACACACCCCATATATAAATTTCAAGTGGCTGCTAATTATATAATTTGACTTTGAAGTATTCTTTACTCCATGTGTTTAAGATGATATCAAACTAATTAATAATCTCAAGACACACACAAACTGATAGCAGAGGAAAGCAAGCCAAAGCATAATGAAGGATAAATGAGTTTCTGAAGGACCATCCACAAAGGTTAGGTATGCGCAGATAATGGAAAGTTAATGGTGAGTTGTTAAGCTTTCCTGTTTAGAGTATGTGAAAAACATTATGCCTGCCATTACTATTATAATTGTAGAACCTTAGGGTTGGGAATAGGACATTTACACTCACATATTTATTAGCCAGAACCATATACATTACTCCAAGTGCAATGTGCCCACATCTCTCATCTCACATATTTTAGTGGTCACGTTCCCTCACGCTGTACTGGAAGTAAACCAAATGCATTAAATGTTTCTTCATTTGTACTTCCCCTAACTTATTTTTCCTCCATCCTGTTTTTGTGCAGTTGTCTGTTAGTTCCCTGGTGTAATCTTCCCTTTATTCCCAACATGTATCATTATTAACCTCTAGGGGAGCTCTTCTGCCCTGGACCCTTGCTACCCAACATGTGGTCTGGAGAGCCACAGCATCCCCACCCACTGGGAACTTGGTAGAAATGCAGAACATCTGGTC
Source organism: Leopardus geoffroyi (assembly GCF_018350155.1). NCBI lineage: Eukaryota > Metazoa > Chordata > Mammalia > Carnivora > Felidae > Leopardus > Leopardus geoffroyi. The sequence continues at coordinate 18,960,445 of NC_059343.1, forward strand.
CCACCCCAGTCAACAGAATCAGCATTTCCATTTTAATAAGATCCCCAGCTGACTAATTTTCATATTAAAGTTGGGAGAAACGGGGTGCCTGGCCTGCTCAGTCAGTGGAGCTTGTGACTCTTGATCTTGGGGTTGTGAGTACAAGCTCCATGTTGGGGCTAGAGATTCCTTAGAAATAAAATCTTAAAAAAAAATAAAGTTGGGGAAACACTGCCAGGTATACTCCACCTTTTCCCTAGTTCTTTCAACAATCCAGCAAGGAAAGACAATCGCATTGGCACATTAAAATTCTTCAATGAGAAGAGCAAAATAACTGAAGAATAACATCTCACATGATAATAATCTCTCTGTGGATGAACGTCCTTCAATGGCACAGGAGGCAAGATAGCTTAGCTATGTGATAACTAGATTCTGAGTTTCAGTCATAGTCCTTTCATTAAGTCATTGTATAATTTCAGGCAGGGGAACTCTGCTGGGTTCCTGTGACACACAAAAGATGAAATAAAGCGATGTAGTTTATGAAGTAAATTTATGTTGAGATATAGTATAGCATAGTAGTGAAGAGCGTGACCTCTGAAGAACAACTCAGGGACTTAAAATCTGGCTGCGTTATTCATTAGCCATGTGACTTTTGGCAAAATCCTTCTATATGTAACGTGGAAGATATTAATAGTACCTACCTTCATAAGTCTGTTATAAGAATAAAAGGGTTGATGTAAAAAATGCATAGAAACAGTGCCTACCACATAATTACTTCAAAAGGCAATTACTATTATTGGACATTAGAAAACCTGTTTTCAAGACTGCCAATAAAAAAACTGTAAAAACACTCTTCGGAAACTTCAATGTTCACCTGGAAGCCAAGTGCTCCCAGGAACTGGAATACTGATAGGCAGCTCTTTTAAAAATTAAGGTATCAGGTCAGTTCCCAAGATGTAACAGCAGACATCCTACTGGTGAAATCACAAATTACTCATGATGCCAAATGATTAGAGATAAGATATCAAATCAAGGGTTTGGAAACTATGATTTAGATCCTACCAGAGTGCATTGATGTCACCTGCCTATACCATGGGGTTAAGCTTAAGTTTACATTATATTTACCCCATACAGAATGGGTTAAATTTGTCCTACCATGAGATCACTAACTGAAGTCTAAACCCCAAGTAACCATCTTGAAAGTGTGCATAAAGGCTCACAATTGTGGCATGAGAACATATTTACTCGATTACTGAAAATGTTAACAGAGAGTGCATGCCTTAGCAGTTGTGTGCTGTGTGTCAATCACATCCATTTCGGTGCTGTATTCTCATATTCTTGTACCCTGCCAACAACGTGGTTTCTTAAAACTCAATCCAATTTACAATGACACCAAAAATAATAAAATACCTAGGAATACACTTAACCAAGGAAGAGAAAGACCCGTCCTCTGAAAACCATAAAACATGGATAAAAGAAATTGAAAACAACATAAACAAATGGAGACATGGTCCATGCTCATGAATTGGAAGAACAAATACTGTTAAAATGTCCATATTACAGAAAGCACAGATTTAATCCAATCCCTATCAAAATACCAACAGCATTTTTCAAAGAACTAGAACAAATAACCCTAAAACTGGTGTGGAACCACAAAAGACCCTGAATAGCCAAAGCAATCTTGAAAGAGAAGAACAAAGCTGGAGGTATCACAATTCCAGATTTCAAGTTATACTACAAATCTCTACTCACCCGAACAGTATGGTACTGGCAAAAAAAACACAAAAAACAAAAAACAAAAAACCAAAAAAACACCAGACATGTAGATCCATGGAACAGGAAAGAAAGCCCAGAAGCAAACCCATGATTCTATGGCCAATTAGTCTTCCACAAAAGAGACAAGAATATGCAATGGGAAAAAGTCTCTTCAACAAATGGTGTTGGGAAAACTAGACAGCTACATACAAAAGAATGAAACTGGACCACTTTCTTAGACCATACACAAAAACAAACCCAAAACGTATTAAGGATTTCAATGTGAGACCTGAAAACATAAGAATATTAGAAGAGAGCACAGGCAGTAATGCTTCTGACATTGGCCATAGCAATATTTTTTTTAATATGTCTCTTGAGGCCAGAGAAATAAAAGGAAAAGTAAACTGTTGGGAATACATCAAAATAAAAAGCTTCTACACAGTGAAGGAAATAATCAACAAAGCTAAAAGAACACCTACTAAATAGAACAAGATATTTTCAGATGACATCCTATAAAGGGATAGTATCCAAAATATATAAAGGACAACTCAACATTCCAAAAACAAATAATACAACTAAAAATGGGCACAGGACATAAACAGACATATCTCCAAAGAAGACATACACATGGTCAAGAGACACATGAAAAGATGTTCAACATAACTCATCATCAGGGAAATGCAAATCAAAATTCACAATGACGGGGGGCACCTTGGTGGCTCAGTCGGCTGAGCGTCCAACTTTGGCTCAGGTCATGATCTCACAGTTCATAGGCTCAAGCCCCACATTGGGTTTTGCGCTGACAGTGCAGAGCCTGCTTCGGATTCTGTCTCCCACTCTCTCTCTGCCCCTCTCTCGCTTGTGCTTTCTCTCTCTCTCAAAAATAAATGAACTTTAAAAACAAACAAACAAACAACTACAGTGAGGGGCACCTGGGTGGCTCTGTCAGTTAAGCATCAGACTGTTAATTTCAGCTCAGGTCATGATCTCACAATCATAAGATTGAGCCCTGCATCAGGCTCCACACTGGGTGTGGAGCTTGCTTAAGTTTCTTTCTCTCCCTCTCCCTCTGCCCCTCACCAGCTAGAGCACACGGAAGCTCTCTCTTTATCTCAAAAACAAAAACAAAAACAGAAAACCCCAAAAAACAATGAAATATCACCTCACACCTGTCAGAATGGCTAAAATCAAAAGCACAAGAAACAACATGTGTTGGTGATGACGTGGAGGGAAAGGAACCCCCATGCACTGTTGGTGGAAATGCAAACTGGGGCGGCCACTGTGGAAAACAGTATGGAGGTTCCTCAAAAAGTTAAAAATAGAACTACCCTACCATTACACTACTGATTATTTACCCAAAGAATACAAAAACACTAATTTATTCAGCCATGAAAAAGAATGAAATCTTGCCATTTGCAACGACCTGGATGGAGCCAGAGAGTATAATGTTAAGGGAAATAAGCCAGTCAGAGAAAGACAAATGCCATGTGATTTCACCAATGTAGAGAATTGAAGAAACAAAACAAATAAATACAGAAACCAAGAAACAGACTCTGAACTATTGAGAACAAACTAACGGTTACCAGAGGGAAGGTGGGCGGGGGGGATGGGTGAAATAGGTGATGGGGATTAAGTGTACACTTATCATGATGAGCACTGAGTAATGTATAGAATTGTTGAATCACCATATTGTACACCTGAAACTAACATAACATTGTATGTTAACTACACTGGGATTAAAACAAAAAACTTAATGAAAACGAGATCAAAACCTACAAGACAAGGGGGGAAAGCATTTGGAAGAGAAAGTACATTTGCCCTGCTGCCGTGAGCTCTCCATCATCCAAACTTTAATTTCTGTATTCATCTTCCAAAGGAGTGGCAGCAGCTTGTTCCTGAGGAAAGACTACCTACCTACCAAAGCTCAAAACCTAGTCCATTTGCAGGGCTGAGGGTGTCCGTTCATTTCACAAGGAATGACCTGCTCTTCTCAATTTACATTGCAATTTTAACCCAGTGAACTCAACTCTTTGAGTTCAGTGTTAGGCGCACTCTTTTGTGAATTCATCCCCATGCCAAAACTCCTAGAAGCCATAAGAAAACAATAAAGGCAACAAAAATCTAAATCCATACAACTAAAAATATTTTTTCAGCGATGTTCTAACAAAAATAGTTCTTTAGTGACATAATTCCCAACAACCTAGAGGTATAACCCAGAGGTATCTACAGTCCTCATGAAGTCCCCAAAGGAGGTTATCTTTATTTCCTTTGTCTGCTCATAACCAAGCTCAGTGTGGGCTCACCATACTCAGTTATCTGTTCGCTGTTCAGTATCCTTTTTTATTTTGCGACATCATTTGTGAATTTAAATGAATCAAGGACTCTCTAAACTGTTTTGATAGAAAACTAACAGAATCTGGACACTGTGTAGCCCCAGCTGTGCAAGTGCTGTCACCATATAACCTTCTACTCTCAGCCTCTTCCGGAATGCCTCACTTTCAGAGAGATGCCTCCCTCAAGACCATACCCCTTCTCATGGTAGCAGTGGTGTTCTGGTAAGTGTTTAAGAACTGGCTCTCCAATAAAACAAACAAACAAACCCCGATTCATAACCTTTGCTGATTAATTCTGATTTGATGCAAATATTCCCTCTATTGCTGATTTCAAGCTTCCCATGTGACTAACTTCACTAAATCCGGACCTGGGAATGGATAGTCAGCTCACAGAAACCAGGATGACCTAGCTCCAACACAACACTACATGGTGGCCCGTTTGCAAATACCGATTATGCACGAGTACAAAGGTCTGGCTAACTCAGGACAACTCAGAAGGAACCTCCCTGGGGTTGGCTGGGGCTCCGGTTGGGCTAGCATCATAGCTCAACCTTTCTATCCACCCAAGTCTCCTTCCTTGCTGCCACAATCCACACAGACTGGTCCTAAAGACACTCCCTAATAAGCATCCTACACCCAAAATTCTATTTCTGAGGGAACCCAACCTGCGACAATCATTTTTTTCATCTCCATGTGGGCTGCCACAAATTCCCTTCTGTTCTAAAGAAGAAACTAAAGATGCTTTCATACTTTTTGTAAAATGGATAATCCAATTTAAATATTAATGGCAAGGTATCAGATTTGTAAACAAGACAATTAGAATTGCAATTACAAATTTTTCATAAGCTAATAGAAAGCTTCATAGGACACAGAAACATTCTCTTAAGTCTAAGTGTCTTTTGAGACTCCTGAGTCAGAAATAACACTTATGGGATACTTTTAAAATGCAAAGTACCGTCTGCCTCTCTGCAACGACAGCAAAGAAGGAACAATTTTCTTCTTCCTGTTGTGATAAAATTGATTTCATCAGCAGTTAGAAGAGCTTGTTATGCCAAGGCTGACCACGGGAATTACACAAGAACACTGTGGAGAAAAATGTCAGGCTGGAGTAGCCCAAAACTTTTAATATGAAAAAAAGGGCAGGAAAAGAATTTTAACAATAGGTTTGTGGTGCGTGTAATGCTACACACCTATACTCTGATGGTGTTCCCAAGTCTCTTTCAGGCCTGAGTGCCAGTTCCTGTCCATGTCACCTATGAGAACACAGATCACTCCCTTCTCGGGACACATGCTGACACCGTCTAAGGTTCTCTGCACCTAGGCACGCCCCCTGCCACGTGAACCTCCACGCCACTCTTGAGCACTCAAGTGTCATTCTGGAAACTCTGTGTAGCTGTGGTCTCATAACACCAAATATGCCGCAAATCTGTATACACAACTCCCTGTCACTTCTACTGTGATGGCCGGCTGCCTCCCTGGGACCCATGAGGCACACGTCCTTCCGGATTCGTGAATTCCCTCAGGTGTGTTCACGATCCCGCTCATCCTCTCCTCCACTCGATCACACTGTTATGAACAAGGCTGTCTGCAGAACTTGAGGATATAAAATGGCCTAAGAGAAAGAAAGCTGGGGGATGAGCTGAGCTTGGAGGGTGCCTGTTTGAGACGCATATAGTAAAACAACCATGAGTTAGCCCCTAAAATCTTGTTCTTAATGCCTGTTAATATTTGTAGGCGGTGTCTGGTATATCACCCTTGGGGACTCTCCTCTAGAAACTAATGTCCTTGAGGGACAGATCAGATAGGTGGGGATACTCCGGCACATACAATAACCTTGGTTTTTACTCTGTCACATGAGCATGCGCACGTAAGAAATGCTGTACCTAAAACTGAGGTTAAAAAATTGGGGTGAGGGCAGCAGGGGACACGCATGCTAACATTTCAGACTGTCAGACTGACTGCAGTACCTCTCCCCTCAGCCCCAAACTTAACTGCCACCTTCTCCACGATTCCCCAGTTTGCAGTTATCCCCTCCCTCTGTAAAAAGGCACTCCACTCTATTTGTACTTCTCTTAAGACAGGCACATTCCTGACACGGTATTTAAGAGTTTGTGCTGTTTTGCCCTTACTCAATGATAAGTTTTCCAAGGGCAGGATTCATATCTGATTCTGTATGTCTCCGTCCCTTCACCTGGTATCTTGCCCCTTAGATGTAATCAATGTGTATCTTTGAAGAAGCACCACAATGACAGTGGTACTCTGGGTCCAATTACAATGCAGCTTGCGGGAATAGCAGGCTGAAGGGATCTTATAACTAGGGTCAAAGCACTTCGCTGCTGTGAGACTGAAACAATGGAGCACGGTGCCTCATCACTGCTTTAAGGTGGTATTAGAAATGAACCAGGCAAACACTCAAGTCCTGTGTCAGTTTCAGTTCTAAATTTCTGACATGTGCTCATTTACTGACCCAGTTAACAATGATGGAAAAGAACAAGAAGTACTTGAAAACTATCTACATTGATAAAGACTGCTTTAATTTAGTGATTATCCATTTTCAGAAAGGAAAAAGGAAGGATCATGCTAACAATATAGGCAACGGTGACCATGTGGCCATCTGTTTTAAGCACCTGCCATGTGCTAGACAGCTTACATATTAGTTCATTAACTATCAAGAAAAAGTTCTAATAATAAGGGTTCACCTATTAATGCAAACATCACATTATAGACAAGATGGCCTGGGTTTATAAGACAGGAGTTTGCCAAGACAAAGGGAGTCTGGATCCCTCATGAAATCTTCTTTTACTGCCCTCCCTCTAGACTGGCGTTTACCTAGAACAAGCCTGCCTGGTGGGGCAAAGGGATTACAGCGTGCTTCAGGGCGGCAATACAATCCCTACAGAAACTCTCCAGTCCCTACAAGCACACTTTTACCTTGAACAAGTGGCACAAGAAAGAAATTAGACACAGCAGGGCTGTGTGTGGATAAGTGAGAAATATGAAGATATAACAATACAGATACTTATAGTTTATTTGGACCAAAACGAATAAATAAATTTGCATTCAGGTTACAAATCTGAGTACATCCACAGCGGCATAATAGTGAAGAGCAAAGGTAACTGCTCCCAGGTACAATTAATGTACCTTATTACTAACTCTTGTAACACCACCATTCCAGTTAATCTGTATCTGTATTCCTGCATGGTGTGCCTCCAGTTTGTTTCTCTCTGGGCTCAGGCCCCCTGCTCCTGCCTCTACTATGCTGTTTTGTGAAATGTTAGCTATTATCACCAATTTCACACACGTCTTCTATTCATTTCCTTGATAGGAAAGCAGTTCTTCATTTTTTTCCCCTTGGCCAATTCGGTCCCCCATATCAAAAATATTTTCGAGCTATCCTGATTTGCTGTCTCTTCCTATAAGATCTGCGGGAAGGTGATCGCGAAACAGATAATGTGTTGAGTCACTGTGGAGGTTCACTGAGGTACAGTGCATTGACTGGCACAGAGGCATTTAACAAATGTTAATCTCCCCTCCCACACCGTCATTTTCTTGTTATATAAGTTATAGTTATTATTATAGTATCTGGCCCTGGCTAATCTCACTTCACTCCTTGAGAACAAAATTCTTTAGGTGAACAAATTATTCTCATTGTACTGGGTGTAGCGATCCAACAGGGCAAGACCTAACACCAACAGGTTGGCGAAGCATTTACATGATCTCCACGATGCTCAACAGTCCATATATCATTTTCTTAGCCACTGTTCATTTGTACCCGCTAACAGTCCGCTGAGTTGGGCAATAATGGTAAGGGAAATTGAGGCACAAAGACTTTGATGGCTTGCTTAAAGTCACCCATCCAATTAGAGGAAGAGCTGGGATATGCCATTTTTGTGTTTCTGAGCTGTTCTCTCCACTAGACTAATGTTTCCCAAAGAAATACTTGCCAACAATCCTTTGAAAATTAAAATACCTGTTATATACACAAAATCAGCTAACTTACCAAGTCTATACTGGGCATGGGGATCCCTGTTCTCAGCTGGAATGACTCTGCTTTGCAAAAGACCAGTATGGTATTTAGTGTAAACCTAATTAAAAAAAAAAAAAAAAAAAAAAAAAAAAAAAACAATACATCTAAATACTTCTCAGTCAGAAACAGCCAGGCAACAGCCCACTTGGCCCAAAGCCAATTTCAAGAGCCAATTTTTCCCAAACAACAGCAAGGCAGGACAGAGCAGCCATAATTATTTCCATGAGATAATCCTACCACCTCAGGTCGGCTAAGGTGCAAGTGAATGCACTTAATTGCTCAGCTGTGTATTTGCTTGGATGTAATCAACCACTTACTGGGAGTTGCTGTCTAACTATTAGGATATTGGCACAAGAAAAGCTAAATAAATTAGAGAGAGTTCACTCTTTATAAAGCTGCCTTTGGAAAGAAAGCGTCTTCTGTGTTCAGAGACAGGGGGAATTGTAAGGGAACAAGGTTGGAAGTCAAGCTACAGTCGTAACAAAACGCTTCCTCCTCATGGGCACTGCCTCATCCCTGTTAACACAGAGCGTGGCCCAAAGTTGCTGATCTCCGGAGACTGCTCATCAGTCATTCTGGAGCAATGGCCAGGCGATCAGATGTACCTATCACCCACAGAGCCAGCACCAGCGAAAGGAGTTGTGCTTGATGAGCAAGGAGGACAAGAGGCTTGCTTTTACAGTATGAATAACATCTGTTCCTTCAGGCATGAATGCGACAACAAGGGGAGGAGACAGCCAGACAAGGCAGGAAAACAAACATCACACGTTTAGTCTCCAGGGTAATTATGTTGATATCTGGGTGTTTATCTTTTGTCCACAGGGCCTCGTGCCATACAGCCCGACCATGCTCTGCCCAAGGGCTGTAGCTCTGAGCAAAGCTTCAAGTCTATGGCTTGCTGCAGTGAAGGGCCTGTGGACTCTCTTCAAAATAATAAAAGGGTAAGCATGCTTTTCTCCCAAGAAGAGACCTTTCTGACAAAACATTGGTAGGAGAGGTTACCTCAGGTAATAGCCACATCTAAAGGAAAGTCTCTAAATGTGAAATGATGGGTCTTCTAAGATGCAAGGACCCACTGCTGAGGTTTTATTCTTAGATCTTAAAGTGACTCTTTAACATTTTGAAGGCTCTATCAAATACACGATTCTTTCACCCATTGTTCCAGCCTCCAGTTCACCTCTGTTTATTATACCCTATTCAGGGCTCCAGAAGCTAAGGGGTGGTTTTGGTGGCTCTTTGCTTGTTTGCCTATTTAGTGGCTTCTCTGGCTGGCTCGCTTGCACATTTGCATTTAGAATCAGATCAGTATTTAAAACCCCATCATTTGTACGTATCATAATTTGTAGTAAAAAATACATCTTTTGCTCAACAATCTGCTAGTCCCCTTGGCTTTTTGTAATAAATTGTATTCTTTCAAGCCTGGCCTTCAAAGTTCTCTATTCCTGTGCTCACATCCCCTTCTCTCCACTCCAATCAATTGTGTCCTGATGCATTTTAGCTAAGGAGCTCACCTCTGTGTTCCTTGCTATTTTCCACCCTCAGGCAGCATCACGTGCAATGTGTGGGGCCCAGTGGAAAATAAACACTTGGGAGATCTGGTTCAAAAAGCAGGAAAAAAGTGCTGTTAGAGATATTACAATATAAAGCTTCTCCTTTCTTCTGTGGTCTCTCTCTCTCTCGTCATGCTGTTTTTAATTTTCTGTTTAATGTTATTCTAAGTAAAGCAAAATTAAAAAATTTTAATCACTAGCATGTATTTTAATGTTCATTTTTCTATGGACTAATGGCAGTTTTTTTTTTTAATTTTTTTTTCAACGTTTATTTAATTTTGGGACAGAGAGAGACAGAGCATGAACGAGGGAGGGGCAGAGAGAGAGGGAGACACAGAATCGGAAACAGGCTCCAGGCTCTGAGCCATCAGCCCAGAGCCTGACGCGGGGCTCGAACTCACGGACCGCGAGATCGTGACCTGGCTGAAGTCGGACGCTTAACTGACTGCGCCACCCAGGCGCCCCTAATGGCAGTTTTAAATGCAGATAAAGGAGCATTTATTTACAGAATCACCAAAATTACACACGTCATTTTCATAGCTTGTGCATGCTTTTATCAGAACAGTGGAAATGCTGCACAAAACAACACAATTGTTTTTGTTTTGCTTCTTGATATGAGCACATTTACCAATACTGTCTACCTCTGGCTTACTGATGAGCAAGGAAGGACTGGAAGGAAAAGGTCGCCGTATCCTTCCCCTTTCTTCTATGTCATCACTTTCAATGTATATGGTTGGCTAATGCCACATACCAATACCACAGGTGGTTTCCAAACAGGGAAGCAAGCAGAAAAAAGGCTAGGATAGGGTGCCCTGATTCCACGTTTCTTAGAACACGCTTACCTTCTTTCTGCATGTTCAAAATAAGTTTCTTTCAGAACAGAAAGCATGATCTCCCCAGGATGGCAGCAGCCACCACTGCCCTGCTTACGCGGTCATACATTTAACACACTTCTCATATACTTGTTTTGAAACTCACTGGACGCCATGCATCACGGGTCCACTGAAATTCTGTGTTGACGGTGACATGTTGAAGGCTATGGGTGAACAGAGGAACAAGGGGCAGGAGGCACACAAATTGCACATGTCTCCTTGGGGCTCACTTAACAAAACACAAGTTCAAGGATAAAATTATTAAAAATTTCAAGACAGCAATGGCAAAGCACTAAACCAAGCGTGGGGCCCTTCTGAGTGGGGGACTCAATGTGACTAAACAGGGTGCCTGCCTACAAAGCCAGACCCACCCTCAAGCCCATGATGCCATCTCCACATCAAAGTACCCAATGTAGGTCACCAAAGGAAAGTAATTACTGTTCAGTGAAAGCAAGGCAGTTGAGATGAATAATAGGGTAAGTTTAACAAGGGCAGGGACCTCGCACAACCTCACACAGGGGTAGTGCAAACATTCCATAAATAATCATTGAACAGGTAAAAAATGACTACACTTGACAGAAAAAAAAAGGACAGAAAGAAAGAAAAGGAAAAGGAAAAACAGAACTACTGTAAGGGGTGATAGAATGATTAGGAGCACTGATTCTGAAGTCCTATCTCCTGGGTTCAAATCTCAGTTCTACAACACACCAGTTGTGTCACCCTGGGTCAGCTGCATAATTTCTCTTGGCCTCAGTTTCCTTATCTGTGAAATAGAGACAGTGATGACAATACCTGCCTGTCGGGCTGTCATATTAAATGACTCAATGTATGTCAAGTATCTAGAAGAGTGCCAGGCACACATTAAGCATTATGGAAGTGTGAGGTAGTATTATCATTTATCAATGTCAACTCACTGTGTCACTTCTTCCAGAAGTTCTCATTTACTCCTTACAAAAATGCTGAGAGTTGTGCATCTTTATATCCCTTTTACAGATGAGAAAAATGAGACTCGGACAAATGATACTTACCATGTTTAAAAAGCCAGCAAGAGAGCATACAAGTGTTTCAATTCTGTCTATATCCTGAAGCGTATGTCCGTGCCACACCCTAAGGTAACCTTACTACGTTCCTCTTGTTTTTCCAAACGGCCCCATCTTTTTTTTTTTTTTTCATAAAATCTACAGCTTCTAATGGCATGCCTCAGTTTACTTAACAGGGATGTTTCTGAGAAAAATGGCAAATAAATGTTTGCTATGCTAATCACTTAAAACATGGCACAAAGTGCTTTTTGGAATCATGTGGAGGATATTTTTGTAGGTTAAATGATCACCTTATTAAAATTTTAAAATTGCAGCTATTTATCAGAATTTGCTCAAAAGGGAAATAACATCTATTAGTATAATGTTGAAAGAAAACTTCAGTTTTTTTTTTTTTATTTTCCAAAGAAACGTGGTGAGGGAAACCAAGGACTCCTTCAGCTCACCAGGAAACAACACAACACAGTAAGACCTAGCTCTTTTGTTTAGAAAGAACATCAGTTTAGGAATAACAAACTTGAAATCAGGACTGCTTTTCACGTCTGACCACCGAGACTCAGCCTGACACATGGGGGAGATCCAGCCAGAGTCGAAGTCTCCCAAGGATGGGATCAGATGTATGTTATCCTTAAAATACCAACTTCTTTGTGGTGGTGAACATGACAGTATTTTTAAAGGGTTTCAAAAATTCGCTCCCAATCTTGATGCCCAAATCCCATTTTTTTCAACAATGTTCTTCATGTGGATCCTTTTGATCCATGACAGTGTGGGTCTCAAGATCTAAGGTGACAACTGGAGAGCAACTTACTGACATGTTAGGTAGAAATTACTAAAAGAAGAAAGCAAGATACCAAACATGTCCACTGTGATCTCATTTTTTTAATGTTTATTTATTTTTGAGAGAGACAAAGAGACAGAGTGTGAGTGGGGGAGGGGCAGAGAGGGAGGGAGACACAGAATCCAAAGCAGGTTCCAGGCTCTGAGCTGTCAGCACAGAGCCCGACACAGGGCTCGAACCCACGACCTGTGAGATCGTGGCCTGAGCCAAACTTGGACGCTTAACCGACTGAGCCACCCAGGCGCCCCCACTGTGATCTAATTTTGGTAAAGAACAGCTATAGATGTATAAGTAGATACAGGTAGAACCTATTCTGGAAGGATACACAATAAAAGGTTAATGGTGATAATCTAGGTTTTAGAAACAAAATGTCTTTGTTTTCTTTTTTTTGCTTATGCATATTCTCTAATTTTCTATGGTGCACATATACTCCTTTTGTAATGATAAACATTATTCTTACATAAAATATTTATTGGAAAGTAGGCTATAAGGGTAAGGGGATATTAAAAATGTTTAATAGTATTTCTCTGCCTGAGGGTGTTTTTCTAGCTCTCACTACACATACCCCTTATCCCTTTCTCTTATTTAACACTATGTCAGGTCCGCTGTCCCTAAAGGTGGCCCAGTGGATACTTGGATCTGCTTTTGTTTGTACCTAAATTTCTCTAGTTCAAGGTCTGTCCTGTCTCCCAGACTGCTCTGACAGTTCCCACATTGGTTCTGCACACACTTAGCACCTCAGTTTAATTGTCCCTGGGGATCCGGGCTTGCCCTCTGTCTTTACTGGCACTGTCAGTTCCAGGATGGCAATGGCCTTGATAATATATCTTTTGGTTCTTCTACAGCAGCCCCAGCTCAAGGCCTGGAGCGAAGAGTCCTACACACATCCATGCACACACGTGCGCGCACACACACACGTCGTTCAATCACTTGTGTCAGAATAGGCAAATGCATACAGACAGAAAGTAGATGAGTGGCTGCCAGGGGATGGAGGAGTGAGGGATGAGGCATAACTGCTAATGGGTATGAGGTTTCTTTCTGGAGTGATGAAAATGTTCTAAAATTAAACTGTGATGATTGCCCAAATCTTTGAATGTACTAAAACCGAACAAATTGTATACTTAAAAAAATTTTTTTGCATTTATTTATTTCTGAGAGACAGAGAGAGATACAGCATGAGTGGGGGAAGGGCAAAGAGAGAGGGAGACACAGAATCTGAAGCAGGGTCCAGGCTCCAAGCTCTCAGTACAGAGCCCGACACAGAGCTCAAACTCACAAACCGTGAGATCATGACCTGAGCCGAAGTCGGACGCTTAGCCGACTGAGCCACCCAGGTGCCCCCAAATTGTATACTTTAAATAGGTGTATTGTATGGTATATGAAATAAATCTCAATAAAGCTGCAAAAATGTCTCTGACATTACTTTTTTTTTAACAAAAGATCAATTTTCTTTCAAATCAATATATTTCTTGTTCATCTCTTGATGCTACTGGAAACTTCAAGAATATACACTGAGGTTGACCTAACGGTCTTTATGAACTCTTCTGTTTCAAAATTCTTAATATTGCCCTAAAATAAGGATTGCTTCTCAGAGAATCCCGGATTATTTCCCAAGTAAATGGATAGTTGTAGGTACATCCAGTGTTCTGTTGTGGAAACAATAAGGACAAGAAGTCAGGAGTACTGAGATCCTCTAGTGACTCTATTACTCCCAATTTTTGTAAACTTTGGCAAGTCATTTCACCTCTTGGACTTTGGTTTTCTGTCTGTACAATGGGTGGACTGGACCATGTGACTGCCAAGCTCACTTTCATCTTAACATTTCTGTGCTTCTATATATATGGCCAAGTATTTGTCTATTTTTAGAAATTAGATCAACCTTCTAGAACATCGCTAGTAAGTACTTTCTAAGTAAAATGTTTTTGACAAGTTTAGACTGTGCTTTCACGTCTCGAATAACCTCACACACACCTCAGTAAGTCAAATGACTATAGCACAATTAAGTGCAAATCTGGGGTATGGGAATAGTAAAATGTGTGTGTGCGTGTGTGCGTGTGTGCGTGTGTGTGTGTACTCTTGGCTTCAAGTGTACAAGTTCTGGCATCTCTCCAGAAAGCATCCATTTGCTTTTTACCTACTGGCAAGGACTTTTTAAACCAAACTACATTTTTCATGCCTTCCCTCCCAAAGACAGGAAGCAGCGGCCAGCTCAGTGGCGCTAACCTCTGATGGCCAGCACCGTAGTTTGTGATCACGCACGGCAGCCCAAAGCCAAGGCTGCAGAGGCTGCAGGAGGTGTCAGTTCTGACACATGGTTCCCTGTTGTGCTCAGAGCTCATGTTGGCTGCCACAAGCCTTGCAGGTGCCTTCAGTTAAGAAGGCAGAAATGGACTTTCAGACGCAGTCTGTGTTTTCAAGCCCCCTCCGGGGACCTTGAGGTGGTGGGGCTGGGACAAGGCTGGAGACAGAAACTTTGTAGGGAACAAGGGGTAAACAAGAAGCCTTTTCTGACATTTCTACTTTTGGGCTTAGTATCTGGAATTGCTTTCAACACTTGCAAAATAAGATTCCTATGTTATCCATGCCAGAGCTTTTAAACGTTTTAAGCAGAACTGCATACGATTATGATACTGGGCTCATCATGTTTAGAGGATTAAGTAATGCAGCACTATCAAAGAATGAAAAATAATCCTAAAACAAGTCAAAATAAAACTGAAGGATGTTCTATTCTTTTCTTTCTAATCTCCTCATCCCCCATCCTTTCCACTTCTGATTAAAGCCATTTCCAACGAAAACAAATAACAATAGAAAACGGGTCTTGCCTGATCATATTAGCTCCTCAAACTGTCCTCAGTACTCTGCCTGGTCTGTGACTTTCTAACACATTCCAGTAAATTCTTAGTATTTTTCCTTTTCCCCCTCCTAACAGTCTCTCCCTTTTTGAAAATAATTCCTGATGACAGCAGCTCTGCTAGGATGTTGGCTAGACTGCTGAATTCAATTTCCAGGCTTTCTAGAACAAGGCACAAAACATTCAGGGATATAGAGTAACAGGCAAGATAATCTAAACCTGTTATCATTTTAAAACATAATAGAGATAATTTCTTTATTAATGTTCAAAGGCCAAACTACACAATGGTCCAAATTTATTAAAATTATTTTGCTTGATTCTTTAGAAGAGGGGAAGAATGATTTCAAATGTCATTGAATCGTCACTACTTTTGGTCACATGTACATGGAGACTTTTCATTTCACTCTGTGCCTATTACCAGTTGAACAAAACTGTAATGTTGTTTAGGACAATCTCACAGAGCCATGTTAGTGGGCAGAAAGAACTGACAGGCAGATTTCTGGGTCAAATAGCTGCTAATATCTTAAAGAAAACTATCCGAATTATTTCTTTGGCTGGTTAGCTGTGTTTTTTTAGCACTCTGGTGGTGACTGTGTGCAGAGAACTACGCTTAGTATAGTATGAAAAGATATAATAGAGACAGAAAGCACCATCTGGAAAAGACTGTAATCTTGTTCACAAATACTCAGAACTTCTACCTATAAGACAGTGAAACAGTCCTACACTGTTAAACTCAGGCATGGCTGTGTGAGTTTCTTTGGCCAATAAAATGTCAGCAGAACTGACATGTATATGGGGGAAAATTTAAAAACCAGAACATGGTTCTCTAGTTTCTTTTTTCCGTCCCTCTGGAAGCAAGTACCTGGAAAGCTCCATCAACCTGGATCAGTGAGAAAATACGAAGAGAGCCCCCCTGCGGAATTACAAAAGACATAAAATATGAGTGATAAACATTGCTCTTTTAAGGTGCTGCTATTTGGGGGTTATTTGTTACTAGATCATAACCTAGTGTGTCATGACTGATACATCCTCCCGGCCCGTGAGACTTTTAACTAACGTGGCAGGTAGGAAAAATATACATACAGACACTTGCATAAATAATACATGCAAAAATGCTTAAAGGTACACATTCAGATCCTACAGTACAGGGATGCAGATGAAATTTTTATTAAAGGAGGAAAGATAAAGAAGGCAACATGTACACAGGGAAAACATTTCTAGGTGACACAGAGCCAGGTTAAGCTACTTCAAAATATCCTGGAAATGAACCTTGAAGAAAGTTTTAAAGATGAAGAGCTAAATGCTTCATGGGAGAGGCTGCACTAAGGATGTGACAGTTTGTAGGAATTACAGTAAGAATTTCAAGAACTTTCTCACCAAGTTGCTATGTTCCCACCCTCTGTTCCACAGTCCTTTAGATCTATGGATTATTTCTGTTCTCTCTCACGAGTGGCCATCTCTGTTTAAATTACTATAAGGGCCAGGGAGGCCTGAAGATATGCCACATCGGCATGAAGATTATCTTGAGCTGAAATCACCTGAGGACCAGAAGACTCAGGAAGAAAGTTTAAAAATCTCCCCCATTCAACTGCCTCAAAGAATTTAGATAGAGGACTTGCTCCAAGAAGACAACTCTAACCACGGACAACTGCATTATAACATCAACTAGGCATGGTAGATAGGGAGGAACCTAGCAAGACCTGCTTGATCCAATTATTTTCTATGTCCCATTATTTCTGCAAGGCCCACCAAACACTTGTTTACCGACATTTACTCTTTTTCATCTTCCTTGAACTACTTCCCTTTCCTTTGAAGTTCCAGACCACTACTCCCTTCTCCTTATTTCAGATGACATATATACGTCATTTTTCCTGTCTCTGGAATCTGATGTCTGTGTGGATTCCCCATACATATGAAATCAAGTTTGACTTTCTCCTGTTAAACTCGGGCCTATTTAATTCTTAGTCCAGCTGGAAGAACTTCAAGGGTGTAGAGGTGCACACTTACCTCTGTCAAATTTCATCCAGATTGCTGTCCCATAAAAAAGTAAATCTTGTGCATACTAAAGGAAAGGTGTTTATCCGATTAGCAAAATTGTGGACCCTTTGGCATACCCCCAAACCCAGAGCAGAACATCTAAATGTAAATCTCATCGTCACAGGAAAGAGGAAACACTGCTGATCTACTTGATGGCTTTACTTGAGGGGCTGGCTCTTACACTTTAATGCTGGAAGTTTCTCTTGCTGTGTTGCTCCATCACGTTTCCTCATCTATATTCCAGAAACTTTCATTTCAGTCTATTATTTCCTTCAGCCCTAATTTATTTTCTCACTTTTAAATTCACCATTAAAATGAAAAGCAAAGGCACACATATTTGCCAGGCAATTTCTCTGAGGTTCTTAGAGCCCTAATTATGATATGAAAACATGATTTCCAACTTTGCAGATGATGCTAAATTGAGAGAGAATAAAAACAAATGAGGAATAATTAGGTGGTGCAGCCAGATAGGAAAGGGTTTGCATCATTTATGTTTCTGGACTAATAGATGGCAAATGCAGGGCTGCACAGATAAATGGAAGATAATGAGCCCCCGCAAAGTATCAGGAATGGGGATCTCTGCTAAACAGGAAGGTGCTGACAAAAAGTGGCGTGAGTGAGGAGAAACACAGTGGGATGTGGGGGTCAGCAAGGGTGATTACAGCCCGGGATGATTGCATCATGGAAAAACTCCAGAGATCTGGCACATTCTCCAGCTACCCTTTGAGTCTGAGTCCCTCCCTCCCTCTCTCACACAGAGGCATTCTGTTGTTAACAACGTGTTTCTGTAGAGCCTCACACAGAGCCCGGCTCTGTGTACTGCAAGCAGGCTCTGCAAGAAGAGGGATAACTTCGAAGGAAGAACATTTTCTTTAACCAGATAATTTTACCCCAAATAAGTGATTTCTTGTTGCTTTATTTATTTTTTTAAAGGTTTATTTATTTGAGAGAGAGAGAGAGAGAGAGAGAGAGAGAGAATATGAATATGAACATGCAGGGGAGGGGCAGAGACAAGAGGGAGATAAGAGAATCCCCGGCAGTCTCTGGGCCGTCTGCACAGAGCCTGACGGGGCTGGATCTCACCAACTGTGAGACCATGGCCTGAGCCAAAATTGAGAGTCGGATGCTTAACCAACTGAGCCACCTAGGCGCCCCTGTTTTCTTGCTGCTTTAAATTTCTCTGATGCTCAAGCTATAGTTCATAGGACATTTTTGTTCTTAAAATATAAAACATATCATTGCAATAAAATGAAACACTGGAGATAAGACAATGTAAAGACCGTTCCTCCTTTGCTTCTGTTAATATCTAAACATATCCCTACTTCAGGAAGATAGCTGCTTCTCGTACCTTAGCTCCCATACTCCAATCTAAAAGTCTTCATGAGCAGGGAATTCAGCTCTTCCAACTTCTTTCTGTTCTCTGCCCACCACCACGGTGGTGTCTCTAAACCACTGAGAAGAGTGAGTCATTTTGAGCGTCTCTATGCCCATGTATCTCTAACCCCTAGTCAGGGTTTGGTTAACTTTTTTCCCTCTCAGTGTGATAATTTATTTTCACATCCCTACTACTGCCTCAGCAGATCAAGTATTCAATTTGTTTCCTTTAGGAGAGGTTTCTATCACAACCAGCTGAAGTGGTCCAGCCTCCTTCTGTCCGCTCCATCTACGTCCAGCTAATTCTGAAGCTCCTCAGAATTTTTTGCTTTCCTGTTGCCAGGGCTGCTGCCGGTTCCCTCACCATCCACACAGCTACCGCTCCTATTCTTTGTCAGAGATGGAAAAGCATTTGTCTACTGAATTTTCATTAGTTTTGTAGAATAGCAGAACACACACAGACACACACACATGCATCACCGCCACCAGTTACACCAGCACCCCCACCCAAACGACAGCCCCGGGACACACACACTGGAAGACTGTCACCCCTAACCATACTCAGCCCCTCAGGTTGTTGCTAAAACAAGGTGTGGCTTATGCAGTAAAAAATTCTGTTGTCTGTTCCTGAGGGGGAGGTGGCCGAGCACAAGCATTTGGGCTCTCAGCACAGAAAAGCAAAGCAAATGCCTCTCTTCTCAAATTTGCAGTACAACAGATGTGAGGACTGGACTGGGTCTAATGGAGACTTAGGGTTACTATTTGGTAGATTCTTTTCAGATATGAAACGTGGGCCAATTTTTCTACTCACCCAAACTGCCCAGCATTTCAGTGGGATGGGACATGCCCTTGCCCCCCACCCCACCCCCCAGAGTCATTCATAGCCTGTAGCACCAGGGTCCCAAGACAAGTGCTGATAACCAGAGGCCTTACACCTGAAACAGATCAGTATCTCTAGGCTCCTGGCAAGGTGCCTTGCCTTAGAGTTGTCTGAGGATCGTTCTCATCTCCCCAAGCCATTTGTAAGGTCCTAGAAGGCAGTACCTTGTCTTACTGATTTTATGACCCTGCCTGCTGTTAGCTCCAATTCTTTTTTTTTTTTTTTTTTTAATTTTTTTTTTCAACGTTTATTTATTTTTGGGACAGAGAGAGACACAGCATGAACGGGGGGGAAGGGCAGAGAGAGAGGGAGACACAGAATCGGAAACAGGCTCCAGGCTCTGAGCCATCAGCCCAGAGCCCGACGCGGGGCTCGAACTCACGGACCGCGAGATCCTGACCTGGCTGAAGTCGGATGCTTAACCGACTGCGCCACCCAGGCGCCCCTACTGTTAGCTCCAATTCTTAATGATAGTTACTATAAATAACATTAGGCTCAGGAGTGCTGGGCTGCCATTCTACTAATAGGATGTGCCTTATTTTACTTCTTTTCCTACTCTTTGTTATCATGACAGTTTAAAAACATGCACAAAAGTATATTAACATCTCAACACCCATGTATCCATGATCCACCTTCAATATTTAGGAACAATTTGCCAAGCCTGTCTCATCTACACCCCTTATTTCCCCTTCTTCTTGAAAATTGTGTTGCAACTTGAATGGATCAGATGTATGCCTAACAGACAATAGCCTTTTAAATTAGGACTTAAAAAATAATTAAGATAATTTACATACAATAAAATTCATCCCTTTTAGTAAGAATACTTTTAAACGTATCCTCAAATATGATTATAACTCAACTAAAAGAAACAATAATTTCTAAAAGTCATCCAGTACCTGATCCCTATTCAAATCCCCACAATTGCTCCAAACTCTTTATAGCTGATTTGTTCAAAGGAAGAGTTGAACATGGCCCACATATTGTATTTGGTTTTTATGTCCTTGAAGTCTCTTTTAGAACAGTTCCTCCATTCCATTTTTTCCCTCCATGAAACGAATTTATTAAAGAATGCTGGTCATCTTTTCCCCGTGGATTTAACTATGCTCTGGATTCAGTGGATTATATGGACCTGGTATCATTTAACATGTTCTTCCATCCTTTGTATTTCCTGCCAGCTACAAGTTAGATGTGGGCACATGACTGGATTTCATTACCTCTCTCCACCTTTTGTAGTCAAGGATATTTCAAGAGTTCTGTATTGGGGCGCCTGGGTGGCTTGGTCGGTTAAGCGTCCAACTTCGGCTCAGGTCACGATCTCGCGGTTCGTGAGTTCGAGCCCCGCGTCAGGCTCTGTGCTGACAGCTCAGAGCCTGGAGCCTGTTTCAGATTCTGTGTCTCCCTCTCTCTCTGCCCCTCCCCTGTTCATGCTCTGTCTCTCTCTGTCTCAAAAATAAATAAACGTTAATAAATAAATAAATAAATAAATAAATAAATAAAATCAGCCAAAAAGAGTTCTGTATTATTTCCGGTTGCATCCCTTCAGGCACCACCTGAAGACTGGCTGCGCGTTTCTAGTGATGCTAAGATGGAAAAGCAGGCTCAGGTGTTTTCAGCCTAACCCATCAATTTTAAATTTCCTCATCGAGCTTTCACTTAACAATTTTAGCAGCCTTAAATGACTGCTGCCTAAATCTAGCACTTTGTTGGAGATGGTACAGTCATAATTTCCTAATACTGACATTCCTTATGAATTTATTAGTTGGAGTTCTTCTAAAAAGAATGTTCCCCTACAAGTTACTTCACTTTATTTACTAAATTTTCAGAATAAAGGAGCCAGACTAATCTCAGTATTATCATTAATTCTGTCCTGTTCATGTGTGAATTGCACTTCTTCTTCCAATTTAGACAGCAGGATTTCCCTCATGTTGGCTTCTGTGTGCCTTAGCAGGACCCCAATAGACAATGCTTCTCAGATTTTCTGGCACTAGATAGCCTAGTGTACAGATATCCTAGATGTCATCATGTACATTTCCTGCCTCAGACCTGAAATCACCCATTTCTCTGAGGAACTCTGGTTCATTAATAGGATTTGGTATTTCAAGATGACAATTTCGCTGCTACAGATAATCATTACCTCCATCCTCTCTTCTGAGGATTGAGGCTAGAAATTTATAATTTTTCAAACAAGAAATGTAAATCCTTAGTTCATAGTGATATTTCATGTAAGATTACAGAGAATGTATTTAACTCCTATGATGATATAGTTTTATCTCTTTTGTCTTGTGATGAAAATTTCAGTTCCTAATGACAATTATACAATATTGTGCTCTCAATACAGATTCTAAACACCAATATACATATTATTTCTAACAATCATATTTCTGAAGGAAGTTTAAGTTTAATTTTGGTTCTTTTTGTCCTTTGAACATAGAGACATAGTATCAAAATACTGTGTTTTAAAGTCACTCAAAATAATTCCTATGTGTTAATGATATGTAAACACATCTATTTGATATGTAAAACATCTTTTTTAGTATGTTTACATTTGTAAGATTTTTTTAAATTTTGTTTCAACAGAAAATAAACCATTTACATATTTCCAAAGTTAAAACTATAGATTTGTTTCAAAGAAATACAGAGTCTATCTTTTTCTATTCTATTCTGTACCCTTTCTTTTCTCCTATAGGTAATCATTTTTATTAGTTGGTTTATTTTTCCATTGTTGCTTTTTAAAAATAAAATAGCACACGTCTGGATGAAATATATCATATAGACCCTTCTGCCCCTTGCATTTAATAGTATGTCCTAGGCAGACAATTCCACAGGATATAGGGATCTATCTCTTGCCTTTTACGTACTCCTTTGGGTGGATGCCTTAGAGTTATTCAGTTACCTCTGGATAAACAATGGCTTATTTCAAATCTCCTATTATTATAAATAATGTTATAATTAAGAGCAGTTCTGTGGATCATTTTATATTTTTGCCACTTTTGCCTTGAGATAGATTTCTAGCAGTGTACTTGCTGTCAAAGGGTAAATGCATATGTAATTTTGTTAGATAGTGTGAAATTACCATGTGCATTCTTAGGTGACTCATCTCCGTGTGCCTTGTACTTCATTTGCAAAATGGAAATAATACCTCCTTCCAAAATATTGTGAGGATTAAACGGACAATGGAAATCAAAGCACCTTGAAAAAAAGGCATAGCAATAGGCAGATGTAAGTGACTACTATTAATAAATGACATTTCATTGGTAGAGGGGACTCGTGTAGCCACACAAATGTCTTACCATCACGCCACTGATTCTAAGACTGAAGTAGAGAATCAACCTAAGACATAGGGAGTGAGACACAAAAAATTTAGATATATGTAAGCTACGATGGGACCATAATAGAACAATTATTTTTCCAGGTGTGGAGATGTTGAGGAAGCCAATAATGGAGCTGAATTTTGAAGGAGACAAGCAGTTTACTAGATGGTTTACTAGGGGATAACAAGGCACCACACCATCAGAGGTGGAGAGACTGCACCAGCAACATAGGAGTGAAATATTCACGGGAGAGTAAGAATTCTGGCATATGGGACCTTAGAAAACATGTGGGGGAATTGTACAAGGAACTGCTAGAGAATTCAGAGCCAGAATGTAAAGGGTATGCATGCCATGCAAAGAAGTTTTCACTTTACAATACATACTCTTTGTGTGTGTGTGTGTGTGTGTGTGTGTGTGTGTGTGTGTGCGCGCGCGCGCGCGCACGTGCTGAAGGTGACTGACATGGAAGTTTTCTCAAATCTCATTCTTTGTACGTATTCTTCACAAAAGTAAATGTCAGCAATTGATCAGCAAATACAAATGTTATATATTATATATGTTATTCAAAAGTATGCATAAACAGTTCTTTTTGAAATAATTGTTCCAATGGCCAACTGTGTGAAAAGAATTCCTACTGGGGAGACTTCTGGAAAGATGGCAGAGGAGAATCCTAAGCTCACCTTGCCTCATGGACACACCTAGATAACAACCACATCAGTTCAATTAACCCAGAAAATGACCCAGAGACTGACAAAATGGACTTTCCACAGTTAATCATAGAGAGGAGACCATATCCAAAAGGGCAGGAGAGACAGAGACGTGGTCGGGAACCAAACTCTCAGAGACACTAACCACAAACCGGAGGGACACCATAAGTATGAAGAAGGGAAAGGAGTAGACTCCACAGCAAGCACCCCAGATATGGGGGACCTGCACTGAGAAGACAAGTTCCCATAACATTAGGCTTTGAAAACCCACTGGGCTTAATGCCCCATACTTAAAAAGTCAACCACAAGAAAAAACTCTGGAAAGAACACAAACACATGGAGGCAAAATAAGATGCTACCAAACAAGGAATGGGTCAACCAAGAAATCAAAAAGGAAATAAAAAAGTACATGGAGACATGGGGCACCCAGGTGGTTCAGTCTGTTGAGCGTCCAACTTTGGCTCAGGTCACGATCTCACTGCTCGAGAGTTCGAACCCCACATTGGGCTCTGTGCTGACAGCTCAGAGCCTGGAGCCTGCTTCAGATTCTGTCTCCGTCTCTCTGCCCATCCCCTGCTCATGCTGTCTCTCTCTTTCTCAAATATAAAACATTAAAAAATCTTAAAAATAAAGACTACATGGAGACAAATGAAATGAAGACACAATAATCCACAATGTTTGGGGTGCAGGAAAAGCTGCTTTAAGAAGAAAGAGTATAGCAGTGCCAGGCCTATCTCAAGAATCATGAAAAATCTCATATAAACAATCTAACCTTACACGTAAAGGAGCTAGAAAAAGAACAAAGTCCAAAGCCAGTATAAGGAAGGAAATAATAAAGATTCAAGCAGAAATAAATGAAATTGAGACTAATATATCAATGAAACCAGGTGTGGTTCTTTGAAAGGATAAACAATTGATAAACCTTTAACCAGACTCATCAAAACAAGGAGAGAGCAGAAAGTGATTATCAAAATTCATGTTCCCCCAACTTCCATGTACCCCTCAAAGTAGAAAAAGTAAGGTGTTCTATATCAGCATCTCTCAATTTCTAGTTTATTGTATCAGATAGGCTCAGTGGCATTGGAAATGTATATTAATTCTACCTATAACCAGTGATATATGGGACAAGGATGGAAGACAGAACTAATATGCAGTTACTTCTGGACAGAGAAGAAAGGTATTGAGAAACTTCTCATAGGTAGACAATGACAGAGTAGGAAAGAGAAATAGTCCACTAGGAAGAGTGGAGCAAATGAAGTTTCAAAGGCAATGAAAGGTAATTTTCCAGATTTGACTAGGTTAGGCCTCATGCTGACAACTGTTTATGACTTGTGACCTTAAGCAAGTCATTTAATTTTTCAGCCTCAATTTTTCTTGTTTGTAAAATGAGAAGTTTGGGTTAAACTGTCTGTAATGTTTCCTCCAGTTGTAACTTTTTAAAATAGTTTTAAATATATGCTTAGGTTTTGCGTTATTTTGTCTGATAATACACTATCTGTGAAAAGCAAAGGTCCTATTATGCCTTGGGGAAAGCCACATGAAAATACTGATTGGGTAGTGAAATGTGTCATAGTATTTGAGGTTTTCACATGAGATGTTTTATTTAGTCATGCTGTAAAAGCATATTTTTACATTTGACAGCCAGAAAGGTCATTAATACGTTCCTGTTGTAAAATAATGCCACCCATTTTTGGAATATTTTTTTCCCTCACGTTAAAACCCATTCAAATAATTGTCTGCACACTGTTCCTATCTTTCCTACTTTAATGTCTTTCTCTTGAAGTACTGTAAAGAGAAGTTTATGGCAGCAACCAATTCATCTGACCTTGTAATTACGTGGCTTATAGCATTCTGTCCAAAACTGTAATTATTTCTTACCAAGAGTAACTTGTTCTGCAAGCTTTATTCTTCTAGTAAAACTCTGATGCACACACAACCATAAAAAAGGAGAGAGAGGACTCGAATAAATAAAATGAGAAATGAAGGAGGAGAAATAAACACTGACATCACAGAAATACAAAGGATTATAGAATATTAGAAAGAATTATATGCCACAAGTCAAACAACCTAGAAAAAAATGGATAAATTCCTAGAAACATATATAAACTTCCAAAACTGAATCAGGAAGAAATAGAAAATTCAAATAGACTGATTACTAACAATGAAATTGAATGAGTCATCGAAAAACTCCCAATAATCAAAAATCCAGGACCAGATGGATTCACAGGGGATTTCTACCCAACATTTAAAGAAGGCTTAATACCTATTCTTCTCAAACTATTCCAAAAAAATAGCAGAGGAAGGAAAATTCCTCTTTCAAATTCATTGTACATGGTGAGCATTACCCTGATAACAAAACCAGACAGACACCTCAAAAAAAGAAAACTTCAAGACAATATCTCTGATGAACATAGACCCAAAAATCTTCAACAAAATGTTAGCAAACTGAACCCAACAATATGTTAAAAAAATCATTCACCACCATCAAGTAGGATTTATTCCAGGATACAACTATTTGCAAACCAATCAACAGGATACAGCACATTAGCAAGAGAAAGGATATAAATCAAATGATCATCCCAACAGATGCAGAAAGAGCATGTGACAAAATACAACATCCATTCATGATAAAAACCCTCAACAAAGTATGGTTACAGAGAATATACCTCAATATAATAAAGGTCATATAAAAATCCATACCTACTCAATGGTGAAAAACTGAGAACTTATCCTCTAACATCAGGAACAAGACAAGGACGTCCACTCTCACCACTTTTATTCAGTGTAGTAGTGGAAGTCCTAACCACAACAAACAAGAAAAAGAAATAAGAGACATCCAAATTGGTAAGGAAAAAAATAAAACTTTCACTATTTGCTGATAACATGTTACTATATAGAAAATGCTGATGAATCCACCAAAAAAACTCTCTAGAAGTAATAAATGAATTCAGTAAGGTCCCAGAATATAAAATTGATATACAGAAATCTGTAGCATTCCTATACACTAATAATGAAGCAGGAGAAAGAGAAATTAAGGAATCAGTCCCATTTATAACTGCGCCCAAAACATTAAGATGCCCAGTAACAAACTTAACCAAAGAGATGAAAGACCTGTATTCTGAAAACTGTAAAACACTGATGAAAGACATTGAAGATGACACAAACAAATGAAAAGATATTCTAGGGGCGCCTGGGTGGCTCAGTCGGTTGAACGTCCAACTTCGTTCAGGTCATGATCTCACAGTTTGTGGGTTCGAGCCCCACATCAGCCTCTGTGCTGACTGCTTGCTCAGAGCCTGGAACCTGCTTCAGATTCTGTGTCTCCTTCTCTCTATGCCCCTCCCCCGCTCACGGTTTGTCTCACTCTGTTTCTCAAAAATAAGTAAATGTAAAAAGAAAAGATATTCTATGCTCACGGATTGGGAAAACAAACAGTGTTAAAACGTCCATAGTATCTAAAGCAATCTACAGATTTAATACAATCCCTAGCAAAATATCAACAGCATTTTTCACAGAACTAGAACAAATAAACCTAAATTTGTGTGGAACCACAAAAGACTCAATAGCCAAAGCCATCTTGAAAAAGAAAAAGAAAGCTGGAGGCCTCATAATTCCAGACTTCAAGTTATATTACAAAGCTGTAGTCATCAAGACAGTATGGTATTGGCACAAAATAGATACATAGATCAATGGAATAAAAGAGAGAGCCCAAAAATATATCCACACTTTTATGGTCAATTCATCTATGGCAAAGGAGGCAAGAATATACAATGGAGAAAAGATTGTCTTTCCAACAAATGGTGCTGGGAAAACTGGACAGGCACGTGCAAAAGAATAAAACTGGACCACTTTCTTACACCATACACAAAAATAAACTAAAAATGGATTAAAGATCTAAATGCAAGACCTGAAACCATAAAATTCCTAGAAGGAAACATGGGCAGCAGTTTCTGTGACATCAACTG
This sequence comes from Leopardus geoffroyi, assembly GCF_018350155.1. NCBI lineage: Eukaryota > Metazoa > Chordata > Mammalia > Carnivora > Felidae > Leopardus > Leopardus geoffroyi. Next base: position 18,987,961 of record NC_059343.1, read on the forward strand.
TAGAAACATTTTTATAGATATGTCTCCTCAGACAAGGGAAACAAAAGTAAAATTAAACTATTAGGAGTACATCAAAGGAAAAATCTCTTGCACAGTAAAGGAAACCATTAACAAAACAAAAAGGCCACCTACTGAATGGGAGAAGATATTTGCAAATGATATATCCAGTAAGGGGTTAATATCCAAACTATATAAAGAACTTCTACAACTCAACACCAAAACATCAAATAATCCCATTAAAAAATAGGCAGAGGACCTGAAAAACAAACATTTTTCCAAAGAAGACATACTGATGGCCAACAGACACATGAAAGGATGCTCAACATCAGTCATCGTAAGGTAAAAGCAAATTAAAAGCATAACGAGGTATCACTTTATACTTGTCAGAATAGTTAAAATCAAAAAGAAGTAACAGGTATTAATGAGGATGTGCAAAAAAACAAAAACAAAAACAAAAAAAAACCCTGGTGCACTGCTGGTGGGAATGCAAATTGGTGCAGTCACTGTGGGAAACAGTATGGAGGTTTCTCAACAATTAAAAACAGAGTTACCATATGATCCAATAATTCTACTGCTGGGTATTTACCCAAAGAAAATAAAAAGAGTAATTTGAAAAGATATATGCACCTCTCTGTTTTTTGTAGCATTATTTACACTAGCCAACACATGGAGGCAACTCAAGTGTGCATCCACAGACAAATGGGTAAGGAAGATATGGTGTATACACATACACACGCTTATACATACAATGCGATATTAGTCAGCCATAAGGAAAGAATAAAATCTTGTCACCTTGTCATCCATGTGACAACATGGATGGGTATAATGCTAAAAGGAATAAGTAATAGAAAGACAAATATACGCTTTCACTCCTGTGGAATTTAAAAAACAAAACAGCAAACATAGAAGAGACAAACAAAACAGACTTAAATAGAACAAACTGGTAGTTGACAGAGGGGCGGTAGTTGGGGAGGGGGGTGGAATAGATAAAAGGGATTAAGAGTACACTTACGTTGATGAGCACTAAGAAATGGATAGAAATGTTGAATTATTATATTGTATACCTGAAACTAACATGACACTATATACTAATTATATCTGAATAAAATATTTAAAACAAGAAAACTCTTAATTTACCATGTCACGGTTTGTCTTTGGTGACACTTCTCAACCAGGGGGATAAAACAAAACTGCATCGCCCTTTCTTCCTCCTGCTCTCTGGGACAGTCAACAAATCCTGGGTAGCTGCCCACCAATTCTATTACCATGTACCTAGCTAAACCATCTTACAGGTGCACATGGATTTCCGGAAAATCACCTGGGAGGAAGAGAGGCACCTGACTGAAAATGTAGCCCAGAAAAGCAGGATTTGCTTTTCCCCAAAGCTCCAGTCCATTATCCTTCTGAGGATCCGCAGTCTGAGGATGCCTAAAGCCTGACTATGTGACTCTGCAGAGAAATTAGGGAACTATGTGCTACGAATTGAGATCTTAGGGTTATATTAGATTTTATAGTTTTATACAGTTTTTAGAATGAAGTAGATCTTCAGCTCCAATGTAAAGAATGGATGTGCAATACCAGAAATAGCTGTTTCTCTTCAGAAATTTGGTTTTATGACCCATGTAATCAATTATTCCCTCTTGGCCTCAATTCTCAAGAAGCTTATACCCAAATTTATGACCTTTTCCTGGTAACTGTAGAATTCTTGTATTCAAAATTTTAATTTCCTTTATTTTATAGTCCAACTCTTTATTTTCCTGTGGCTCTGTTTTCTGCTACTCTTTCTTAGAATTCTATTTCCCGTATTCTTTTTGCAATGTGAATAAGACAATATATGTAACATACAGGTAAATCATTTTGCATAATATATTCAACATTTAAGAAATAAATCACTACCCACACACTGCATCTACATATGTACTTTCCCAATCTGAAGTCCGATGCTTAACTGACTGAGCTGCCCAGGCACCCCAAGACAAGAAAATGTTATTGATTATGAGGAAGAGAAAAGAGTACTATACCGTTTATATGTATGTGTGTGAGTACACACACACACACACACACACACACACAGTCCATGTATAAGTGGACCCAAGCAATTGACACCTGTGTCATTCAAGGGTCAACTGCATATTCCTCCATTCCCCCAGTCTCTAGGCATTTGAATTATTTCTAGTTTGGGACTATTACAAATAGTACACCTATAAAAATCCCTACACAGCTCTCCTGGCAAAAATGTGCATAAGTTTCTTTAAATCACATTCCTAGATATATGTGTTTGGTCACGAGGTATGTACATATTCTGCTTTGAGAGACAGAGAAAATTTATTTTCCAAAGTTGTTCTAATTTACACCCCAGCCAATCGAGTATAATAGCGCTCCTGTTAATACACATCCTTTGTCCGGGCACCTGGTTGGCTCAGTCAGTTAAGCCTCCAACTCTTGGTTTCGGCTCAGCTCATGATCTCCCAGTTGGTTAGTTTGAGCCCTGTATTGAGCTCTGTGCCAACAGCACAGAGCCTGCTTGGGATTCTCTCTCTTCCCCCCTCTCTCTCCCCCTTCCTTGCTCACATACTCTCTCTCTCAAAAATAAATAAATAAACTTAAATAAATACACATCCTTTGTCAATATTTTTTAATGTTTTGCCCTTCTGATATGTATGCAGTGTTATTATTATTTCATTCTTAATTTGCATTCACATTACTAAAAGAATGGAGAATCTTCTCATCTGTTTACTGGCTACAGATATTTCATTTTTTGTGAAGTGCTTGTTTTATATATTTATCCTAATTTTCTACTGGGTTGTCTTTTTATTATTCACTTGTATTTTTCACATATTCTGGACAGTAATTCTTTGTTAGCTGTATGCTTTACAAATAGTTTCACCCAGTTAGTGGCTTCATTTTCCCTTTTTCTAATATGTTTTGATAGATTATGGTACTTAACAATAAAGCAGTTAAATTTATGCATAATTAGTTTTATGCTCAGATATTTTTGTATTTTAAAAAATACCCTCCCCTACACAAAGTTCAGAAAGAGTCTTGTTTATTTCTTCTAAAAGTTTTAAAGTTTTGCATTTTACATTTGAATCTTTAAAGCTTCTGGCATTTATTTTTTTGTGAACTGTGCATTTTAAGGATCTATCCAATTGTTTTAAATTTTCTACATGGGTAATCAATTGTTCTCAGTACAATTTACTGAAGAGTCCTATACCACAGTGATAAGCAAGACCACATCTGTCACATAATCAAAGTTCTATATATGCATTCACATTTCTTGGTTCTTTTTTCTAATTCATTTGTCAACTGGTTTATCTCATTCCACTACCACAGTGTCTTAATTATAAAAGCTGTAAGGAAGTCTTCATATCTGCAAGGGAAAGCTGACTCTAGACTAACAGATATTTGATCAATTTAAAAAGTGACTTCTCAAACTATAGTCTTTGTACTTTATATAATGAAATCATACAGTATATATTCTTTTGTGCTTCTTTTCTTTTGCTCATCATTATGTTCAGGAGATTTATACACACTATTGATGGAGATATAGCTCATTTATTTTCATAGTTGTCATAGCGATATGGTATTCTATTTTATGATGATATCATCCTTTTTTCTCTATGTTACTATGAAACAGATATTTGAGTTGTTGCCAGTTTTTTCTGTATATTTTTTAAAAATTCTTGACATAATCAAAAAAGGTGTCTTAAAATTTTTCACTAAGTATATAATGGTGAATGTATCAATTTCCCCATATAATTGTGTCAACTTTCTGCTCTATCAATTCTGATATATTTGTCATGTTCACGCAAGTTTAGAATTATGTTATCTTACTGGTAAACTGATGCTTTTAAACTTTGTGTGGTAACCTTCTTTATTTCTAATAGTGTTTTTTGACTTAGTCTGTTGTGTCAGGATGCTAACATAATGACCCCAGGATTCTTTTTCTTTTAGCCATTAGTCACTTGGTCTACTTTTCTCCCACATTCCACCTTCTGTACCCTATGCTTTTGGTGTGCCGATTATAAGGACCACAAGGGGCACCTGCGTGGCTCAGTCTGGTGAGAGTCTCAACCCTCGATTTTGGCTCAGGTCATGATCCCAAGGTCATGGGATCCAGTCCTACATCAGGCTCCATGCTGAGTGTGGAACCTGCTTAAGATTCTTTCTCTCCCTTTGCCCCTCTTTCCTACTCATTCTCTTTCTCCCTCTCTCTCTTAAAAAAAAAAAATTAAAAAAAGGGCCACAAAACTGTTTGTTCTTTTTCTCTTTTAATCTGGTATGATATCTCTGTTTTTAACTAGAAAATTTAGTCCATTTATATTCATGTAATATATACTGGGACTTCTAATATCTTTTAAATTCTATTTATCAAGCTTTTAAAATTCGTTTTATTCTTCTCTTTCAATTTTGGGTTGAGGTTTTTTTTTTTTTTTCCCACTGCTTTTTTTGTCTTCATTATTTTGCTAATTATATTTCTATTCTTTTATGTTCACCCTTGAACTTTTATTATGCATATTTAACTAAACAATGGCTAAGTTAAAGAAGACATTAACCCTGAACAAACAATACAAAGACCTTGATACATGTTAACTCTGAATACATCCTTCCAATTTTAAAAGCTGGGTTTTTTTTTTTTCCAGTATTGTAATTCTGTTACTATTAGTTTACATTGATTTTTCATGGTTTTATATTTGTTTTTATCTTTTTCTTTGCTTAGACTGCCCTGTGATAATATTACTTCTTCCTGAAGAATATTCCTTAGAAGTTCCTTTAGCAAGTCATTGTTAGTTAAGGTATCATACTTTTTTTATTAAAATTCAAATGTCTTCATTTCATCCTACAGATAGTTTACTGAGTACACAATTAATTCTAGGTTGTTATTCGTTTTCTCTAAGCTCTCTTTCCGATTTTCGTTTTGCTATTCAGCAGACTGCTATCAATCTAATTGTCTTTATTTGGTGTGCAATCTTTCCTATTTTGTGGGGGAGATACTTGTTTTTAATTTTCTTTCTTCTTTTTTAAAATTTATATCCAAATATTAGTCAGAGAAACACAAAAATCACATGACTTCACTCATATGAGGGCTTTAAGAGGGGAGATACTTTTTATAAATGTTTGTCTTTGATATTATGCAAGTTCTCCACAATGTGGCCGGATTCTATTTTATTTATTGTGCTGGGATTCACTCTGTGCTCTGTATCTATGGGTTCACATTTTCCATCACTCCTGGAAAATTCACATCCTGGTTAGAATCCCAGAAGGAATGAATAGAGACAATCAAGGAAGGCAAATGGATGAGGTAAGCTACAGTTTGTGCATTTTCACAGCTGAACAGCATTCTACTTTAGGAGTGTATTATCACATTTTTATTCTAGGAGTTATAATTTTTTATTTATTTACAAAAATTTCCAGTCTATTCCTAATGGCTTCTTGTTGTGTGCAAATGTTTTCTTAAAAAAAAAAAAAAAAGGCATTTCAAACATAATGCTTCTATATTAAGTGTCTTGCAATCTGTTCATTAGTAATTTGGGGAAACTTAATATGTGGTGATTGATTCTGCTGACCTTGACTCATTGTGGGTTTTCTTCCCTTTCCTTTGGTGCTACTTGACTGTGAGATCATGGCTTGATACTCACGTGTGAGTATTGCCTAAATCAAGACACTTTCTCCTATAGAGGAGGTGCTTCTGTTGCTGCTAATAGCCAATGATCATCACCAAGCTGGATACACATTTCCCCTCTTTAAAGTCTCAGCTTAGTTTGAAATCCCACCTTTAGTTTTCCTACCTTGCTTCTGGACCAAAGCTCACTGTACCCATAGAGAAAGTGCCACGATAGTCATCTATACTTAGCAATGCTCCCTTGCCCAGCCTTCTTCCACTCCCAGTTCATATCTCTAACCTCCTTTTGGGTTAGAGGACTCCTTGGATTACTCTCCTGACTCCTTTTAAGCCCATTAATGTGTGTTCTATCCCAAATTTAAATGCTCTGCAGTCCTGGGGCGCCTGGGTTGGCTTAGTCAGTTAAGTGTCCAACTTCAGCTCAGGTCATGATCTCAAGGTTCTTGATTTTGGGCCCCAAGTCGAGCTCTGTGCTGACAGCTCAGAGCCTGGAGCCTGCTTCAGATTCTGTGTCTCCCTCTCTCTGCCCGTCCCCTGCTTGCACTCTGTCTCTGTCTAGTCTCTCTCAAAAATAAATAAACATTAAAAAAATTTTTTTAATGCTATGCAGTCCCTTGGAGCATTTAGTCTGCAATAATGTTAGAGTCACTGAGTTTATTTTTTTGTATCAAGATAAGAGACACACATGGTGGAAAATTAAAGAAAGAGAAAAGCTATGAAGACAATATTTTCTCACTCCTTTCCTCTCCACCACAGTACCATTTCCCCAAAACAACTGATTGTGTTTCTGTTTACAGAATTAATGATGGTAACCTCCATATCTCAAAATAGTATGTATATACTTCTATCTTCTTTTCTATCAAAGATGTGGATTTAGTTTACTAATTTCTCCTTTGTCTTTCCTCCTCCTAATTTTTGATATGCATATTATTGAACTTAATTCTTTTATTAATTACATTTGTAACATTAAACAATATATTCAGTCCCTTGTTCTACTAACTTCCTTCAGTATCTCTTGACCTCTGACCACCTTACACTGAGGATATTAATTAGCAGCACACTGGCACTTTCTTCCATATGTCCCAACACCCTCCACTCATGTCCTAGCTAATCTGATTTACATACTTGCTTTTATATTACCAAGTTGTTCAAATTTAAATTTTTTACAACTAATGTAGAAATTTCAAGTATTTTTAATAGGATGATAACAAAACCTCAAAAATCAAGAAGTAGTATTTTCATTTTTAGGAAAATGTAAACACATTCAGTGCAGGCCAAGTTGTATATTGAGATCACATTTCCTTCACCTTGACCTCAATGCTGCAATCCTTGAGCCACATAAAGGGAAATGGTTCAAACATCATGGGCAAATAAACATTGTCTTCTTACACTATTGTAACTGCTGAACATCGTAGCATAATTTAGTTTATTTCGTAGTTAGATCATGATTTTCTATATAGTTTTTTTTTTCGCCTGTAGTTTCAAATGCCTTTATTTCTTGCGTGATTTAGCTTTATCATATCTCTCTTTTTCCCCAAGTGTTCAATCATACATTTCTATTTTATTACTATCTCCCACCCCCCATCCCACTACCTAGAAACTCTCCTCTGTCTACTAAAGTCTAGACTCTCTATCTACTAAATCCAAAGTGGAGTAGATCTTCTCCAGGCCTGCAAAACTGCTGTCATGTTGAGGTGTTACTCCAGCATTCTCTTGAGTTCATCCACCTCAAGGAGTTTTCATATATTCCTCCTTCTTGGTTTGGACTTTACAAAACACTTTTGGCCGAGTACATCCTCAAGTAACTTCTTAGAAAAGGCGTATGTGCAATAAAACTTATAAATCTTTGCACGTTTTTATCCTTTCCTCTCCTTTGATATTTTTTCTCAGTCACAGGTTATAATTTTGAAGGAAACTGTTCCATCATCACCTAATATATATGTAGAACAGGAATATTAATGCTATTCTGATAATTTATATTTGTAAGTATTCTTTTAAGTCTGTCCCATTGGGTTACGTTCATGAGGACATTTTTTTTTTAAATCTCTCATTTACAAAAACGTGATCTCCTCTCCCATTTTCTTCCATATTCCTTTTGGATAACTTTATTTTCTTATTTTAGAAAGAAATCTAGATGGACATGAGGCAAATACACATTTCCTAGTTTATCACCTCAAATCTCCATCACTTATTTTCAATATATTATTTTGTTGTACTGTATTTACTTTGTCAGGTGCCAAAAATTCTTTTTGAAACAAATCAGGATAAGCCATGGAAGCTTCTAAATGTTGAGAGACAGATTAGCTGTTCCCCAACATCAGAAGAATACATTTTCAATTCCATAATCATGGAAAATATTGGGAGTATTGATTCCCTGGGCTAGTTAAGAACAGATGCAGACCCATGGGGACTCAAAAAGTCTAACAGGTCAAAAGCTCAAAATCCAGAGGGATGGATGGGATCAAACAGCTCCAAGAAATGAAAAATCTTAAAAGCACCAAGGCAACTGTAATTATGGGAAACACTGTTGCAAAGATGCACTGATGGAATAATTTTTGGTAAATACAGTTATGAATTATTTTGCCCAAGGCTGCTCTTGGACTCACAGTCAGAACCTGTCTTGCCCAAGGCAAACAGATAATTAGCAATGGCCAGAGATGCTTGGACAACAACCTGTGGTAGAAGAGAAGGAAAAACCTCCAAAAAATAAAAAGTCCTATTAAAAGTTTCTGATTTAAGAAATACGAGTTACATGGTATGGGATATCTAATTAGTTCTCACAGTGAAAGACCTCATTCCATTCTATATCATATCTGAGGTTACCACACACGGCACTGAAAGAATTCTTAAAACTTCAAAGATAGCTTGTTTTACTTCCTTACCTTTGGCACCCTGGTAGGACTCCACAGAGAGCTGCCAGTTTACTTTCTCAGAGGCAGGTGTACTCCATGATCACTTGCGTAGTCGAAGTAATTATCAAGGACTTTGAACAGGGCCAGCAACCACTCCCTTTCTGCTTGTTTCAGGTGAGGAAGACCTCTTGCCTGGGTGACAGTAGATCTGCGGGAACAAAAATAAGAGTGATCTTAGCCTTCCTTATTTTACCAACTATCTTTTGAGTACCTGATAAGTTTCAGGTGTTGTGCAAGACATTGGGGATCAAGTGGTAAAGACATGGATCGGTCATGAGACCTTGCACCTGGTATACACGTAGTGGCTTGGCCTCTTACACACACACCCAAAATGACAATACCTTAATTTAAGGAAACCAATAGCATCCATCTTCCTAAAACCAGATTCCTCCAAGGCCAGAACTGACATTCCTGCATTCCCTCTAGCAAAATCAAAACAGGTGACCTTCCATTTGGGTTATCTTTGAGCATTTCTGGGAAACTAAGAACCTTTGCAAAAGCTAGAACTTATTGTTCTACAGCCCCAATTGGGAAGGCAAGAAGGGATAGAGGAGGGAAAAAGAGAGAGCAAAGAAAGAACCGCATACACTAAAACTCACAGATACAGCAGATTCAAAATCATTCATTCATTCAGCAAATATATGCTGGGATCTCATTTTACACTAGGCACTGTCCTAAACAAAAGTGAACAAAATAGACAAAATCTCTGCCTTTGTGGAGTTTGCATTCTACTTGGGGAGAAGTAGAAAATATTAAGATACATAGCTAAAATATTTAGTTTGGGCTTAAGGAAATAAAGAAAGAGACAGGAAGTGTCAAAAAGAGGGAGGTGCAATTTTCGGTATGTATTCAGGAAAATCGTCAATGAAGAAATGCTATTGCAGTCAAGAATGGAAGGGAGGGAGGCAGTGTGTGGAAGTCATATGAATAGCTGGGACTAAAACATTCTAGGTAACTGAATGGAACAAGTGCAAAAGCTCAGAGGCAGGGGCATGCCTGCCATTTTCAAGGGATACTGAGCCAACATAACTACGTTAGAATGACAGAAGGTGAGAGCAATAGCTGGCTGAGTCAGGTAATGAAAATCTAGACAATGTAGGGCCTTTTATACACCCTTACTCTGAGAGAAGTAGTAGCTATTGGATTTGAGGAGTGCCATGATCTGAGTGAGGTTTTAAAGGATTATTCTGTTAAGGGTGGCAAGGCTAATGCAAATGAATATACTAGAAACACATGACAAGAAAAACAACAAAAAGGCAAAAATACTTCTTCATTAAAAAGTGTCTTTTGGGCTTGCTCTAGAGAATTGTAAAATTCTGACATTAGATACAGATCTTCGATGGCCACAGAATGCTACTCTAGATTCCTAAGAGACATAAAAACTAATGATCAATGAACTCAAAACTGCTGGAATCTGGACCCATGGATAGCCTTTCCCAAGAAGCTACATCATCTTGTACCTCAGACTTAATTTGCTCCATCAGCATGTGATGAGGCACAACTTTAATAGGGTGTGACAACTGACAAGAGAATTAAATTGATGCAAATTAAAACTTTAACAGTAACATTATATGGAGCTTAAAATCCTTTGCACTTTTGACACTGAACTTAGACTAGCTGCTAAAAACCACTAGAATAAAGGATCCTTACAGAACTTCTGGCCAAGGACAATCCATTGTCTTGATAAAAAAAAAAAATACAGAAATTCTTTCTATTGGTTAGAGACAGAGTTGATGAGCTGAGGACAGAAGCTTTTGTATCTCGTGAATCAAAGCACTGGATACATTTGAAAATTAGGATTCGTTACTAGGGAAGATAGCAATTCTGAGTGAATCAGGAAGACAGTACAGGGATAGAAGATGGGGAGAACAGGATTCAGCAACTACTAGGACTGCTGCGTCCCAGGCACTTACAATGGTTTATCATCAAAACATTCCATGATACATATGTATCCATGTAAAAAGGATGTGTGTGTGTCTAATTTCTACGTCCAACTCATTGTCATTTTTTCCTGAGATTTTAATTATTTTATTATTAGAGAGAGGTTTGAACACAATCTATAAATAAGGTAGCTCCATGGAGTTGTCTCAGTGGTTGAGAAAAGCAGAGAGGAAAAGTTAAAAATGTAAATGATACATATAGATCAAGTTATGGTCACATGACATCACAGTACACTACATAAGCGATGATTCTACAGTAATTCAAATACAAAAATGTGGTGGAAAAGAATATTTATCGCCATATGTGGCAGTATAAGTATGCAGAATTCCAAATTACTTCCTCCACCTCAGCAGTTACAATCACATTGTTAAGTATTTTAAGACTGAGATTTCACCTTGGTATATGTCTACCACAGCACTTCACCAGTTACAAGTGTTGTAACTAGTTACAGAATTTAGTTTAATAAAAAAAAACTTAAATAAAAACTCATTTTCAGTTCATCATAATATATTTGAGCCATTCTCTTCTTTATCTGGAAAACAGTACTGGTTCTATTTTAAAATTTAGAACACTCAGGTATATTTTCAAAGACTTCATAACCTGTCTTGCCATTTTATCCTCTTTATACTGCCTGACCATCATCACCTCTATTACATATGCAGCCTGCTCCTATATGCAACTTTTGAGCCAAACAAAAGCCAAACTTTGGTTTGCTGTGACAAAAGCATAGATTTGTAGCGCTCCTCAGTATTCAGATGTTTGCACAGCTTCACTCCTGCATCTGAGCCTTTACTCTACAATGTAGAGTCTACATGTTTCTCCCCTAGAAAGTTAAAATGAAAACAAACCAAACCTGACAATGGCAAGTGCTGACAAGGATGTGGAACAACTAGAACTGTCTAGATGCAGACCAATGAGAATTCTCACACTTTGCTGAGAGGAAGACAAAATGGGACAACCTCTTTAGAAAACAGTTTGGCACCTTCGTATAAAGTTAAACATACATTCACTATATGGCCCAGGGATCCCACTCTTAAGCATTTAATCAGAAAAAGAAAACGTGTCTACCCAAATATTTGTCTACAGACATTTACAGCAGTTTTATTCATAAATGCAAAATATGGGAAACAACTCAAATGTCTATCAATTAGTGACAGACAATTCGTATGATGGGATAATACTCGGCACAAAAGGAATGAATGACTGGTACACAACAATATGAGCAGATCTCAAACATTTTAACTCAAAATACACAAGGCTACGTAAGTATGATTCCACGTACGTGACATTTTGGTAAAGGTAAAGCTATAAGGACAGAAGTCAGATCAGTGGTTGCCTCGGGCTGTGGGCAGGAGGAGTAAACTGAGTACAAAAAAAGAGAACTTCTACAGACTGATGGAACTAATCCAACCTGGGTTCAGTAGTGCTTACACAACTAGATATGCCTGTCCAAATTCACTGAGCTGTATATCTAAAAAGGCGGTGTTTTACTGTGTATAAATTAGACCTCAATAAACCTAACTTTAAAAAGATGATAGTGCTGAGGAAAATTCTATCTATCCCTAAACCTTTATTAATTTCCTCTGAATTTTTACACTTTCATGAGTCTATTTCTTGAGTACCTAATCGATGCATGGTTTCATTCAATGTCCATGCTTCTGTGATCAGACATAATTTTCCTCCATTAATTTTCCTTTCATGGTAGGACCCTGAACCGTTTTTTGAAATTTCTTTCCAGGAGACAACTTAGGAATTTACATATTCACTTCCCTGCTAAGTTCTAAATTCAGAGTTTACTGGGCGTCTGCTTTTCTAGTCTTTATCTCAGCATTAAATTCAATGGCTTAGGTCTTAAAACTCCCTAACTCTCATATATCTTGAAGCCTTGCTGCAGGAAGGCATTCTTTAACCATGCCTCGAAATAATAAAGTGCTTTTAGCATTTCACTTATTAAAATACGTGGGTTGGAGACAATTTAAAACACACTTTGCTAATATTGAAAATTCTACTTTATATTTAATAATCCAAATTCAATGATATTGTTGCTATTGGAAAATTACAAGGGAACCCAAGGACCCCAGATCTGGCAATTCTCCCTTCACTGATGAAGTCTAAATGACAATTATAGGCAGACGGGTTTACAATGTGTCACATCTCCTTTAAAACAGAGCACCACTAACAAGGGCATTACTACAAAAATAAAGGAGACAATCTCATCATGGTGCACTGAAAGTATCCGCATTCCACCCATGTTATAGTTCAGGATTAAAAAACCTTGGCAACGACATCATCCCCTTGCAAACCTAAACCTCATTTACCAAGTGGTTAGAGTGACAAAGTAGAAAGGACAGAATCTGTGGTTCATTTGCTCTGTCAACAGATCTGGGTCTCTATGTAAAGTCTGCAAAATTAAAAGCACAATTAAAGTAGATGTTTAAAGAGTAATGGTGCATGCCATATCTCTGAGATGCCACATAAAACCAAGGCCCTTGGGAACGCTGAGTTGTTAAGTAAGGAGTATTGATTCAAACTGCTTAACAGTAACAAGAGTACACATTACTTTTGCCTCAAACATGATTTTTAAATAAAAATTCACAATGACCTGCCATTAGGTACATTCGTTCTAAAAATGTAAATATTAAATATCAGCAATATCCACAGCATAACCATGAATGTAATATGTCTTTCAGAAAACAAACATTTCCAAAAACTTGGTGACATATTTTTTTAAAGTTGTGATTTTGCTTCTCATTTATTAAATGCCAGTGCTGCTTCTGAGACTCCTAAAAAGAACTATCAATGACTCTAAGACTTTTTTCTCAAAATTAAACATGCCATAAACAAGTAAATAGTACATTTTTATTGAGAATACTTAATCCACATGCCATAATTAGAAAATAATGAGTAGCAAAAAAAAAAAGAATTTCTAATTCCACATTTAGTCATTTTTTTACTCATTAATTCTACTAATATCTATCAAATGCTTCCTATGTGACAGGCAGTGTTTTAGACACTGTAGATTGGGCAGCAAACAAAATCTACAAAATTTTCAGTCCTCCTGGAATTTACAGCAACCTTTAAAATTTTTCTGTCTAGCCTTCAAAACTTGATATATATGTATATATAACACACACATACATACACACAGACGAAAGCAGAGTATTATTCTAAAGATACCTGTAACTTGCTTCTTAATATTAGATAACACTGTGATCTTTTAAAATAAATTTTTGTTGTTGTTGTGGCAAAGATAAAACATGAGATCTACCCTCTAAACAGATTTGTAAGCGTACAACACGTCATCAGCTCTGGCACTCTAGCATGCCGCGTGTCTCCAGAACTTACTCATCTTTCATCACTAAAGCTTTATACTCATCGATTAGCAACTTCTTTTCTTACCACGAAATATACATCGACACCTTTATTTTCAATGCCTTCATTCTATATCATTGTATGGGTTTTTGGAAATTGTTTAACAATCACTCTTTGTTGGACATTTAGGTTGTTGCCTTCTTTTGCATTGTAAATGGTGCTTTGGTTATAGGTAAGCATGGCTATCATAGCATGTATTGTAATCATATACATATATTTACACACTTATCCAATTTTTTACCATGATAAATTCCCAGAAGGGGAATTTTTGTTTCCTAGGTATTAACAATTTTAAGGATTGCATGACTTTTGTCTATGATTGATTGTTTTTCTAAAATAGAAAAAAGGAAAGCCAAGTATAGCAGATGTGCTTCATTCAAGGTGTGAGAACAAGGATACAGATGTCTAGAGTAGCATTTATCCTCTGAGGTTGCCATGATGATGCCAGTGTTCGAGAATAGGAGCATAGTGATCAAAAGGGCAGATCAGGAATGAAAAACAGTGGTTTTGAGATCCTTTGCCACAAGAATAATCAGGCTTTAAAACAAAAGACTAAAATTAATTGAGATATATTGAATATTTCAATGTTATACTTGAGAGAAAATTTCATTATACTTCCTTCCACTCCAAATCATGTCCTTGAATTCTTCTTTGCAGTAATATCAGGGAAGCATCCCAGATTTTAAAGTTAG